>NW_015659312.1:1488896-1532317 GCF_001515625.1 Sinocyclocheilus rhinocerous
TACTGACTTATACTGTCTTTTTACGCATTGGTTGCATCGCGCCGCGTAAACATAAAACCATTTCTGCATTTGTGATCGGAGAAATTACAAACTACAAACGGTACTCTACACTGCTCAAAACTCGCGTTTGAATCATCAGTGGCAAATCCTTTAAATGAAAACGTACTTACGTGAGTCAGAACTGCCGGCATTTTAGTCTAACGTTACTCTTCCAGGATCAGTAAACAGTCCTCCATAAAATGTGCTGCACACATCTGAATATTTGGGTTGAAGTGTTCTGGAACAGTGTTGTAAATACCACTGATTTGTAGTCGTGTCCTCTTTTGGAAGACCAAACAAAGTAGATTCGCTTTGACAACGAAGCACACAGCGTCTTCACAACATGGCGGCGGCAACAATACTACAGTGAGAATAAAAGTTACGGCTTCTTTCTTTGCGTGAACGTTTGGGCGGCGTTATGCAAATCTTCCGAGATCGTGACGTAGGTATGTGGGGGTGTGTTAGAACGAGCCGTTTTAGGTAGGCGTGGCTGACTCTTAACTTTTATAAAGAATATCTCTTTGGATTTGAGACTTTAGTCTTTGCAACTTTACAGATCTTCTTTATGCACCAAGAGCTTGTAACACTCCAAAGAGAAAGGAAAAATTGAAATCGCATCATATGACCCCTTTAAAGGAGAAAATATATGATTTTTTAATATAGATTACAAATAGTATCAAAACATTTATGCTGTACATTACAATGTTTTGATGCCTGATTTCAAGTCTGAAAGGTTTGTTTTCATAGGGTCACGAAAAGCAAGGAAAAGCAATGCTAAATGCAAACAGTACAACCATATAATTATGGATTTAGGATAGCAAAATAAACATTTTCTCCTCACTTTAAAAAGTTGACATGTCTATACATGTAAATAAGATTAAATTAAATATGAGTATATATCCTCTGCAGCCAACACAGCCAATAATAATATCATATAATATAATATAATATAAATTATTTTTTAATTATTATAATATGTATATTAATTATAATATGTTATGTTACACTTGATATATAATTTTAAATTATTTGGTTACGTGAGAAGAAAGAGACAACAGAGTGCTTCAAGAAACACAGAACTACAACAGGTAGGCCAAACTGGTATATTACTATACTATTTGTTTATATGTGTACATATAATATACTATACAAGGTACTTAAAGAATATAATGTGTAAGGTACTTACAAAATACCATGGTATTACTATGGTACCACTGTTTTAAAAAAAACATGGTAATACAGTACCATTGCACTTTATTGCAAGTGTCCTTGCCATTCTCCTTTCCCGAGTGATTTTTATCAGTGTATTTCAGTGTTTTGGAGGGGATTTATGAATGATTATGGCTGGGTTTAGACTGGCGGGACAAAACATGACACGTCATCATCACCCGGGTCTGTCTGTACAGGTTATCAGTGTCTCAAAGCAAAAACACAGCGCTAAGCCTCTAGTATGAAACCACTCTTCCATTTTATCCCTCCATTTTGCTTGCTCTCCTTCACTACTATACCAAGCCCTCTGTTTCGCTTTCTCTCTTTTCCCTATTAGAGCGGATTAGCTTTATAAAGCTTGAATGACCGTGAGTAAGTGGAGGGTAACAAGTCAGTCTTACAGGCGCGTCTACCTCTGTAACTCAGGGCATCGAGCGTGTAAACAAGTCAGCGAGTATGACAGAGGGATCGATGCAGCTCATGGCCGGCTAATCCATCTTATCCCCGTTAGTGCAGCGCACTCTACCTTTAATGATTCCACTTCTTCTCTCCTGTGCAATTACTGCACAGATTCACATTTTCCTCATCTTTCTGCTGTACTTTCTGTCTTTCTTCCCATCCTCTCTGTGCAAAGCTGTCAAGGTCTTGTGAGCCACTTTGATCGATTAAAACAAAGGGTCTTGCACAGAGGACGCTAAAACACACAACCACACACACAGATGCAGAGGGGCACTTGCAGACCTTCAGTCATTTCAGCAGGAAATTCAATTTGTTGGGAACTGAACTTAATTATGCGAAATATTAGCAAGAGAGCATGTGAACGGTGTGGAGTGGAAGCAGATTTGCGCAATTTTGCCAGGAGTGTTTCTTTTGAAATTCAGAGTAATAATGACTGTCTGACAGTTCATAATGTTGTGAATTAGATGACTTACCAAATAAATACATAAACTTACACAAAATATGAGTATGCAACTGACTAATCAGAATGAAGGGTTCCAGAGTGCGATGTAATAAATGTAGATGTCTGTTGTCTCTCACTCTAAAATTGTTTCGAAACCTCTCCATCACCACACATTAACAGCTTATAATGGAATTGCACATCAGCAAAAATTCACTACAGGTTAAGCAGTGTTAATGGAGCAGTTTCATCACTATAATAATAAATCTGTCTTGCAAATGTACGGAAATTGCACAAACATGATTTTAGATAATACGTATTGTGCCTATGATATTTGATAAAACAAAAAAACTATACTGAAAAACTTTACAGAGGAACAAACGCAAAGCGAGAGAGAAAGAGGAAATAAAAAACCTGGAGTGGCGTTAAAGTGAACTGATTACAGAATGGGAAATTGTCGAAACACTCCACTCATGTAACAACATAACACAAAAACTACTCAACAACTGTTGAGCGCCAGAAAGGCCTCTCAGTTTAACATCTTGCCTAGACTGTAATGCACACACATGAGATAGCAAACTCACATGTTAAATACAAACATGTGATCACGTTCTGTGCAGTGTTTTTGCATTAGCTGCACTAGGATATCTGTTTGTATTATGCTTTCATTACCTGCGTCATTTCTGTGTTCTGCGTCATGTGAGCAGCAGCATTCCACAAATACATACATATATGTATAGATGTTTGAATTCCATGCAAACTGATGTTAACGGATAGGACTATAGCACTGAGACACATAAACCAATAGGACAGACGAGTGCACTCAGTGCAGACACAAAGAGTAGCCCCCCAAAGCATTTCCCCTCTGTATCTGTGTGGAACATTCAAAGCTAATCTGTCTAATTATGAGACACCTGGCATCTATCAGTCTGTTAACACACATACACTCAACCAACACGTCCTCTTGCCCTTTCCATCCCTGTCAGTTCAGCTATATCTATACATACATAAGAAATCAGAAAAAAATAAATGCTTCCTGTTTTTAATCCGCTGGGAAAAGCCCTAAAATTTGAAGGGTGAAGAGGACAACAATGGAATGTCAACAAGGTTACAAGCAAGGTTACAAACACACACACACACACACATATATATATATGTGTGTGTGTGTGTGTGTGTAGGGCAATAGAATATACGGTCTGTACAGTAGAAAAACCATTATGCCTATGGAGAGTCCCCACAAGGATAGCTGACCAGACTGTGTGTGTGTGTGTGTGTGTGTAAAAAATGTTAAATAACTATAATATTTTATATTTTTATAAATGTAAAACATTTCAATATTATTTTAAAAAATGCTATTTTTAAAGAATAAAATATTTCTTTTTTTTCTGTGAATATCCTATCCTGTCTCACTCTGAAAAATGTTCGATTGTAAAAAAAAATGAGTGCTGAACAATATTTCATGTTGACTTGAATATTTAGGATGAGAAAAACGGTCTCATAAAACTAGTTCAAATTAGTAACATAGAAGCACAAAGAAGAGCAGTGTATCATGGGACAAAGTAATGAGTGATCTATAAAATCTGTGAGTGATAAAAATGAAAGATGTAACAGTTAATGAATAGTATGATACTATTATGACCCACTTGGAAGCAGTGCCTGCAGGACTCCACATGAAGTCACACAGATTTCCCCAGACTTTGAACACCCATCATAAGCTCTGAGCATCGCACAGCCACTTGCGTGTTTATTTCTTAAGTATTTTGGCTGAATATGATTTCCGCTACCAATACAACTGTGGTCCTCTCAGCTACAGCATTTAAATCCATTCCATGGAATTCCAAAGATTTTCCTTCCAAAATCAGCAGTAAAACACCTACAATTTAGTGAATTTTTAGTGAACGTCTTTGTAAATGTTTAACAACAGAGCAGAGCCCAACCTGGGCGAGCTGCGGTACAGATTGGGATCTGCAATGTGAACTGCAGAATCGCCCTTATCTGCATTACAGACATAACACGTCTCAACCTGCAGGAGCCAGTAACTAGAGAGATGAGAGACAGAACGAGGGGGAAGTGGAGAGTGTCAGGGATAGAGCATTTTAATTAATGAGCAGCGGCAGAAAAGTCTGTAAACACAAAAATGGAAATGAAAATAGAGCGTCAGTACACACACACAAAAAAAAAAAGTGAAGGGAGGTTGAATAAAACATCCTGCTGAGGACCACACATGGAATCCATGACACCATCCCAGACTGAGATAAATCACATTCTCTCTCATGGTTGTTTAAAATCTGTCACTCAACGTCGGATGTGCAGACAGGGGTTCCTTAAGGCTGTGGATGGGATATGAGGATCGGATGTACGTATTATTGCATCTTTCTATCTTTTTATGATCATACGAAGAGGTTCCTCTGTTTCTGGGACGCTGCTTGTTGCTCACGCCGCCTTCCAGTACTGCTGTCGTCAGTAAACACAACTTCATCTCCGTATTTGACTTTCAGATCTTTAGATCTGACTCACACATTCCACTACCTGCTGAAAACATGGTGAACTCCTGGTTTTAGTTTCCTTCCCTTTGACTTAATATTGAGATTAAATATAAAAGCACAGCGTAGAGAATTGGTTGTCAAGTACAATGGTCAAATGTACAAATGTTTTACACCAAAATATACAAATATTTGATGGTAGAATGCTGCGACTGGCCAATCAGAATCAAGTATAGACTTTAGTCAGTTTAGACACCATGCTGAATTTTACGTGGATGAAAACAAGGCTTACAGTCTTTAAAATGCCATGCACTATACTATATAAAGGTCCTAGATCATATAATTTTCACAACTCACAATTATCAAAACTGTTTTATGGAGTTTATTTTCGGAAAGACATTTCATCAGCTGAACAAACAGTCCATTGAACGCACTGTACATTTATCCCTCACAGCCTTGTTTTTGTTACTTTCAAAAATTAAATATGGCACTACCCTGAGTAAGGTCTATTCCAGAGTGGCATGTAATAATGAAATGTACATGTCTTGTCTGCTCATAGGGCTGTCAAAATTTTTTTTTCGAATTTCGAATATTCGTCGAATTTAAAATAAAAATCCACATTCGAATGCAAAAACGTTGCATTCGAATTTTAGGTGTGCGTCAGGCAGCCTTATCAGTGGCGCACGAGATGCGATGGCGGTGTAAGTGTCGTTGCATTATAATGTTTTTGTTAGCCTCTCCAGTTGAAGCCACTAGATGTGGCGCTGCTGCGTTGTTAATGACAAATATTGCGGGAAAAGAGAACATCAATGTGGAGAAGATCTTGTTTACGTCAAAACCGAAACCAAGCTGTTCACACAGAACACATATTTCACGCATTTTCTAGAGGGACATCTATCACCGTTGCACTCGCATCTTGCACAAAGGAGCCGCATGTTTAGCAAGCCATGTAAAATTAATGCAAGTTTAATTTAGAAAAAAACATATATCGAGACTTTATGATGGGTTTTTCCCCCATCCCACTGCATCTCATGTTTTTAAATGAAAAATGTACTCTGTGTGATTGGCTTTCCGCCCTTTGTATTAAACTATGCATACATACATGATGCTGTTTTGTTTATAGTTGTTTAAGCAACTTAATTAATTATAATTGGTTTATAAACATTATTTTAAACATTATGCACTTTTTTCACAGATAGTCCTGTTATCTTATGCTTTGAATAAACGTGCATTAGTAATATTTTTTTCTCGATGCGCCCTCTTGTGGCCTCAGAAGAGAAGCCAAACGTTTTTTTCACCCTAACTGAAATTATGCATTTTAAATTCGAATATAATTCAAATTTTGATCATATTTAAGTACAAAATTCGAATTTAGTTTTTCAGCCATTTTGACAGCCCTAGCTCATACCAAAGACAAAGACAGACAAGGACAGAACAATAATCAGATGTCTGACTTTCAAGTTACCTGGAATACTAATTCATCAGTGCTTCAAAGACACCAACACACAAACATATATAATACAGCTCGATAGAACTGGCGATAATGCATATGCCCACAAAACAGACTTATAAATACGGGTGTGAAAAGGACGGAGGGGAAGAAACAGGCCGGGAGTTCATGGTCTGCTGATATATAATATATATATATATTTGGTTCGTGTGATAAATCCCGCCTCTTGTTTTCGTGCGAGCTCTCGGCCGTAATGAAGAAAATGATGGCGTTATTGACTAATTATAAAGTAAGTAAACAACTCTCCTGCTTAGATATCACTGCTTTCTGTCACATCAAAATGAAACATGAAATGACTTGAAAACGTGATGTCTGTGTCAGTTTTTAGTGAGCATTCAGCTTGATAAAAATGAAAGATGTATCTTCGTGCCTGTGACAAAGTTTACAGGGCTTTTATGAAGATGACCCGAAAATAAGTTGACTATTAAAAAGAACAGCTGAACATCAGTTCACAAATAAAAAATGGAGTGTCTATTTACAAGTGCAAATAGCCCGCTCTGTTGGCAGAGGCTTACGCTAACTCCGCCTATCAACGTGTGATTACAAAGCATTACAAAAAAGACAATCATCTAATAACAGCTCTAGTGGCGCAGATGGTAAAGTACGTGTTGAAGTCGTTTTTAACACGATCGACCGGGGTTCGAATCGCGTTTTGCCTAACTTTTTTTTTCTACTTTTTCAAATTAGATATCACGTCGTTGTTATTGTTATTATTGCATACCGTTTTATAATGTACTACAATACTGAGGTAAGTAGTATAAATAGCAGAAATTCCTGCTAGGTGTAAATAGAATTTATAGCTATTTGCACTTAGTGTAAACATTAAGTGTAACAAGGACATGATAGATATATATATATATATATACACAGTATATACAGTATAACTGCCTCATTTTATAACACCACCACACGCCACTGGTATATACACACCAGTGTTTCAAAGTTAGGGGTCAGTGCGACTTATTTTCTTAATGAAATTAATACTTTTATTCATCAAGGATGCATTAAATTAACCAGAAGTGTCAGTAAAGAAGATCTTTCTGAAGATCATGTGACGCTGAAGACTGGAGTAATGATGCTGAAAATACAGCTGCGCATCACAGGAATATATTACAGTTTAACACATATTCACATAGAAAACTGCTTATATATATCATTAGGGCAGCAGGTGACATATTATCGCTTAATCAGAATTTCAGTTGGACAGGGAGAGAGGAAGTGAGTGAGAAAGAGCAAGAGAGCGAGAGAGCGAGAATTTTCACATTTCGGTGGTCTGATTCGAGGAAATAAAGCTTAAATCCCCCCAGTGGAAGTCAAAAACCAAAGGTTTTAAAGTCATGTAGTGCAAAAATCTAGTCTGGATGGAAAAAAACCCATCTTGTAAATTAAATTGATTTTTATGTCATGAATACATTTGCCACACAGCTGACTCATGAAGTTTATCTTGAGTATTATTGAATTTAAGCGTTTTATTTTTTTCATCAGATGAATTATGCTGAAAAAGTAAGAGCACAGACCACATTTTAAGTGAATATAAATGTAAATATGCAGACCATTCAGAAGTAAAAGCTAAAACAGTGAAAACAAGTCGTTTTTATGTTTGGGGCAGCCATCCGAAACGTCAGCCCTCCAACCCCCAGAGCAAACCCCCTTGAAAGTCTTTGTGTAATGAACCCATGTTAAAATGACAGCTTCTAGCAATAGTGGGAGAGAGATCTAATTGTAAAAGGAAAACAATGAGGAGAAAAGCTATGAAAAAATGGATGAATTCGAACACAGACTGCTCTGCTTCAACTGTTCTGGCAGGATGGACAGAACCTCGAACATGTGGAGATAAGAGGTGGGATAGTCGGAGAGAACCGCAGAGGAGAGCAGTGAGCTGGAACCTTGAGTGAAAGAAAGAAAAAAGAACTAGAGGCTACTGCTGCCTCCTCTGTGTCCCATTATTTCTTTTGTAATTCAAACACACAAAATCAGATGGATGAATTCGCTAAACAGTTGCGCCACATTTGCTTGCAGTATTTTAAGCCTAAAAAACGAATTCTTGTGCCATGTTATCTGATTTGCATAATTCCGAACAGTGCTACTACAATGTAGACAGCGCATGCAAATACATGACACTATCAGTGGGTGCAAATCCTTCTGAGTGAAATTAATTTCCAGAAAAATTATCAAGAATGGAGAACCTTCCACAAGCGCAAACAAGATAAAATTTCAAAAGCAAAAGAAGTCTGACGCAGAACTCAGATATGAGAATTATTTGAAAAACATGATAAAAACAAACATTAAAGGAACGTGATGTAATCTCTGTCTTTCTTCTGCACTGTGACTCATTGTCTGACTGGTGAGGTAAGCGATACACACACATCTGACATGAGAAGACATGTCACAGTTTATCTGCTAAACATCACACAAACACTGGAGCTGTACACAGAGTGTGGCAGAATGAGAGGAAAGATTCAGTTATGGAAACTAGTTCTTCTTTGCTCTATTAGACCTGTCACTAAATCCCTAAAGAGCTACTGTGTCATGAACAATCCGGCGAGTACTCTTTGGGTAGCTGTTTGTAATGCCTGAACATAAAAACATGTAAAAAATGTAACATTTGTGTATGGTATAGGTTAAGCTAGCAGGCTAATAGGCTAATGGTATGCTAAAGTAGTACTCTGAGCAGTTTCCTTGAAAAACGCAATGTATACTATTATGTGCAACATTAAAAAAAAAAAACATTAATGATCATAATGCCAAATTCAGACAACATATTTGATTCTAAGGCACTTTCGACTTTTAGGCAGACTGTAGGTGCATCTGAAATTGCATACTCTTTAGTATGTACTATATTTGGTTTGAAACTTGTGACCATTCAAAAAG
This sequence comes from Sinocyclocheilus rhinocerous, assembly GCF_001515625.1. Classification (NCBI taxonomy): domain Eukaryota; kingdom Metazoa; phylum Chordata; class Actinopteri; order Cypriniformes; family Cyprinidae; genus Sinocyclocheilus; species Sinocyclocheilus rhinocerous. The sequence goes on from NW_015659312.1 coordinate 1,497,907, forward strand.
TATGTTCTATATAGTATGAATATGGGTAGTATGAATGTAATTTGGACGTACTATATCTGCCATGTTTGCATGTGACCTACTCCTCTCCCATGGCCTCATATTCAGAAGCTGCATGTAAGTTACTAATACTAAAACTCTACTGGAGAATCTACAGGTATCTTAAACTAGTAGCTGTGTTTTGGTAAGCTGGTTTCTAGCAGGTCAAAGCTATTCATTTTAGTATTAAGTGTTATGTATATACAAAAAGTATTTATTCATTTTTTGAATTAGCTTTTATTTTTATATTTTCATTTTAGTTAAAATTTGTAATAATTTTGTCATCTGCTTTTACCATTTTATACTTCTATTTAGCAACAAACCTTCTTTTAGCTGGTCAAACCAACTTAAGGTGGTCAAGCTGGTCTTCTGGAATATATTATCTGATCAACCAGCAAATAACTAGCTTGAATCAACTTGGACCAGCTATCAGCTACCATGTGCATGTTCTAAAACTTAAGTTCTAAAAAAGTTAAAATCTTAGGCTTGTTCCCGTCTTAGGGAACACACCTGGAGAAGATTGCACGGCCCCAGGCTGTGACCTAACTCTTGGGTAAAGTGTGGATTTTAGGATGTTTGCTGAAGGTGGGGGATTTATGAGGCTGGAGAGGGGAGAAGACATGGTCCATGTCCAGGCAGGTATGAAGAAGAGAGACCAGAGTGACAGAAGAAAAGAAAGAGAGTAGAGAACAGCCATCTGTCACCTTAAAAACAGAGGGTGCAGAGGGAGAGAAGGGGGCAGGGTGTTGGGGCAGTTTCTGCCTGTCTGTCATTTTTCCATGTGCAACCCACTCCATTCTTTATAAATGAATGACACGGCAGGGGCTTGAGGAGTCATGCTTTTAAAACGGGTTTCCATTTGAATGTGTGTGTTTGTAGACAGGGGCTCATGGTTACTGCCCCAGAGCAGTTTCATCCTGTTTTCATGACTTCATTGTTTAGTTGTGTGTTTGATGTCAGGCTTGAGCTCCACTCCAGATAAACCAACACAAGACGCCAGCTCTACCGTAACACATAGCACCATGTGTGTAGGGAGTTTGTTTGACTGAAACAGAGCAATGGTCCGAGCAAATAAGAGAAGTGGAACGAAAGAGATGAGGGACAGAAAGAGAGGGAGACTGCAGTCAGACATGCCAGCGAGTTTGTGTAAGCTGATCTTTGGAGCCATGAGTGTCCAGCTGTCTCTCTCCCTCTCTGTCACTCCATCCAGAGCTCAACACAACAGTTTAAACTATGATTCACAGATACAGAAAGATGGAAAGATCAAGAGAGAGGAAGAGGAAGATGGAACTCAATAAGAAAATGATGAAAGAGCACACAATCTTGCTTGTTCATTAAATAGTGCTCCAATCAAAGAACTTTTCCGATGCCACATGTAATCTGACACACACAAAAGCATCAACGAAAACATCAATATTTTTCATAATTTTAATGATATTCAGTATATATAGATATTCATGCATTTGCTCTGAAATGAATTAAAAAGGGGTGATTTTTGATCAGACCATTTCAACCAAACAACCACTGTGAGTTGTTAACTTTAACTACAGTAAATATCTATTTTTTAAAATCAAAGAAGATTTCACTAAATGAACAAGGAAGAATTATATTTATTTAAATAAAATAAAACCGGATTATCTGTTTGTCAACTAATGGCGGGTGAGACGAAACCAATGCAACGTAACAAACGTCAGCTTTAAATTAGCCATTACCATTAAATACCATTAAAATTGAGTTTTGATGTAAATTGTGGCATATATTCTGACTAAGACCTATGGTAAGGAAAGCTTTCTGAACAGCAAGCTTCTGGAATTGGTAAATTGTTTTGATATGGGACACCCACAAATATTAGATGGAGCCTCAACCCATTTGCTCAGCACATACAGGAAGCAGATGGAGAGATGGGTGGGGATTCTAGGAGGGGTGAGGGCAGATCATGGGGTAGAGGAGGTTGACTTTGACATTGATTACACCACCTTGTGTGTTTGAAGGGGTGTGTAGCAGTTAATGCCAGGACATGTTGCTGGTTGATGCCACCTGGCCATATAGCAGAGATGGCACGGCTGACATTGGTTGGCAATGTGGCCCTCATCATGGAAACACCAACAGGCAACCCCCGCCTGCTCTCGTCCTCCCTTTCTCAGACACACAGATCCATGGCAGATCCGATCACCAGCTGGTACTGCTATCGTTACGCTGGGACCTCCCAGGCATTCCACTTCCTATTTTTAAATACAGTTATATCCCATTTTTCTCTGGAATGAAAAAGGCCATTTTCTTAAGCTCCTTTTTTTTTTTGCTATAAATGCACCCCACACATACATTTCCACCTCCAATGTCAACACACACACAGTCTCACACAGTCAACACATAAACTTACAGGGATAGTTCCCCTCAAAATGAATCCTCTGTTATCATTTACTCACCCACGTATCATTCCAAACCTGTGACTTTTCTACTGAAGAACATAAAAGAAGACTTTAAGACGACTTACAATTGCAAGCTATGGGTAATGGAGCTTTCAAAAAATGCTGTGAAGTTATCATAAGAGTGGTGAAAATCTTCTGAAGTAATCAGATAGCTTTGTGTGAGAAACAGACCAAAACTGATGTGAACTCAACTGCATCACTGAGTCTGTGACTTGAACTCGAACATTCAGATTCATGAACAAATCATTGAGACCGATATTAATCCAATTGTATATTTAATTCACAAATTAGATATCACTGCTTATCATTAACTGTCATGAACATGCACGGGGAAACTAAATTCAAGATTTTTAGTGTATAACAATATTCAGTTCATTTCTCACACAAAGCTATTGTACAGCTTCAAAAGATTTGAAATAACGCATGAGTGACATGGGCCACTTTTACATTTACTTTGTCTTCCAGTCAGTCGTACAGGTTTGGAACAACATGGGTCGTCAATAAATGATGACAGAATGTTCATATTTGGGTGAAAATTTAAGTGTAGAAAATTTATTTGAAGTTTGACTATCACTCGCTTAGAATCCTCTCCTCAGTTCAGAAAAAAAAATTCTTCTCCGTCTGCAACATGTTCCCTTTCTGTACCTCAGACTGTCCCACTCTATCACTCCATTCTTCCCTCATTTTTCCCCAATCCAGCCCCTCTGTCCTTCTTTCTTCCTTTTTGTCTCTCCCCCCTCCTCTCTGCACTTGTTCTCTCGCTGTGTCTAATCACTCCGCATTAATACCTGCATTCCAGCAGCCCCAGGAATGGCTTAACAATGTAGCCTTGTCCTTTAACTGCTGCACAGGTATAAGAAAGAGCATGTGGATGTGCATGTGTGTGGCCACATGTAGACAGAAAGTGAGAAGACAGAAATGGATTTAAATGCCCTGGACACTACATAACCAAATAATAATAAATAAATAATACACTACTATTCAAAAATTTAGGGTTGGTAAGATTTTTTATGTTTTTGAACATTGTTTATTTTGTCTATTATGCTCACCAAGGCTGCATTTATTTGATCAAAAATGCATTAAAAACAGTAATACTACAATTTAAACTCATTGTTTTCTATAATATATTTTAAAATGAAATTTCATCCTGTGATGTCTTTACTCCAGTCTTCAGTGTCACATAATCCTTCAGAAATCATTCAACTATGCTAATTATGTGCTCAAGAAACATTTGTGATTATTACCGATGTTGAGAACAGCTATACCGCTTAATATATTTTTGTGAAAATAATTTTTTCATGATTCTTTGATGAATGGAATGTTCAGCATTTATTTAAATAAATAAAAAATCTTGCAACATGTAACATTATAAATATCTTTACTGTCACTTTTGATCAATTTAATGTGTCCTTGCTGAATAAAAAATATTATTTCTTAAAAAAATAGTGACTAAAAACTTGAACTGAACAGCAATAAATTATAAATTGAATATCAAAACTGCAAGTGCAAGTATTTGACAATAACTCCTATTGGATCGTATTCTCTGTGTTCTGATTAAACTGGCTTGTATGTATGACTTTCACTACTTGTACTGTATGATGTCAATGCTTAGAGAATATAGTGACTGAGCAGCGAAAAAGATGAGAAAACAGAGAGAAGGAAAGGGGCTTCCCCAAAAGAAAAAGAGACGTTAACAAAGTGAGTGAGAATGAATGAAGGACAAAGGAAAGGGCAGAGCAGTGTGAGAAAGTTGCCTTCAGCCCACTGAGGTACAGTATGACACTCACAAACCAGCAACACAAGCATTTCAAAGAGAATGGGAGGGAGAAAGGGAGGGAGGAATAAATCTCCAGATCCAGAATGGATGATTTTAATGAACATGTGTCCTCTGTTCTTGCTCCGTCAGCCCTCCCCACCGCACCAGTCAATATGCGCCCACACGCCCTCTACTACTCCCACTCTGACTGTTAATTGATAGGGAATTCCACGTGCCTGTCGCCATGGTTACTTGGCAAGGAGCGGAGGGGTTAGACTGACCGCTGTCCCAAAAATGTTCAGCCGAGGTGGGGAGTGACAGCCGCCGCTGTCAGCGGGCTGGAGACCAGGAAGACCAACGCCACCAACAAAGTCCCTCAAACATATGCCCAACAGATTCTATCTTCCAAAGTGTGACGACCTCTTCCCAAAATAACAGTGTAATTAAGTCCATCTTAAAGAGTTAAAGCCTTGTGTGTCTTAGTGCAGAACCATTTCATGAGCTTCTGTGTTTTTAACGAACTGAATTAATCCATCGTAAGCCAAATGCCACCGTTGTCTGCATAATTGTCTTTTAAGAGATTCTGGACTCTGCAAGGAATAGACAGCAAACAAAGAATTACTGGCACTCATGAAAGCTTAATTTGATCGCACAAAGCCCAATTCCTTTGATAATACATAAGATTTTCATTTGTGCTACATTTTAGCTCTTCAAACTCGATAAACCGATATATTATGCTCTTCTGAGATCCTAGCGCTGGTAAAAAATATCCTTCCCATCGGAGTTGATGCATAAAGTGAATGTTACAAACTTCATCTGTGTTCTCTGCGAAACGAAAATTACATCCAAGACTGATTACTGGCCATTAATAAAATTTCATTTCAGAGCAAATGGATGGCTACAACCTTTAACAAACGGCAAGGTACGAAACCTGAAACTCAGTAGGAAATGTAGCCATGCTAGCTGTCAGTCATGCTAGTACTGTACAGGGAAATCACTGATTGGTTGAGATTATGCAGGGGGGAACCAATGCTGGGGCCCCGCAGGCCTGAATATGATTATCAAGCTGAGAGTCAATCAGCAAGGCAACAGAATTAGAGTTGGCACTGCGCTCCTTGGGGTCCATCAGACCACCTTCCTGATTAGCTATCAGCCAGGGACACTCATTAACCACAAACTAAAGCAGAGCGCTTGCTAATCTACAGGGATGAAGGGTTTTGATATAGAGGAAGGAGGGAAGGAGAGAGAAAAAGAGCAACCCAAAATCATTTTCTTTGTCATGCTTGCCAGTAAAGATATATAAATATCTTTAAAACCAGAGAAATAAAAGAAGCAAGATTGCATAAGACTTTTCAAATAATCTGTTAAATTAAGTTTAATACTTCCAAAAAAGTATAAATATATATATATATATATATATATATATACACACTGAAAAACATCTTATGAAATCTTTAATATATTCGTTTGAATCATGTTTACATATTCTCACAAGACATATACAGTAGTGGTTAAAAAAAATGATTTTTTTTGAAGAGTGAGAGGAAAAAGTTGGCCATTTTTAATCTTCAGCTCTTTGCTATATAACAACTTCTAGTGCTGGTCATATTCAAAGTCATGTTCACACAGGTTTTACAACATACAGGACAGCAAAGTGTGTGTTACAGAGACAGAGCAGGTTGTGGGGGTTGAGGTTAAGTAAAGCAAGAGACACTCTTCTCCCGCAGGTAATCACCTGAACATGTGTCTCCTAAATGAAATGTGATCTGACACCCAATCTCAGTGTGTGAATGGGAAGCCCCAATCTCTGATACTCTAACCCTCTCCAAATGTCTGTCTGACTAACACAAACACAATCCCTCTGGCAACGTAATGTGTAAAATGTATAAATGTGGTTCTTTTACACATCTGAGTAACCAACACTTTGCTCCTCTGCAGCATATTTCATTCATGTAATGCACCTCAGAAACATACATGCTCACAAATGCACTCATTTAATCAATCCATGTGAGGACATTTTAAATTCAGCAGAGGGTCTTGTGGTGCTTCACGGGTCAAGCACTGTTAAAGCAACAATGCGGCTCATCAAACAGTGACCATTTTTGTTGAAGAGGTTAACAATACTTGGCTAACCATTAACCAGATTAAAAAACTGCAAAATAGCATCTCAAGGAAATAAAGTGTCCTTCATGTTAAAGGCACACGCTGTGCAAATGGAGAAAGAACGATTGTAAAGGAGATTGCTGATGATAAATCACAGCCGGAAACAAACACACACACACACACACACACACACACAACCTGGACATTTAGTTTTACCCACTGAACTATGATTCACCCAGACAATATTTAAACAGTGATACAAAAGTGTGTGATTGGTGAAGTGAACATCAAACAAGAACCGAACTTGACTAATAAAAGCACTTTTTTAACATTTCTCGTACTGAACTATTTGTGTGAATATTTTTCAGTTAGAGCGAGTGCAACCAAAGGGTCAAGATTACAAATAGTGTTTATGTGTGTGTTTAATCTCCAGCGAGAACACATCTTGAAGGGTCTCTCGAGTTCGGGGCAGTGAATAGATCAGCCTGGGGGTGTGCTCGACTAACCAAACAGCCGTAAGCTGAGGGGCTATAAAGGCTTTTCTCTCCCTTTCGTCAGTAGACTGTTCTCCAGGGAATGTTTGCCAGCTGATAGTATGAGGACAATGGGCATAGTCTGTGTAAGGAAAGGGATGTTTGAAGAGCTCTTAAACAAGCACTGTTTCAACACGACTGTGTTTTCAGGCACATCAGGTAAAGCTGGCACAGTTTAAACCAGCTGCAATGGAAGTCCAACTGAGATATAGATACCAAGGGCAAGAAAGTAGCCTGTGATATACGTAGAGCTGGATGATACATTGAATGTTGATTAAGTATTTGTGATTATTTTACCGGTGTTATAAAATATATCACAAATTGTTGTTTTACTTGCCCATTGTATTTCCTCAAGTTTCACAATTTTTCCTTTTCTCACAACTCATGACTCTCATTCAAACTTCCAAACTTCATGAGACATTATAAGTGTGATTAATGTCCGTGAATCAGCTCTGATTCAACTATTTGTTTGCAGCCTACAGTAGGCCTATTTAGTAAAATAATGTATGGAAAACATGAGTTGATTAATTATGATTTGACCATTTAAAAAAAAAAAGATTAAATTTTAAATATTTAAATTCTACTGAATGGCTGTTATTTGAAAACATTATATTTTAAGGCAAATATGTGAAATATGTGAGATATTATGTATATTATTTAAGGCAAATATGTGAAAATAGAGGAAAATATATTGCAAAAAAATGTATTTACATGTGGATTTTTTTATTATTTTTTTATCACCCAGCCCTATACAGTATATACTGTATATATTCACACCACAAAACAGATCACCAATGACAGAAAACAAGCTGTAGAAGTGCGTCAAGATGAAGCATTTCTTGGAAGCCAAATCCCCAAACACTGCTAGGATAAACAAATCAATTCAGAACAACTAATGTCCATCTCCAAATCGATATGGGTATAATAGAGCTAAGGGAGATGTGGCGATGTACTACAAGACGGACGATAGAGTAGCATGACCTAAGTTCCTCGCTAAAAAGCACTATTTTCCCCAAAAGGAAACCCATCAGCCCTGAATCCATTAGGAATGCCTGAGAGAGGCTTCAGGATTTGCGTCGGCCAATCACCCTGCCGAACTCCACAGCTAAATGGATCAGCCACTCTTAACCTCGTCTCCCCAAAGAGCCTCCGAAGCGCCTATTCTTCAAAGTACTATAGCCCAACACACAGATACAGCTTTTCACTGTCTCGTATCCTTCTGCTCCCCACTTTAGTATCAGACCACTTCAACATCCTGTACAGAAAACAGACATAACACACACACAATATATCTTCCACATTCTCTGTTTCCTGTATGCCACTAATAACAGCCTTGAAGCTGCAGCCTTGGTGAAATCAAAGGGCAGTGGGCTACCGGGCTTCCTCTATCTCTGTTTCTGCCTTGCCCGGATGCTTTGTAGTGGGGACAAAGTGTTTGAATGCTGAAGGACTGGGCAGGGCCCAGATTTCATGAAAGATGGGAGGATTGGTGGGAGCTTGAGTGCAGACGGCAAAGAAGAAGGGAGGAGGGATGGAGGGATACTGCATTCTTTTTTTAAGAAATGACTATCAGCAGTGCTGGTTATAAATTCTGAGAGAAAGAGCTCAGTGGGTCTGCATGAATAAATTATTTCCTGCCAGCACAGAATCTATAGACACGGTCTGTCTTCCCAGTCAACTTCCCAGTTATCTATGCTGGAGCACGTACAATACCGACCATAAATCACGCAACACATCAATGGTCACCCACTGATCACAAACAGCACCGCCATTACTAAAAACAAAGAGAGAGACTAACAAACACAGAAGCAACCCAGACAGAGCTTATGCACAGCATTAAAACTCTCTGAGTGTGTTGTGTCTGAGTGCAACATCTGCAGCAGCATCTGAACAGCTGTGACTCAGATCAGTCAATATGTTTACATGTACTTCAAAAGTTCAATTTCAGGTGGACCAAAACAATCATTTGTTTTTCCGAAAACTTTACCCTGATTGAAATATTACTTAAATGCATAGTTCACCCAAAACTGAAATATTCGGTCATCCTTTACCCATCCTCTATCAAAAACAGCACGGCTTTGTTTCTTCTGCAGAACACAAAATAAGATATTTGGGAAAAACTGTTTTGGTCCATTTAATGAAAGTCAGTGGGGTCCAAAACAACTTTTGACCTCATTGGCTATTATTGCATGTTTTGATTAAGCATTAATAAACCTATAAAACTTATTATAAAAAATACTACAAATTATAAAACTTCTCCATGATTGCCATCAGAACTGTTAAAAACTTGTCAAACACAACAAAGTCAGGTGTCTCCTTAAAGACAGAGGAAGCTAATTGATTGTTTTTAGTTTTAGTGACTCTTTGTAACCTAATATTGCCTTCATAACATTAAACATACGGTTAACTGATATTCAACTTAAACATTATTTAAAAGTTTAAAAAGTAACACATTTATGATTTGGTGTCGATGAGAGGGTGCTTGTGTCTAGGGGTTGTGGAGATACACAAGACAAAAAAAAAAAAAGATCAGGGGAAACTGGCTTAGATGATATTAAGATGAAAAGACAGACTGCTTAGTATCTCTCTTTCTGAGCAAGCATGTGGTTGCTGCTGTTTTGTGCCAGAGCAGTGCACAGTGAGCTTTCCTCAAACCAACTGCCAAAAGAACTGCTGCCAATCCAAAAACAAGCTTTCATCATGGGTCTCAAAACAATTAAAACAAGTCCAAACACTCTTGATTATTATTTGAGGCGTTTAAAAATCATTCAGCTGTAATTCTATCAGAGTTTCTTATAACGAATATGCATACTTCCCTACTATAGAGTAGGTGAAAAACAGTATGTTAAGAGTAGAATGTCCGAATTCACAGTATTCATAAAACAGTAAGCAAAAAGTACCCAAATGACCTATAACTTCCAGTGAGATTCTGAAGTGAGCATCCAATGGACACATTACCATCCCATGAGGCCACGGGAGAGGATTTGTGAAGGGCAATGAAGAGATGCAACTGAAAAATCAAATTGCATTTTCTCTGATAAAAATTGCAATTGCAATTTTTAAAAAAAACTGCCATGCTACAGGGTCAGGGGGCTGTCAAACCGCTAAAATGTGATCGACGTGTAAAAAATGCTTTATGGCCTAGTAGCAAAGTGCCATATTGTGGTCTTGGATTAAAACCAGTGTGTTGTGGTTGCGTGACTTGCTTTCACTGGCAGCCTGCATGTCCATCTGTGCCGAATGAAAGAGAGACAGAGAAATAGAGACGGGATAGAAAGAGAGAGAATCTGGGGGGTTGAAGAGTCAGGGGGCGAGATGTAACCTGTCCCCTGCTGAATGCTTCTCATTCCAAGCAGTGGCTCCCCCCTCCTCACGGGCATGAATCACAAAGCTGATCCGAGAGACTGGGGCCCACAACAGTGAGCCCAATCATACACTTTACCGGCTTTTTCTACCACTACCATCATCGCCGGCCAAATTAGCACCTTGGGTTTGTACAGTTACACAACATGTGGGCTTACACTGCAAACACACAGGTGTGCGTGACTAGATTCATGCGCAGGTGTGTGCATGATGGATATCTAGAGGAGCTTTGAGCTCGCAGAAGCCACCTCAGACACAAGATTGGCTTTTATCTGCTGGCCCAGCACAAAGAGCGGGTTTTAATTTGAAGCCTCCTAATTCCATAATAATTACTGCCGGCTGCAGGGGGTGATGTGTGTGTGCGCACTTGCGTTTGATGCCGCTGCAGTTGGGGAGGTTCTGCTGAGGAGAAAATTTAAGCAAGGAAATGAGCAGGGGAAACACACAAAGAAGGGAAGAGCATTGTTTCTGCGAGGCGTCTTAAACTCAGCTGACAAGCTGTCTCGATGATTCTTTCCGCCACCTTTTGATATCCCACCGCGATCAGTTGCTGGGGTGCTGCACTGATACCTCCTAAGAATATGCAACTTGGGCTTGGAAAAAACACAAATAATATTGTGTAAATGTCATCTGGGAGGGTATTGCTTTAATATCAGTGCTGGTGGTTACAGTAACAAGGTCAGGTGGCTCCAATATGAGGCTGGACGGGAACCATTTTAAATGCTAATCACTGAGACTTCCATTATAAGGTAAATTATATGAACGCTCTAGCAGAGGCATGGCGTACCTCTGGGAGAGGTAGGCAACAAATTGAAATGAACAGGCAGAGTTCCAGCAGTTGTCATTTGGCAGTTAAATGCAACAGATCAATTGAAATTTATGCCCGGAAAGAGGATAAAGTCGTTAAAAGAGGTTTTCCTGTTGACGTGCTCAAAGAAAAGAAGCTGTGGGGCTTGTGGAAGGGTAGCAGTTTTCAACCTGGCTGAGTTTGAGAAGTCACGGATCATGTGGTATGATACTAGAAACTGCCAGACCAGTCTGGCCATAGTTTGGCATCAGAAGAGAGTAACTGAGGATTCCCATGATCAGCCCAATTAAAGCATATGCAAAAATGTGTAAATTCTTAATGACGTTCGAGTTAAAGAGAGAGGGATAAACAGCTAAAGAAGAGAAGATCTCAAGAGGACCTGCTTTCAGAGCAACAGCAGCGTCACAGATCAGTGTATTAAACCCAAACACAGCACCCTGGAGCCTTGAATGAGCTCATCAGAAGAAACACTTCTTCTGTCTGTTGTTCCACACGTATTTGCACGAGAAGATCCTCAAACAATGGAAGAAAGGCAAGGCGCAGAGGGATAAGATAGGTAGGTTAAAAAAAAGACTGCAGATAGCCGCAGCATTGAAAAGGTAAGAATGCTGGAAGAGCCTACACAGTAGGGGAGAGGAGCGAGAGAGCCTTAAGAGCAGATAGAAAGATAAAACACAAGTACCTCTGGGAAGGGTTTTTTTATTTATTTTTTAAGAGAGTTTCTTTATATGCGTGTTTTTACTCATACAGTCATGTTAAAGTGGAAAACATGCAGACTTTCAATACAAGTCAAATCATAGTCATAAAATGTAAATTAAGTGTCAAAATTAAATCAACTTATCTGCAAGTCAAACATGTGGTAATTTGCATTTAGGCTTCATTTTAAAAGTGATAATACATCAAAACATACGTGAAAAAAGTGGTAAAGACTGTCAGTAAGAGAATGGGCGGAGCTAGAGTCGGGGTTACAGTTCCTCTGTGCTGAAAAATCATTGGTCATAGGAAGCCAAACACTTCAAAGCAGAGCAAAACTGCCATCAACTGAACTGCAGGGCACATACAGCGCAATAGACTTGATAGCTCAGAGCAGGATCATATATTCTCACAGAATATTAACACATATTATTTTCCTTCCATCAGACTCTTAATGAATAAAATACAGTTGCTTGAAAAACATTTTGAGCATTTAACACAGGGAAATTGATATCTGGGTTCATTACGGAGGTACAATAACTTGATTCTACTTCTTGCATACACTATTTTAACTTGTATTGTAGCCTACATAAGATCATGGTACCCAAACAGTACATAATTCTATACATGGTAGTTTATATCTACACAATATATCTATATGCTTTTTATATTTGTATTGTAATAAGTCCAAAAATAATTTAATTGTATCGTTTTAAATTATAATAGGTGAACCCAATTGTACACCTCATAGGCTATAACGAGTTAACGAAGAATGTCGAATTTCATTTTATGCCATTATTTCTTATTTTATGATCTTAAGAAATTATTTGAAAATATAGTAATACGTATGAGACCGTACATTTAGATTTCAACAACACAGAATCATGCTGACGTGATATGAATTTGGACTCTCGCAGCCACACACTTGAATTTAGATGAAAGCACGCGCGGGGCAGCGCTGAGATACTGCCGCTCTCAAGTGCAGCGGAGCAGGAGCGTTCCTCCCCTCCTCGAAGACCACGACCAGTCCGGGTTGTTAACCCTTGAACCATTCCCTGACTTAAACACGAGACCCTCAAAGACGCCAACAGCCACAAAAGCCCTGTTTATTTTAAGTAAGTGTTTGAAAATAGCCTATCTTCCGGTCAACGTCGCTTAAGTCCCCAAAGTTGCTTTCGACACTTGGGCTCTTTTATCATCCATATAGCTAGGTTACAAGGTAACAGGTTGTTCCAAGAACCTACAGAAAAGTAACCAGTTTTTAATTTACTCAACGTTCTTTATACTCACAAAGTAACTACGAAGTAAAGCTTATGAAAAAACAACAACTTAGGCTTTTCATTATTCAGTAAAATCTCAATTTTTTTTAAATAGCTATTATCATTACTACTTACCTTGCAGCGCTACAGCAAGTAAGGTGCAACAAATCCCGACCCGTCCCAACATCGCTCTCTCCATAGTTGCGTCTCAACTTGGCGGCTTTTTTTCCGCGTCGCGTCCTTGTATTTCTTTGCAGCTTCTCGTCTCGGTACAGATCCTTCACCCTCTGCTCTCGCTCTCACACGCAGTAGTGCAGTGGGCTCCCCCGTCCTTCTAGGCGCAAGAAATCTGATGCGGATGGCAGCGACTTGGCTGATATATTTGCACAAAAGGTGACCGTGCGCCCCTCCCCTCCCCTCTCCCTTCCCAAACGAGTAAAGTGCTGCTGGAGTGAACACATACGGCCAAGAGACGAGAGACTTTTACGCAGTATCGGCTAATTATTAAAAAGGGTGATGTACTGAATAACAGTGAATCGATCTAATTTTGAAGGCACTAAATTAATAGCCTAAGGCTTTTTTGGTATGATCTCTAAATCTGTAGTAGGCCTAACTTACTTTTGCACAAAACATATTGGTAAACATAGCCTACATAAAGCATCGTGAAATAATTTTTTTTTTTTTTATGATTGACAAGGATGCACTAGTGCAGTTTCAGCTCTTGCACTGGTTTAGATCATTCATTTGCGCGTCCCTTTGGTAATAATAGTCTCTCAGCTCACACTGGGTTTCAAACAGGCATTCCTGGGATAGCTGGAGCAAAACAGCTGCTTCACTTTTCTCAGGGCAAGAGTGGGGTGCACGAGAGAGAGAGAGAGAGAGCGTTATCGAACCCGATAAGAGGAGAGAGGCTTGGGAAATGGAATAGGGCAAAGTGATGAAAGAAGAGGAGAGAGAAGACAGGAGGGTGGAGCTTATGTGTTGGATAGGATACGGTGTGATATATTCAGCTGTGTCATTACTGTAACTTTGTGCTTTCTTGGGCCATGACAGCACAGCAATGTATTAAACTGCTCGTCTCAACACCAGAAGTGACTTTGCACTTCAAAGTCCACACAGACATTGCTTATGCACAAGCATTGCTTTACTCCAATGCCGAAAATGCAGTGCAAAGCAGGAAAAGTTAGGGAATAGTCATAGTATCCTTTAGGCAAAATTGGTCAAATAGCATCAGTTAAAGCCTGCTTTCAAGAAACAGCAGTACCCTACTGATAAGCAGGGAGGAGGCCAGAAATGTTTAACCCTTGTGGTGTTCATATTTTTGTTACTCAGCCAGTGTTCGTGGGTCTGGTGGCAGGGCCGTAGTGGGGTGAAAGGTGGTGACGATTATAGAGGCCCACGGGGGGGGGCGGCTATCTCAACCGACTGGTTGAGGCCAGCCTAAAAAGACGATAAGGACAGTTGACGGGCCACTGCTGCGCATCTCACGAAAGCTTATCATTTGCAGATGTTTTTAAGCCTTGCCAATTTAAACATTCAAAAGAGTTTAAAGCATTCAAACACAAGACGCGGAAAAACTCAACTGAGTAGTACTCATGCGCCGTGTTCGGTGCGCAGGCAGAGAGCTGCGTCTCACGGACAGCAACACCGAACCGAGCTCTCCTTCGCGTCCTCCTACACACCTGAACGAACAAACAAATCACAGTTTAAACATGCAAACAGAAAAAGATGTGCAAGAGCCCAATTCAGCACTCGCGGGCAGTGTTCTGTGCGCACAGGGCGCACGCAGAGAGACGCCTCTCAGAGCGCTTGAACATCGAATTAGCCTCTTCTTGCTCTTGTACCGACAAATACATACAAAATGTCAAAATACCCCTCTTGGAGAGTATCCTCGAAAAAACTGTCTGGTATGTCTTAAGTGAAAGTAAACAGTGGAGAAAGAAATTGGATGTGTATCATTATAATGGATGCATTGTCTCTTAAAGTGTCTGCGCCTAATTTAGCTCCTAGCTGCTGTCAGTGTCCTTAATGCTAATCCAAGAAAAAGAAAGAAAGAAAATCACTCACTGCTCTTGACTGAATTACTTTGTAGTTTTAACAAGAATTAATCCACAGTCAAACCAAAAATTATTCAGACTCCAGATATAATTTTTTGATATTTCTTTATAGTGGGTGCAGGACAATATAGTTCAATTATGTAAGTGAGTATAGCAAAATAAAGTAAACTGTGACATATTATACCAAAAAATTATTTATACAGTGGACTACCAGTAAAATTGATAGAAAATTTGGGACCAAAAATTATTCAGACACTTTGACTCCTGCACTAGGGTCCCGCAAACCCCAGCTACGACCCTGTCTGGTGGACCCACTGCAGTTTTGGGTTTATATATAAATATATATATAAAATTATACATAAAAATACTCAACAGATGTTTACTTCATCCCATTACAAGCAATATAAACTGCATGTATGGTCAAAATTTGCCCTTTACCTTCGTTAGATCACATTTATGAATTAAAGTGCTACAACCTTGTGCGGGAACGGCAGGGGCAGAAACACAAAACTCACACTTATACTCACACTCTTACAGACTCTCTCTCTCTCTCTCCCACACACACACACACACACACACACACAAACACACATACACATACTAATAGCAGCCCCAGACAGTAGGAGGACAGAGTGAAGGTACACAGGACCTAAAATTTCCACTCTTTTATTACCCCCGGGTCCAGAGGACCCGAACATCCTGTATGTAATATAAATGTGTAGGGGGATGTACAGTGTGTGGTCATTGAAAATTTGTTCTGATATATGTTCTTCACAGAAAATGAGCCATGGCCAATGAGTCTGAATTTGAAAAAATAATTTATAATATAATTTTTCTTTTGATAAAAAACGGGTCCCACAGACCCGAAAACCATACAAGGGTTAAGTGGGTGGGCCTACATAAAACAGGGTTGGCAAAGTGTAGCATATGAAAACTGCATGTCAAATTGCCAACAGAAAATACAGCACGAAGGTTCAATACCCAATATTTCTAAAGCATCGATTAACATTAATGTTAATTTAAAAATGTACAAATACATTATTAAAATAACACAAATAACAATGAACAGTTGTATTTTTATTAACTAACCTTAACAAAGATTAATAAATACTGTAACAAATGTATTGCTCATTGTTAATGTTAGTTCATGTATTAACTAACGTTAACTAAAGGTTATCTCAGTCTGAGACAATGGGGCTTCGCAGATGATCTCTGTAACAACGTTCGTAGATCGGGAAGAAGGAAGCGGGAATCGGCGAACATTTAAACAAAACTTTAATAATAAAATAAACAAACACAAAATACAGCCCCTCACGGACGACTGCCGCGCACAAACAGAACCAAAACACAAAATAAAGTCCAGGCCTGGTCCTCTCTCGTCTTGCACTGTCGTCACTCTTCCTTTTATCCTTCCGGAGCTCCTCCGTGGGACTCGAGACTGGTGAGTGGCGCAGGTGTCGTTCATTATCATTCACTCCAGCGGCCTCGCTCCGTTCCCACGGCTCTCGGCCCAACCCCACTCGTCACATACCCCCATCGCCCCTCACAGGCCGGGGGTACTCACGAGACTGCGCTCTACTCCCCCCCTCCCCCCTCTGGGGGAGCCGATGCACTGTCGTCACTCCTCCTTTTATCCTTCCGGAGCTCCTCCGTGGGACTCGAGACCAGTGAGTGGAGCAGGTGTCGCTCATTATCATTCACTCCACCGGCCTCGCTCCGTTCCCACGGCTCTCGACCCCGCCCCACTCCTCACAATCTCATAATCAAGTGTCTCTGTCAGTTCGTGTTGAAAGAAGAGTAAACATTGAAAACCGTAGAAAAAAGCGCAGCTGCAAATATGCAGTTGGTTGTGGAGAACAGAATCTTGCACAACGTTTTTTTTTTTCCCACAATGGACAAATCAATTTATCGGATCAAACACTGTACCTATGCTAATATGATGCTTCAAACACGTTTGGTTCAGAAGGTTCTAATAAATCTATCACCGGCAAGTGGTCTGGCTTCATTGGCCGGATTCATTGCTAAGAATTTCAATTGGGATATTCAACATACTTTTTAAAGAATTGAACTGATTTATGTTTGTTTAACTATTTTTAAATTCAACTCCACAAACGCACACATTTTACTATTACGTCCTTACATCGTAAACATAGCATTGTGGGTGGGAGTAACAGAAACTGACGAATCATCATTTTGACAATATATGCGCCTATAGGAAGAGGCAAAATTTAGAAACTACTTGTAATTGACCATGAAAACTCACGTTTAATATTTTTTTAACTAAATATATAAATTTACAGTGAAATAAGACGTTGATTATTATTATTGTTTAATAAATTACATCCATTTGGAAAATTCCCAACTTATCATTGGGTGGGCCCATGCCCACCCGTAGCTTCGCCGCTGGGCTTGCTCTGGGAAATTTCTTAAATAAATAAATAAACATTTTCCAGTAACAACTACATCAAAGATGAGGCAGACTGATATGAGCAGACTGGCTGTTAAAGGGATAGTTCACCCAGAAATGAAAACTGTATCATCCTTTACTCACCCTCATGTTGTTTCAGACCTGTATGATGTTATTTTCTGTGGAATACAGAAGAAAAATATGAATTTTCACACAGCTCTATGACAGTACATAGTAGTTTGATATTAGAGATAGTTTACAATAGTTAAGCTCCAAAAGGATGTGGAGGTTTTCTGACATAAGGCAAAATCCTCACTGTCTGTCCTCCAACTTTCCAGATCCCATTACCAAATATATAATAAAATATAAAAAATAATATATATTATAAAATATTAATTTTTTATTTCCTGATTAACCCCCATCAAACTCACACGACTCAAAACTAATCAGCTCAACAAGGGAGGCTGTTATCTTTAGACTATTTCATTTTTTTTATTCTTAGGTGATTTTCTCATACTTTTTTCTGCCTCCTTCGCCTCCTCTGAGAAAACGCCACTGGACAAAATTCACTATAAAAGCACCAAAAAGTACTGGAGAGAAAGAACTGGATAATAAGATTGAAAGGAATAGATCACTCAAAAAGGAAAATTATGTCACAAATTACTCACCCCCATGTTGTTCCATGATACATGAAGCTTCTTTAAAATGTCCTTCAAAAGCTGCTGTATGGCACAGGGTTGTGAGGTCTCCTATCTCAACCTGGCCAGGAGAACATACTAGTAACTGAAACCCACTCTGCAACCTTTCCACTGCCCGGACTTTGCTCTTTGAAAACATCAGAGCCTTATGTTGGTGATTTAAAGTGTGTGTGATTTTCACCAAAAGTGTCATTTTCTTCAGTAACAATACTATCAGAAGTACACAGAGATGTCGGGTTGACGGAGGGACTCTTCGATTCTTGTGTCAGGGTGTGACTAGCCTGGGGGAACAATGGGGAAACAGAACAGAGGAGCGAAGAAGAGAGAAACAGAATGATAAATTGGGGCTTAAGGGAGAGGAAAGAGGACTGCACACCAGGCAAGTAAATCAGCAGAGAATGACTAAAGACAACCCAAAGGGAGGATGGTCAGAGTAGATATATTAAATATAATGTGCTTTTACTATTATTTTTCGCAATTATAAGTTGTTAGGTAAACTGCTCTCACACACGCTCTCTCCATTTTGTATTTGCCTACATCTTTTCAGACGAGTTTTTGTTTACCCTCCAAATCAATTTGATCTCAAATGGTATTCCTACAATTTTGTTTTCTGGTAGAACTGCCGAATACAGAGAACATGCTGGGATGAAAAATATTGTTACCAGAGATGGCTTTTTAAAATGTCTCTATTTATAGACAAACCTGTTATGGAAGCAGGGAAAATAAACCTATTCAGAGTCTAAATGAACCAGTGCAAAAACGCTGTGGGAAAGAAAAAAAAAACCCCTCTTGGTCATTGAAAGATGCACAATATTGTTCACATCAGAAATACACACTGAGGTCCCGATCACCCTGTTGGGGTTTATTTTGAAATGATGTCCATTAGAAGAAGAGAAGAGAAGAGAAGAGAAGAGAAGAGAAGAGAAGAGAAGAGAAGAGAAGAGAAGAGAATTGCAATAAAAGTATTGCAGTAATATTACTGGTGAAGTCCACTGAGGTCATTTTAAATACAATCAATAATTAAGACATAAGATTATGTCAGTTGTGTTTGTATGAAATATGAGAGTGGTATTGCTGTGTGATTTAAGAGAGGAAGTTTCAGTTACCTGGATGGGCAACCTGACAGCGAATATTAAGAATTATGGCAATTAGACCAATTCAAATATAGAGTGCAATGCAACAATGTAAAAAAAAAAAAAAGGGTTACCAGAGGCACATATAGGTGGTACAAGTGTCATGTGCTCAAATGAGTACACACATAACACTGAAATAACATAATGAAACTAATAATAAAATGGAACGTAATTAAAAACAAAAGAACTCATAAATTGACCAACTACACAGACTGTCAACACACTCTCAACAGGTAAATTATTTATTTCTTAAAATGTCTATGAATTATAAATTTCAAATGCTAATTGGTTTCCTATGTCTTTTCTCCTTTTAGTTTAAGAGAACATGCAAGTGTGACCAGCTCTATTCAGGTAAGGATACTCTCCTCTTCTTCATTAAGTAAATAACAAAGATATTGAATGTATGGTCCTTTTTTATTACTAGAGTTTATGCATAAACATACCCAGCTATCCCATGACTTTATATTACTTTTTCCTTTTAACATTGTGAAGTGCTCACATACTACTTTTGCCCTTCATAAACAATTGTTTTCACATAAACAAATGAAAGGAGACGAACTGTATATCTAAACTCAATTGTGCATTTCAGATGTCACATCCTACAACCTCATCATCTGCAGAGAGAAACTACCATTCAATCCCACCAAAATACAGATAATGATTAACTTAAAGGCATCATAGAGGATTGTGAAGATATTTCACTGGAGCTTGGTCTTCAATACACTATTTTATGTTCTATTTTGTTTTATTTCTTTAAGCATTTATTTATGTTCAATGTCCTTTGTCATTCATTAATGTATTCTGCTATTAACTGTTGTTAGAACACTGTCATTTTTGCTACAATTTCACGTCATTAAAAAAATAAAAGTACCTAATTGACACATTGTTTTTGATGATGATGATGTTGTTGTTGTTGATTTTATGTAAAACCCTAGACACTTCAAGATATTATAAGACCAGACAGATAGAGGGGTAAAAAACAATTAATAAATAATATATACAAATAATACTAATATTAAATTATATTAACATGCTAATATTAATGAAAAACTATCATTAAAAAGGTTATTCATAACACCATTAAGGTCCTATATAGCATTTTCAAAGCAAGGTTCTATATGGAACCCTATAAAAAAGGTTCTATTTAACACTAAAAAGGGGTTCTGCTATTGTTACAAGCCGAAGAACCCTTTTCTGGTACTGTTTAGAACCATTTTTCTTAAGAGTGTACTTTTCAGGAAAGACTGCCACCACGCTAAACCCACAGGCTACATGTATCCAGCCTTTAGATCTAGCCATAACACTCTGTCATCATGGTGGCACAGTGTCGGGATCCAACCCAAAAAGTTTGCATATTTGTGCCAGTCATTTCAGCATGGCACGTGGGCGGACGTGCTGACATTTCGGCTGCCGGGTTCATCCTCATGGGGGCTTTCAGTAGAACAATACAGCCTATCATTCCTTCTGCCCACAGCCTGACTGAACATCTTTCTCTGCACATAGAGCTGATTATCATAAACTACAGACCACACAAATCAGAGCTCTGTGTGTGTGAACTGACCTCAACTCATGCCAGAGGTCAAAGAGCAACTGGGGAAAACATGGAAGCCGTTGATGCTCTCAATAAACACCGCAGATTAAGACTTCCCAACGGAAACTCAAGAACAGCCTCATTAAGCACAGTCAGTGTGCTACAGAATTCATATGACTTTGTGCTCAAAGACATTTACGTTTACTGTAAACTGAGATGACTCACTCAAAAGAACTATGGGTTTTTAAATTCACTGCCTGTGAAACAACGCATCTAATAAAAGCCTTTGTTTAATACTCACATGAATAATAGGTTTATAATGGGCTATTGCATCCTTTATATTCTTATTTATATTATATATTGTGTGTGTATATATATATATGTATGTATATATATATATATATATATATATAATACAGTATATATATATACTGTATATATATACACACACACACATACAGCACTTTTAAACAATTTTCACACAGAAATTGTTAGTAAATTTCACAAATAATTACAAGGAAATGGCAAGTAACTTAAATTCTCCATGTTGTTTCAGTGTATGAATATTTCAATATGTTTTTCAGAGAGAAATTATTTCATTTATGGAATTTAATGTGTTGCAAGCTTTGAAAGCTTGCCGTACAGTTTTTAAATAAGAGGTTAAGTTTGTTGCTGTGTTTCAAGTATGTTACCTCTTCTTTAAACACCTTTACATTTGATGATTTTCTTGTGCAAAAAAAGGACCTATAAACCTGGAAAAGCATTTATATTAGGGCTGTCAAATTGATTAATTGTGATAATTGAAATAAAAGTTTATGTTTGCATAATATATGTGTGCGTACTGTGTATATTTATATGTATACTGTATATAAATACACACACATAGATGCATATATTTAAGATATATATGTAACATATATTTATATTTACATATAAATCATATAAATATGAATATAAATGTAAGTATTTCTTAAATATATACATGTATGTGTATATTTATATATTTACATTTAGTTATTTAGCAGACGCTTTCATCCAAAGCGACTTACAAATGAGGACAATAAATATATATATACTATATATACATATAAATATACACACATATATTATGTAAACATAAACTTTTATTTTGGATGTGATTAATCACAATTAATTGATTCGACAGCCTTAATTTATATACATCTGTCCATTAGCAAATTTTTTATGTTTTTGAAAGAATCTTTTACACACATCAAGGCTGTATTTATTTGATCAGAAAAACAGTAAAAACAGTGATATTGTGAAATATGACGATTTAAAATAAGTTTTTTTTATTTTAAAATGTAATGTATTCCTGTGATGAGAAAGCTGAATTTTCAGTAGCTGATTCAGTGTATATATATGCTATTTAAAAAATGACAAAAATTACTGGAGTAGCCTATGATTTACAAGAAAATACAATTTCAGTCTTTCTCTTTCAAAATTCCATGTTTAATTCATTAAACCTTTATCCATTTTTAGCACTGTCTCTTTCCACACACACTTGCCTGAGGTCCATTTCAACACAGAGTCAAGAAAAAGTGTGTGCTGGAGTACAGATGGGGGTGTTGGAGCTTAAGGCGAATTCTGTGAAAAATTCCTCGACTTACTTTATTAAAGAGAAATAATAAAAGTTCCATGGAATGAATTAAGAGGTAATTATGGATGAACCAAAGCATGACTTTTTACTTATAAAGCATATTAATGAGGCAGCCAGTGTGCATCAATAAGTCACAAGGACCGCTGTCTGATCTGCAGGCACATCTAAACATATTTACACCTACAGTATAGCTGAAGTTCCTACAATTGCACACAATGAATAAACCAGTGCAGTATGCAGCAGAAACAAGAGTGTATTTTTATGACTCTGAGCTCAGATTTCTTGTCTCTAGAGTCAAATCATGGCAGAGTTTGTTCACCTGTGCATCCATTAGCCTGTGCTTCTGTCTGTGTGTGTGTTAGCTTGTTCATATCGGGGTCCCATCTGTGTGCAGTGAGGCCTGTTTCAGTGCCAAACCCCACTGATGTCACCTCCCCTGAGTGGCCTCTTCCTTTGAGGAAACCCCCAAACCAGCACACACACAAACTTCTGCTCTTTATCAACCCAACCAGCGTGCTAATCCTTGCCTCTCTTTAGCCTAGTTTTCTTCTCACAATTTTATTTGCGTCCCCATTTCCTAAACCTATGCTCCTTCCACGTTCCGCCTCCTCATTCTGCTTATCCTCGTTTCTGCTTTCTCTGTCACTGGAAAGCCCTTTCTTTATCATTCCATCTCTGTCCATCTCACTCTCACCCTCTATTACTCATGATGATGGTCATTATCTTATTAGCCGCCGATGACGGTGCATTCAGGGAAGAGAACCTATGACACACGCTGGCATAAATGCCAGTTTAAGGCTGAGAATGAAGAGAGAGTGCTGGAAATCCCAGCCTGCAGCAGTCTGATCCCCCCTTACCGCCATGATTTAGCACTGTGATCTCTGCTGCCAAGCTCCCAGCATGCCCGCTCAGTGTGGCAGTGCAGCGGAATGCCCACGTGCTCCTTTAATCAACTTACCAGCTGATTCACTCACGTCTGCCGGCAGAAATAGATTGACTGGATTCAATCCAGAAAGAAAAGAAAAGATCGGCAAAAACATGACATTATTCAGGTTAAAAGGAAACTCTGTACCGTTTTCAAGAGCCAAGGACAGCGTAATGTACGCTCACTGCAGTAATTTCTTGAAAAGTGTTGAGACTTCATTTAGTGCTTAGGCACGGGAGCATAAATCAATAGGAATCATAATCAATATTCAGCATATGGTGAGGCGCAGTGTCCCAGGAGAGTGTGTGAGTGTGATTGTGAGTGTGTTTATCAGGCTCGGTTGGCTTGAGCTGCTTCTGTCTCTTTGATCAAGCAAGCGGGTCTGTCAGCCCCCCTACAAGAGCTCACGCTCACTCAGTCTCTGTCTCTCTCACTCACTCACTCACACAAATGCATGTCAAATGCTTTAGCTGGATTTACAGTTACGTAAACATTAAAGGATGACGTTGGATGACGAATTATTAAAAGTTAATGCACATTGTGGTAATACAGCCACAATGTGAAGCTAAGTCAAAGCTTGGGTGTGTATTAATTATCGATAATTCAACAGTCAGTTATTTCACTTACAGTGGGTACGGAAAGTATTCAGACCCCCTTAAATTTTTCACTTTGGAAAAGTCCAGCGTACGTCAGCAGAGAAAAGTCTGGCATTTTATGATATGAATGTTATGATATTATGATATTTTAATTAAAAACACGAAAAAAGATACGCATGGATAAATCGTTAATAAAAGGATAAATAACATTTATAAAGTAAGTGTGATGATGTACATGCATTCACACCTGTATATGTGAGGGGAAATACAGAGTTCTGGCAAGAAACTCTGATGGTGCAGTCCGATAGGTCTAACTCAATCTGACGAAATGACATCATTATCACACGGCGCAGCTGATTGGTTCTCTCCTGTATTGGTAGCCAATGAGCTCGCTGCTCAACATTCAAATATATGACTAGAGCTTGCTGTAGCAGTGCAGCTTGCTTCAGAAACCCTCCACCTTCCCCAGCTCCACCTGTATAGGTCTGCTACGAGGTGATTCTGACTTCATACATCCAGATGAATCACTTTAGGACCAGCTGATTAAAATTAACTGCAAAAATGTTTCAGAAAAAAACTTTTCTGTTACGTCCACCTTGAGGATCAAAATATTTTTGGGGGCCACTGTATATTTTTGCTGGTGTTTCTGAAATGGTGCAGCTCTTTGACACTTTACTTACTCATTTCAACACGTCATCTCTTCACAACTACCAAACAATCTGACTCACAAACTTACTCACAACCTCGACATCATCAACAATAGATCTACTATTTCTACTATTCTGTCACAGTGAACACTGCTCACCACTTCCTGCTAGAATAATGCTGTTTGATGCTCTAAGGTTATGAGGGATCTGACTCAGCATCTCTCACTTTTCCCGACAGAGATGACTTCACACTGCAGTCCACAGAACAAGCACTACCACTGGCAGGAATATAAGAGAAAGGGAGAAAATGCAAGAACAATCGATCAGTTTATAAGTGGAAATAATAGATTTTCTCTGAGTGCTTTTCAAAAGCGTACAAACAAATACACTCTTTCTCTTTCTTTCCTCAGTTCTTTTACCCTTTCTTCTCTTTTACTCCTCCCTAAGCCTCGTTCCCTCCTCCTGTCTGTTTGCGCTTTTTTCTCCACATTGGGCTGATCCATTCTTCATCAGCATGCAAAGCAGTTGGGTTCCAGCTGTGAACAAGGGATTGAAATGGAAATAACGGAGAGCAAAAGAGCAGATTACTGTCCTCCAGCACACGTTTTGCCTCTTGGTTGGAGCAATTGGGGAGAAGGGTCAGAAGAAAAGGGGAAGGAAGGAAAGAAAGGGTAGCCTATTTAATTTAGGTCAGAACTGGACTATTTAGGCTGGTACAATGCAGGGCACAATGCAAGTAGAAGGGCACTATTTGTGTACTTTAGCTGCACAGTGGAAGAGGTTAAAGAATGAACAGTATTAAAAGAATGGTCAGAATGGTAGTTTAACGGTAACTGGAAGGTCTTGAAGTAGTATTAAAGCTAATAGAAGTAAGGAAATAGTGCACATATTTTGTGGCCTTAGGAAACTCTATTATCCAGTGCTCAGTGCCTGTCACTCATTCATCACAGAACTGACAGCAATTACTAAATGTGAAATAAATGACTATATATGAAATAAAGACTTCATACGAATATATATGAACTAAGGACAAGATGGCTGAACAATGCACCACAACAATAAGATGTAAATCTAAATTCCATTAATTGTATCCATGGAATTAAATAATAATACAGTACAGTTAAACAATAATACAAATTAAACAATACGGTTGTTGATATGCGTATTTAGTAGGGCTGTGCAATTAATCGCATGCGATTGTTATGTGCATCTCGTCAGTAAAGCCGGTCCCGTGATTGGTAGTAAATCTCCATCACCTGCTTTCAGATGGAGCGGCATTCACTACACAGAGCTGTAGTTCACTGACAATTAGGCAATATCACGTTCATAATCGCAGATGAATCGCATTCGATTATGAACGCGATATCGCCTAGCTTGTCAGTGAACTACGGTTCTGTGTATTAAATGCCGCTCCATCTGAAAGCAGGTGATGGAGATTTACTAATCACGGGACCGGCTTTACTGACGAAATGCGCATGACAATCGCATGCGATTAATTGCACAGCCCTAGTTATTTGGTAAAATTATATGTGACCCTGGAGCACAAAACCAGTCTTAAGTCGCTGGGGTATATTTGTAGCAATAGCCAAAAAAACATTGTATGGGTCAAAATTATTGATTTTTCTTTTATGACAAAAATCATTAGGACATTAAGTAAAGATCATGTTCCATGAAGATATTTTGTAAATTTCCTACTGTAAATATATCAAAACTTAATTAATTAGTAATATGCATTGCTAAGAACTTCATTTGGACAACTTTAAAGATGATTTTCTCAATATTTTCAGATTTTCAAATAGTTGAAAATATTCTCAGCCAAATATTGTCCTATTTTTGTGGTTTTGTGGTCCAGGGTCACATATTTACTGTACACCTACCAGCTGGAATCATGCCAAGATATCAACAGAAAGCTGTACTTCATAGTAATGTTGTCATCCCAGTAATAACTTGTTGAGTGACTTATTTCAATGAAAATTCGATGGAAGTTTACCTGTGACTTTGTTGATACTGTACTAAATATGACATAAACATTAAAAGGGGTCATATGATGCGATTTCAAGTTTTCCTTTCTCTTTGGAGTGTTACAAGCTCTTGGTGCATAAAGAAGATGCCAAATATTGTCCTATCCTAACAAACCATACATCAATAGAAAGCTTATTTATTCGGCTTTCAGATTATGTATAAATCTCAATTTCCAAAAATTGACCCTTATAACTGGTTTTGTGGTCCAGGGTCACATATTAAAAAGCTAACAACTATGAGATTACTATAATTCTTTACAATAATGATGATAAAGTAATGTAAAATTAATAAATAATAATTTCATAATTATTAAAACAGATACATTTATTATTAAAATTAATTTACACATTTAATCAGGTCAGGGTTATTATAGTTAACTAAAAATGAAACTATAAACAGTAAAAAAAAATGTGTTACTTATAATTAAATAATGTACTTTAATTGATGTACTTAAATAACTAAAATAGTTATATTTAGTTATAACTAAAATGTCTACAACCAAAACTACTAAAAAAAAATTACTAAATAAAATTTTACTAAAATTAAAAAGAAAAAAATTGAAAACATCAAAATAAAAAATTCATTTAAATAAAAACTATGATAGCATCTCAGTGATACTAAAATAACACTGAATCAGGAACAGCTGTACATATTACATAATGTAATAAAGCTGCCTTCACGTGCTATCAGAAATTTCCTATTTTCCACTTATGAATTTGTGATTACGAGCTTGTCGCATTCAAGTGATTGTTGCTGGAAAGAATAAAATGTAGCATCCCATTGGCTAACAATCATATAAACATTCACCGCGCTAAATAGTCAGCTTGCTGACAATTCTGGAATTTTGGTCAAATACATGCTTATTTCACTGTTTATAAAACATACAATATGCTTCAAATGATTGTTAATATATACAAATATGCACTACTTCAATGACAAGACAAGGTGATGTCGCGGTTGTGGAAAAAAACAAAACAATAAAAAATAGCATTGGCAGCAAAACCAACTCGGAAACTCGGGTATCAAAATGTTCTCTGAGTTTCCCAGTAGTAAATATGACTTGAGAGTCATGTTCGATTTCCGACTAGGAAATTTGTATTTACGATAATTACGATATGTGAAAGCAGCATACAATACACTAACACATAAATTATAAAATACTGTATTTTTTAATGGTTAGAACAATTCAAGCTTGAAGTACCATATTCATGTTTTAGTTTGCAGTCAGTCAATTCGCACCACACTTATGTTTTTAAAGTTAAACAGATTTTAACTTGATGCTTTGTTTTAAAAATGGCACTCATGATGAGAAATGCATGCACAAATCTAAAAAACTAAATTTCACAGACTGTTATAGAATGTAAGCCATTCATAGACTCACTGATTTACTGCAACAACAATGTAATGTCTAACATGATCTTCTTCACTTAGGAGATTTTCTCTAAATAATTTATTCATAAATAACATTTTTAAATGAGTGACAGCCCTAATAAACAAATTCATTAGACCCAATAGTCATATGTAGTATAAGTACAGATCAATTTAAGTGCAGCCAAACACCCAAAGAAACTCATCCTGCTCCAAAGTCAAGGCTGGAAATGACACAATGGGTCAACAAACAGAATAAAACATGGTATTGCATTTAAAAGAAAAAGAAAATTCAGACAGCAAGAGCTGAGTGGCAGCTATGCTTGCAGGTTGCAGGACACTTTAATGGGCAGAGTCTTTGTAGCCACCCAACCATTACTCCCACAGGGCAAGGAATAGTAGCAGAGCATTGTTATTCATGAAATGCTGTGTGTGCTGTGCTACAGATTTAAAACACGGCCAGACACGAGACACAGCTGTAACAGAAGCACCGGGGTTGTGATGAAAAATGAAAAAGAGGGTCATTCATATATCAAAAGACAGAGAAGCACGACTCCCCATTACTGCAGAAGAGAAAAGCCTCAGGCAAACGCATAATGCAACACTAAATGTCTGTCTGTTACATTTGCGCACCCATAAAGCAGGTTCAGGCCTTTCATCTACTTCTGAGTATGCAGATAACAATGTGAATGGGACAAAGTGAGAAACAAAGTTATAATCTCTAACCCAGTTTGCTCTGGAGAGTGCAAAAATTATTCAGGTACTTTAAATCCACATATTACCACTCCTGTTCTGGAAGACATGTTTCCTAATTAACGTGTGAAATGAAAGTGAGGTGTCTGCTATATTACAAGTTTTAAAGTCTCTTCTGTCCCTTTGGAAAGACAACGATAGGGTATGTGACACAGCCTGGCATACTAATGGATCTCAGAGCAATGACACAATGTTTCCTTTCTGGAACACCATCCCAATATTTCACTGTCCTGACTTTGACTGTAGCATTAGCATTCCATGTGAGCTCTCTCCTGAGCTTTCTCCTTCAAAAGCAAGGGGACAGTCAGTGTTCTGTATCCAGACAGTGGTCTCAATGTCCCACTGTGGCTCTGCACTACCTGATAGACAAGCTCTAAGACTGAAAGATCTGAGACCTGGTCTCTGTCTCTCTGTCTCTCTCTCTCTCTGTACTGATGCAGCTCAACTGCATGAACATGCTACCTACAGATTGTAAGAAATAACAGGAAATAGAATGAGAAAAGGAACGAAGATTGTCTTCTTTTTTTTTTTAATTGAAAAGACAATCACTGATGGCCACCAGCTTTTTGGAATGCTGGTGTTCCTTCCAAGCCTCTTACACTATACAAAAGTCAAAAGTTTGATTTCTCTTTACATATTGTAATTTATTCCTGTTATGGCAAAGTTAAACTTTCAGCAGCAATTACTCCAGTCTTCAGTGTCACATGATCCTTCAGAAAACACAAATATGCTGATTTGAATATTTATTATCATCAATGTTGAAAACAGTTGTTCTATTTTTGCACAAACCACTATATACATATATATATGTGTGTGTGTGTGTGTGTGTGTGTGTGTTTTAGTATTCTTTCATACATAGAAAGTTCAAAAGAACAGCATTTATGTGAAAACGTGATTTTTTTTTTACGTACAAGTCTTTGTCACTTTTGATTACTTTAATGCATCATTGATGAATAAAAGTATTAATTTCCAAAACACACAACGAGTGAATAAATGGTGTAGAAAATTCTTCTCTCTGAAATTAATTAATTAAAAGAGAAATTTTGAAGTAAAAGACTGCAATAGTATTTTATACATTATAAAATGTACTATAATAATCTTTATTTTACTTACAACTTTGAAAAATCTTTTTTTTTTTAAGTGGATAAGGAGGAATATTAATATTCATGATGAAAACTATACCTGATTAATCAGTGAGACAGCAAGTATATCAGTAGGTAAAGTATGAATAAAATTAGAGGTAGGTGTAAGAATGAGTTATAGTTACAATCCTACATTTTGGAAATTCATCTCCAGGGGCATCACCAAGACGGCCACCAAATGAATTGAATTAATTTATTTTTGTAGCAGTAGTAGTAGTAGTAGTAATTTTAGAAGTAATTTATTGTGTCAGTTGCAAAATCTACTGACAAAGCTTGTCAAATGGATAAGCCACAGTCTCGATTTTAAAATATTTTGTGTTTTAAATAAATCAAAACATTTGCATATGTAAGTTGTATTTGTAAGTTGATAAACTACCCCTATAAGGGCCAAATGCCATGTATAAACCTGCATCGGTCAACCACTACAATAATACAGTTTTCTCGAGTTGGAGGGAGGGGGGGTTTAGCCATCAGATCGAGAATGTGGCCTGCACACATACTTCATGTACAAACCCTCAGCACTGCATCCACCCAATTATCAGGCGCTCCTACTTTATAACAGCATGCCTGAACTCTGAAGGGGCACGAAGGGAGAAAAAAAATGGGAGAACTTTGCCCCAAGTCAAAGAAATGTGTTATTCCATTCAACACATTGCTAAAGCTGGAGAAGAACTATCACACCATCAGCACTGACCATTACAGCATCCATAAATAATCCATTCCTGTCTTTCTAGAGAGTTCATCCGCTCTAATAATCCTAACTCATGCGTGTCTGTTCTGGCTGCTCTCACCAACTGCAAGGATCTGGACTGTCATACGAGACTTAATAAATAACTGCAGGTATGTGCATGGCTTATGTTCACATTTCTCCGGACACTGTTTGAGTAAATATTTAATACCGGGATGTTGCAAAATTCATATTCCTGCACAGAGGAGTGGGATGTTGGATGTGCATTGGCTGCACAAGTGAATGGGAGAGGAATGGGCTGATAGGAGTAAACAAGAGCAGAACTCTGGGTCAGACGCTGTTAAGATAAGACCACACATACTCGGCAGGGATCAGAGCAGCTGAGAGCTTACAGTGAACAGTGATTTGAGTTGAAAGAGAGGTGAAGCGCTGGTAGCCACTGAGGGGGGCCGGCACAGGTGAGAGAAATACGACGGAAATAGGAGAACTGTCTGGTTATCGGTTTGTGTGATTAGATCAGGAAGACTTGTTTAAGAGCAAAGACAGAGACGGATCCTACAAACCCCAAACAAGCTTGCGTGTGACTGTTGGGTATATGGGTGGGCGGGAACAGATTATCCCTCAGAATGTAGATGTTTCTGATAACAGCACGTTGCAAGAACACATACTGGGTGTCACTTCACACCTTAATATATAGAATTCACTTTGTATAGGATTTATCTAGATGTTTACATAGTTATCTCATTCAGCCTCACCTTTATGAATGTGTGTCTGTTTTCTGTCTCGGGAGTTTTCAAACTTCATGCCAAGGATCCGCTAATACGATAATCTCTTTCAAGGCATCCACTTGCTGAAACAAAGAAAGGTATATATTTATATGTATTGAGACCCATGTGTGAGACAAACAGTACGGTCTCACAAAGGCAACATTTATGCAAAATTAAGTACATTTGATTTGTATTGTCTGGATTTATATTATGCCAAAACAAAAGAAACTTTTACTGAAACGTAATCTTCTTGAGCAATATATATTACATATTATATGTATAGACCTGAAGAGAAACATTTTCAATTCAATTCACATTTGTTTAGCACTTTTCACAATAAAAAACAGAGGATATAGTACCTTATAAAGGAGACCATGGCAAGAAGAAACTAGAAATATACAACACAAATACAACCTATTCTTAAATGTTTTTTTAAGGAAGGGTAGATAAACACTTAATAAGTTAAAAAATATTTGACCAAACTATGCAGGTTTGTTTTTTTCTTACTGTTATAAAACTAGGGGTATCAATAGAACAATCGATTCTTTACTTCTGAGTACCAGTCTTTATAACGCAACAAAAGACTGTAAAATTCAGTGGTACTTAATTGTTCTGATGGTAAGAAAATTCCTTTTTATAGAGTATACATGTGAGTCTTGAATAAATGTCTATTTATTTCCAATTATTGCAATAAAATTCTAGTTTTAATATTTAATAAAAAATAGTTCAAAATAATATTTACTTATATTTTATATTACTTAATTATTCCTAATCCTTTTTATTTCTATCCAATTTTTTTATTTCAATTTTTTGACTAATCATACTAAATTAACTTGTTAAATTGCCAGCCCTACTTTGTTTCTTCCTAATAGTTTTTCTTTAAACTATGGTCTATTCTTTGACAGGTGTTTGACTATGTCTGGCAAACGTATGAACCCAGATCAAGTGCCAAACAGACAGTCAAACACAGTGTTTCTAACCTGCATCTGTTCACTGCTTGCCTTTTGCCCTCAAAACAGGTGTTATGTCAAAGAGAGAAGGCCGTGCCATGCGCCTGTTGAGTAAAGACAACATAGGCTTGTCTGCCCTGAGGCTGTGCCACACACACAGGGAGAAATCACAGCCACATTTGCACACACACAGAAGATGAATACACAAAAGCACCAGGACTTACAACACCACCTGCCCCAAACACAAACAGAGCATGATGGGTAGATTAACAAAGACGCCAAGCAGAAGCTGTGAGTGTCAGCAACAGTCTGAGAGAGAGAGAGAAACAGAATGCACTCTTGCGTTTAAAAAAAGCAAGATTGCGAGCTGAGGATTGGAAAAGAATGCACAATGCAGTCTCGATACACATTACAAGTTGCACTTCTTGTAATGATGCAGTCAAATGAGGCAATTTTTTGTGAGTGAAAACCAGTCATTATAATAGTAATCTACATGACTGGCTGAAAATTGGTCACGCAGATTTGCCCGCGTTAACCGGCAGAAAGCTTGGTTTGAAAGTGACTTCCGTGTGAATTATACTTCATACATCACAACAATTTTGACTAGACAACTAGTCAATTACGCTAAGGTGATTGCACCTGGTCACGTTTACCATTGTTCGCCAAATTTTTAACAGCAAATTTCTGCCATTTGTAATATCTGAGAACTTTGTTCTCAAAACACTCCTCCAGCCGACACATACCGATAGAACGACAGATAGTTAGAGAGACATAGAATTAAATAAGACTCAATATATAAATCTTAGTCGCTGTGAGTCACCTATAGGCTATTATCAACTCTGTATGTTAGCTAGCTTCACTTGCACTACAGCCATAATAACACTATATGCACTATAACTTTTTTTTCGTATGTTAGCTTGCTTCACTTGCACTATAGCCATAATAACACTAGGCCTATATGCACTAGACTATAACTCTTGTTTTCGTATGTTAGCTTGCTTCACTTGCACTATAGCCATAATAACACTAGGCCTATATGCACTAGACTATAACTCTTGTTTTCGTATGTTAGCTTGCTTCACTTGCACTATAGCCATAATAACACTAGGCCTATATGCACTAGACTATAACTCTTGTTTTCGTATGTTAGCTTGCTTCACTTGCACTATAGCCATAATAACACTATGCACTATAACTCTTTTTTTTTCTTTTTGCTGTGTAAGTTCGTCATATTTTTCATTATAATCTCTTTAAAACAGAACAGTGAATTGCACTTACACTATAGAAGTAAATTGCAGTTTTACAGTTTCAGGTATGTGATTTACTGTTCGCTACTGATGTCACACTGTTATGTGCATGCACTCTACAGTCATTCGTAACTCCAGATTAAGGACTCAGTTGACAAAGAAAGCTGATGATCAGTGTCAAGATACCAACAAAACCGGTATGGATTGGTTTGGTTTTGTCAACTTGAAACCGACCCTTTAACCCCAAATTTGTTCAGCTAGCCTCATGGTTCAGGCCCCAGAGGAAATGCTATAGTATTGAAAGTGTTTACATGATGAGTTTTGTGAGTATTTCTATTCAATTCGTTTGCTTTCTTTCTACAATAAGACATTCAACACCACCAACAACTGCTGTTTGCTTGAGCTAACGGACGGTAAGATTAGATTAGCAATGGTTAAGACAGAGGAAAACAATATTTACCCACACTTCAGCAGTGTGTGAAATGGAAGAGCTCTGTGTGAATGGATTTAGGACGGCTCATACACAAAACCAAACAAAAGCTTAATTTAACAGGAACATTCGATTATATCTTAATTAGGGTGACCATATTTTAGTTTTTCAAAAAGAGGACAGTAGGGGGTGGGGCTTCGCCTAACAGTATATGTAGCAATTTTTTTTGTTTGTTTGCTTATTTTGTTTTTATAATAAATAAAAATAATACAAATAGAAAGAATAGAAAAAGAATAGGCGATGCTAGTGTTAGAGGGTCATTTTTAAATAAAAATAAAAGAAGTCAATAGAACAGAAAAAGAATAATGCAAGTGCTAGGTCATTATTTATAATAAATAAAAAGAAAATAAGTAGAAAGAATAGAGAATGCTAGTGTTAGAGGCTCTTCTTTC
>NW_015659312.1:1532875-1535259 GCF_001515625.1 Sinocyclocheilus rhinocerous
AAAATAAATAAATAAAAATTCCCCCCAAAAATTATGGATTGGCCATTAGAATAGAAATAGAATAGAGAGTGCAACTGTTAGAGGTTCAAGTTTTTTAATAAAAAAAAAACAAGCAGATAAAATTAGAAGTAGCATTAGAATAGAGAGTGCTAGAGTTAAAGGGTCAAATTAAGATGTAAGAGATGTGTTTTCAGCCGTTTCTTGAAAATATTAAGGACTCAGCTGCTTGGATTGAGTTGGGCAGGTCATTCCACCAGGAGGGAACTGTTAATGTAGAAGTCCATGAACGTTTTATCATAGGTAGAATGCAAAATGTTTAGTTATAAGCATTTCAGTCAAATGTAATTTATCCAATATTTCAAACCTTTAACCCATTTGGGAAAATCAACCCATGGCAACAGTTTAAAAGTAGCCCAATTCTGTGGAAAAAACGCGGACTTGGCAACCCTGCATCCAGAGTTGCAGGAGTCTGATTTGACTGATCACATGTCGAGAATAAGGAGAGATGACTGACAAGACCATGCTGGAGTATTTGCTGCTCAACAGATCCTGAGCTCATTGACAAATATCTGATCTTGTAAGATATGCTTCCTTTTTTACACAGAGTGCATGTGATTGCGAAATCGAAAGTGAAAGTAAACAGAGCAAACGCTCATTCAAAAATATTTAAATACACTGCATCCTGAGAGCGGCTCCCAGATGCCCAAAATTATATACAATATTAGAATGTTTAAAGGAGTGGACACGAAAATCGTGGGAGCGAAACGCATGTTGCGGGAGCAGGTGGCAATGGTCAGAGATTCAGCGGGAGTGGGATTAAGAAAACAACTGAATCCCGGACATTTTGGGCAATTATCCCAAAAAATCCAGGCCGGACGCATTTTTGTAGGTCAAAAAAGAGGACATGTCTGGGGAAAAGAGGACGTATGATCTTAATCTTACTCATTATTCTGTCCTTGCGTTTACCCACCTGTCATCCTGACCCGCTCTCACAGATCTCTCTATCCTGTAAAAAAATTAAAAAATAAATAGAAGAGGTGTGTTGAGTGGCTTTGAGACTTCACTGATAATACGGTTATTTTTGAGTGCGCGATCCAGAAATCCTTCAAATCAACACATCTGCAGTGAAAAATAAAAGACCACTACCGTAACGATGGAGCCCGCACATGATTACATTTTCCCACTATTAAAGGGGTCATATGATGCGATTTCAAGTTTTCCTTTCTCTTTGGAGTCTTTGGAGTCTTTGGCTCTTGGTGCATAAAGAAGATCTGTAAAGTTGCAAAGACTGAAGTCTCAAATCCGAAAAATCCGAATTTATAAAAGTTAAGAGCCAGCCACACCTACCTAAAACGGCTCGTTCTAATCCAAATACACCAAATAATGATCTTTAAAATAGCATCATATGACCGCTTTAAACAGGCATGGCATATTACCTGAGAGCACTATAACTTACTTATCTAATGTCATAATTGCAGTAATCATAGTTTTTATATCTTATATTCACCCACAGGTTCCATTATGAAAACAATGCACTGAAAATGTTAAACGTAACGTAAAGGCTGCAGGGGCTCAGAGTCGACGTCTGCGGCATCGTTGGAGGCCTAGCCGCGTTCAGACAGTAGCGAGTGAACAAACAGCAACACCTTCTCAGCCAGCATTCTTGACATTCTCCTCTATCACTCAAAGACATGTTTATCTTTCTCTCTTGCTTCCAAATTGCAGGGTAGAGACAGAGAGAGGGAGGGCTTCAAGTGCTCCAGAACAGCTGGCGAGTTGAAGAGAGAGAGAGAGAGAGAGAGAGAGAGAGAGAGAGAGATGAAAAATGTTAAATATCGTTAGTTATGCGATGACTGATTCTGAAGAAGGGAGATTCTGTGTACACACGGTCATAGATAAACTGGCGTGGCTGCATTGTGGAGACAGAGAATAGCACGGCTTTGTTTCCCAGGGAACATCTGAACACACAGTGTGTCAAGCAAACACAGTGCAGTAAACACAAAACAGCACTCAAATACAAATCAAACGTGGAACATCCTCACTGCAGTGACACCGGCGCGCGAACAAACGTGTATCATTTTCTGTTTTGAAGGTATGTCGTTTATAATGTAACAACTGTTCTACTTGCACCGCAGTAAAAAAAAATAATATATGTATATATACAGGTGCATCTCAATAAATTAGAATGTCGTGGAAAAGTTCATTTATTTCAGTAATTCAACTCAAATTGTGAAACTCGTGTATTAAATTAATTCAATGCACAGACTGAAGTAGTTAGTGTCTTTGGTTCTTTTAATTGTGATGATTTTGGCTCACATTTAACAAAAACCCACCAACTCACTATCTCAACAAATTAGAATACTCCATAAGACCAATAAAAAAAA
>NW_015659312.1:1535307-1545390 GCF_001515625.1 Sinocyclocheilus rhinocerous
TTATTTAATACACGAGTTTCACAATTTGAGTTGAATTACTGAAATAAATGAACTTTTCCACGACATTCTAATTTATTGAGATGCACCTGTATATACACACACACACACACACACACACAAACATACATTCTTGATGCAGCTCAACAGCGCTATTCATACAAATCTTGATCTTTGCTGCCCTCTGGTGTTTATTAACCGTAGTAGCTTTACAACTTTTTGCCACATGCCTGATGAATTTACCAGGCATATTTAAATATTTCCAGCCTTTAACTGTACTATATTATTAACATTATATATGTTATTTCTCCGATCCAGGTCATTTCAAAATAGCAATTACTTGGGACATTCTACCAGAAACGTACATTTCCACTTGTAAAAATCTTGGGTGAAAAAAATATCTTATTCTTAAATCTGAACGTTGAGTCATATGGAGGAAATGTTAATCTATATGAAACACACATCATGCCATCTCAGCATGTTTTTATGATTGAAATAAATACGTTTTTATACGCATTTCACCCCTAAAATTTGTATATGTTAGAATGGTTTCCTAATTTCTTCGATACAAATAGCATTTTCTTATTGGTCACATGTCCCTGATTGTATCTAACATGTTTTTGTAATTTCTACAAGAAATATAAGCAACTTTTCGGTCAACTGTAGTACACAAAATCACAGAATACCCCGCCAGGCACTCATATAGTTGTAAAAAAAATGCCTTTACATAGGAGATTTTTTCAAAAACATAGTAGTGGATATATACTCCAACCTTCATCTACAACACTTCAATATGTTGGTTTAATAACATTACATCAGTTAATGAAATACGGTATTTTATTGTGAATTCAAGTCTGTAAAACCTAAAATGTTGCTACCATATTTTTTACGGTGAAGTTCTGGCAACCACAGCTGCCAGTATTTTACAGTATATGTCACAGATTTTTTTTTACAGTGTGTTAGCATGCAATCAAGGAATTTCAGTAACTTTTTTAGACACGTTTTGGATTTAAAGGGGTCATATGATGCGATTTCATTTTTTCCTTTCTCTTTAGAGTGTTACAAGCTCTTGGTGCATAAAGAAGATCTGTAAAGTTGCAAAGACTAAAGTCTCAAATCCAAAGAGATATTCTTTATAAAAGTTAAGAGTTAGCCACACCTACCTAAAACGGCTCGTTCGAACACGCCCCCACATATCTACCTCACTATGTGGGAAGATATGCATAACGCCGCCCAAATGTTCACACAATCGTAGAATAGCTGTTTGTGATGAGCTTTGGTTCATCATGTGACTTTCTCATCACCACCAGTTTTTGGTGGTTATCAGTTCATTACAATGGTTCAAAACAGATATTAACACTTCAATATGTTGGTTTAATAACATTACATCAGTTAATGAAATACGGTATTTTATTGTGAATTCAAGTCTGTAAAACCTAAAATGTTGCTACCATATTTTTTACGGTGAAGTTCTGGCAACCACAGCTGCCAGTATTTTACAGTATATGTCACAGATTTTTTTTTACAGTGTGTTAGCATGCAATCAAGGAATTTCAGTAACTTTTTTAGACACGTTTTGGATTTAAAGGGGTCATATGATGCGATTTCAAACAAAACTATGAAAGCTGTAGGTCCAATTTGGCTGAGGACAAGGACAAGGACAGGATTTGTAATTTTCAAGTGTTTTTAATAAATTAAAAAATATCTGAGAACCTAATGAATGACATATTCCTTTACAGAACAACTCACAGAAATCAACCATCAGTCAGTTTTAGACATTTTTTGAAAGTAATACTTTTTATTCACTGTAACAAGTCAAGGACAGATAATGTACATTTCTGGTAGAATGTCCCACTTACTATTTACGGCATGATCATCAAGCGATTTATTGAGTTCTTTAACAAAAGAATCCAGAACGCGGAATTACTAGCTAATGTATAACTGTAGGCTACATACTCTGGGGTAAAATGTCTAGACTGGAATTTGTCAAGATAAAAAATAAGTGAGACCATTTCTGCACAGCACTACCACAAAGTTTATGTTGATGAACCGGACAAAGTGTGAGTCCCCATCATTTTGTTTTAAAACTCAACTGCCTGTCATTGACAGGGGCACACAAATGAAGTGTCAACAACATTTTAACACTAAAACAGCTTGTTGCATACCAAATAAAAGTGCACTACAGCCGAATTGGGTATGAATCAGACGCTGTAGTTTAAGTTCGTAAGCTTATATAGTAACTTATGTACAAGGTGTCAAAGCAACATCAAATATTAAAACTTTCTGCCTTGCCGTAAAAATAACCCAATATTACTTCTTGGGTGTCAATTTTCATAAAGGTAGGGTCATTTAAAACTACTTTAATAATCACCAGAATAGTGAAAATGTATTTTGTCAAAAGCAGACTAGATCATGCTTGCTAATAATATTTCTAGATCAATATCACATGAATTATCTATACATGAATATTAAAAAATAAACACATCGTTAAAGCATTTTTCCACCAAAATGTTAACTGTGGGATGAAGCAAGATTTGCATCTAAATGCAGTATTTCTATTACTTTTGAGAAACGTAAGAGCAAAGTGAAGGACAAATTTTTCTTTCAGAATTCAAAACAAATCAGTAGTAGGAATGGCAAAGAAAAACACTTTTCAAAAGCTGTAATTGAATTATTTTATCATGAAGTTATATCTCATAGAAGCTACAGCACAAAGTTAAACAGAAAGGAGCAACATCTTTTATTTCCCTGCACCTTTGTGATTTGAATACCTTAGATTGAGATTTTCTTGATAGGGAAAATAAGATGGTTTTAACATTCTAAAAGAACATATTTGTAGCTTCTCACAACAGGTTTCAACATTTGAAAAATGGAAACAAAACTTCATGGACCTACAGTTAAAAACCTGAGCAAAAACAGTCTGTACAGTGAGCATGTACACAGACCGGTAATGTAATTATGGGATGATTTTGGCACAAGAAGTGGAGTGAACTTTAGTGGTCACCACAAATCAAACAGATCATATCATACAAGCCCACATGATGGCACTGTTACCATGCAACAATAGCAGTTCATCTCAATACACAGCTGTTTGACTTGCCTGCATTTATCCACTCACTGCTCCAAATTCCTCTGCCAAAGCTAGCAGCAGGGAAATAAAGACACTTGTCTTAATGAATAAATCAATCAGCATCCTTGCCAAGAACTGATACAAATCCAGCCTTACAGTTCATCAGTCTAAGATGATGATGCAAGAAATTTGCCTGAAGCACCTGAGACTGAATTGATGTAAAATATTACTCAAAGACCCAGAACTGAAAAAAATAAAAGCACATCAAGTTAAAATATGGGAAGGGAAGGGGGAAAATTACAGAACATTAAGCCAATGGCTTTAGGAACATTAAGGCATTTATTTTTAACTTGTGTCCCTGAAGGAAAGTTATCCACAAAAACATTAAATGAGACAAAGACACAGAGTTTGATTTCTCACAAAAGTTTATTTTACACTTCAAGATTTCTTGCTTGCAGCGGAAACCTGCAACAGAGCATAAACAAAACAAAAAAAATCAGGATTAAGAGAGACAAATCAATCACATCAGTCTGGTTATTCCCCGCACCGTCAGCCTACAATCCTCAAGAAATTAATTAACAGTGGGGAAACATTCAGCAGCCTTTCAGGTCCTGGACGTGATCTTAGCCAGGAGATTAGAAGCAACATTCGGTTCTACTCTGACACCGTTTCTGCTCATGCCACCAATGAGAAGCCAAGCATATCAACAGTGCTCTGGAAAGAGTCAGTGCAGACGACACAGCCAAGGCAAGCACAACACAAGAAAATCACGTTAACTTATCTGAATTCAGTTCATTAAGGGGATCAGGCAGAATAAAATGCTGCCATACGGCAGCCCAGCGAGCATGAAATTCAATCGGCTTGTTTACTTCCTCCAGCATCGGATTGGCGCACAGCGGTAGCTCGCAGGGAAAGCGGAGGACCAGCAGAGGGGCGAAAAAAGCAAGTGAAGGTTTTGGAGGAGATGTGCATGCATTTCCTTTTTGAAGATAGCACTGTGTCCGCGTATTAAATCAAAGCTGCTGCAGTCAAAAACTAACCATGAGGCCTTTTAATAAGTGAAAATAAGTTCATTACATTCAGTACCTGAATCTGCTCTTACTCATGCTGCATTGTGCAGCAACATCGTTTTAATTCCTTTGAAATTTGATTACACAACTAAGGTGAACAGAATTATCAAATCTGAGAACCACCATCTGTTGTATGGTATCTGACTAACTTTAGAAGCCTGAATTGGAGACTAAATCAATAGCACCTTAAATCCGATTTTTACAAAAATCGATGTTACAAATGCTCAAGTTCACAAATACAGTAATCCGATAACACTTCTTACCTGTCCAGCAATTCTGTCCAGGTCTCTGGTGCCCTGAGGGGTCAGTCTACGCCCACTGTAAAACGGCAACAATTGAGAGTTAGTTGAATTCCAAAATAACACCACCTGCAATAATACAGATCACATATAGACAAAAGCAGCCTACAGGAAACTCACCCATTGGGGTTTTTCTCCACCATCTTGAGTCCCTCGAGGGCCTGGAGCACTTTACGGGCAACATTTTTGGAGCCCACACTGAAGTGAGAGGGGCACACGCCATTCCTCTTACGCCCGCCATAGATCTTGGTCATAGAGCCCACACCAACACCTCCACGCAGATACAGGTGACGCACTGTGGAGGCTGAGAGAGGACAGAGAGGGTCAGGAGAACAGATTTCTTCAGGACAGTAGAGGACAACAGGATGCAACATGCCAAGAAACACTTCAGCTTTCCTTCTAAAAGAACCAAGGCAGGTCTGTTCAAACTTAACTCGCAGCAAAAATACAGCACACATGGCATAAAATCTGTAATATCAGTTACTAACTACACAAACTC
The DNA here is from genome assembly GCF_001515625.1 of Sinocyclocheilus rhinocerous. Lineage (NCBI taxonomy): Eukaryota > Metazoa > Chordata > Actinopteri > Cypriniformes > Cyprinidae > Sinocyclocheilus > Sinocyclocheilus rhinocerous. Next base: position 1,540,243 of record NW_015659312.1, read on the forward strand.
GGCTCTTAATTTTACACAGTGCGTCAAGTGGGAACTTTGTTTCAGAGAAAGAAAGTTTAATCAGTTTCTCATCACACAAGAAACTGCGGATACATTAGCGGTCTGCTACCCGACCCCGACGGGTCCCGAAATACTTTCGGGTTGGGTTCGGGTTAATGTTTAATGAATAACTTCGGGTTGGGTTCAGGTTTATATATGCAGTAGGCTACGCTGCTTTCATAGACACACGCACACACAGTGCACACGACAACACAGCACGGAAACTTTTATTAGTAAAATAGCTTCGACAGGCTACTGACTCGCAGCGTTATATTTCTCTGCAATGAGGGGGTAAAATCGCTGTTTTTGAAGTAACTAAGCCTCATTGCTTGTAGAGAGAGGCGCGCAGACGCAGGTTCACACACACAACTTTCATCCCTCACTCTCACTCTCTCGCTAATTCAAATAAATGATATAATTAATTAATTCAAATAAATGCGATCTTACCGCACTGCATCTCTGTGTCTGATTTAAAGTAGGCCGAATGCTAACGAGCCTTAACTGACGAAAATGACCATAATTTGCACAAAGAATTATCGTCTTGTCGTAGCCTATACAACCATTCAAAAACTCGGCAGAATTTGTGACCGCTGCACCTGATGTTCATAAACTTTCATAACTGGTAAGTGTTTTTTCTTTTGCCTTGTGAACTGGCCAAACCTTAATGATTCTGTTTCTTTACATGTATTTGTTTACTGACCGTTGCATGCAATCGTGAAATACAGCATTTAAAAAAAAAAAATTGGCTATTCGTTGTGGGGGGGAAAAAAAAGATTTTGGGTTCGGGCTCTAAATTTAACTGTGCCGCTCGGGTCAGACGATCTCGGGTATAGGCTTCAGTTTAAAGCCCGTGCAGACCTCTATGATACATTAACAGGACAAGGTCATCAATAATAGAGCCCAATCCTGACACAATCGCTTGCTTTAACCGTTGTTTTGCACCAGATTCTCAGAGCAAACATGTAAAGACACTAAACTGTCATCATTTTTCCAAATAATGACAGTATAGTTTCTTTAAATGTAACATTTTTGCTTAAAGCACAAAGCATTCAAATAGATCAATCACAAAACAAAAGTTTTAACCACGCTCATGTGCATACTAGAGAGCAAGCTAAACATGTTTTTGCTCAATCTTACTGCTAAAATCTGCATACGAAAAACACTCATTTGAGTGGTTAAATGCATTTATTGGCCAAAATGCACCATAATATATGAATGTAAACGTCCTTAGTCGACAGGAACATTTGGTGGATATTTTGAAGAATTTTGGTAACCAAAACAGTTTTGGTTCCCATTGACTTCCATTATAACGTCAAAAAATGAATACATTTAAGTCAATGGGAACTGAAGCTGTTTGGTAACCAACATTCTTCCAAATATATATAGTTACACAAGGAAAACAATAAATAAATAAAAGTCATACAGAAGTTTGGAATGACATGAAGTTGTGTAAACTACGATTTTCATTTTTGGGTAAAATATCCCTTTAATATTAATTACAAAGATCTATTTCGCTGCATATTTCCCCAATAAGTTTTACTTTAACACTTGATACTGCTGATACATACTTGAACTTGAAGAGTAGTTTATAAAAGTCTGTTACTATGTTATATTGTTTTTATATATACAACTGCTTTCCATTTCTAAACCGTTTACATCACTACTTACTGAAAACAACAATTTAATACTTGAGAAACTTCTAAATGTTCAATAGCATAATAGTGTTTACTATGATTTTGAAATAATCAAGAACCATGAAACCATGTCTTAGTATCAAGAAAAACATACAAATTACAAGTTCATTATGGACAACACTGACACCTCAATATCTGCTGTAAACAAATCAAGTACAGTGTTTCCCATTCATTAACTAGTCTGTGGCGGCCTGCTACAGTCTAATCTGTCCCGCCAGTTACATAATAAACCGAAAATATTAGGGCTGCCCCCTAATAGTCGACTAATCGTTAGTCGACCAGAAGAGGCGTGGTCGATCCAAATTTTTAGTCACTGGAAAAAAAAAATCCACATTTTGCAAAGTCACGCAGATCATTAACGGCTGATCTATGGTAATACAGTACATCTGGCAGCAGGGCCATTTCTAGGCATAGGCGAGCTAGGCGGTCGCCTAGGGCAATGTCCGCTATTCAAGTGTCTGTGTGGAAGCTGAACATTAGCGCTCACAGGACAGATGGAGGCGCCGGTGCGCTCACTTGCTCTTAAAATAGGCTACTCCGTAATTTTTGGTCATACAGATAAGAGTAATACATCTTTCAAATATGTAAATTCTCTATGTGTATTTGTGTGCACTCACAATAACAACAAAACGCGCTTTTGTAAAAATAATGAAAGCAAACAGGATGCGCTTTCTGCCATCTCGGTCTGTGAACTCGAGCGCGAAACTCCGTGTATATCTTTGCCTTACAGATATTAAAACATATCTATAGAGAGTGAAATGTCTACTTTCAAATGAACCAATTCAAATGGAAAACAAATATTCTCAGATTACAGAAACATGCACACAGGCGCATCACTACTGCGGAGAGGACGAGTCGTTGTCGCTGAGTTCATCTCTTAAACCGAAACAAAGAAAGCACTTGTTTATCAGTGAATTATTAAAATGTTAATGCAGCCTCCTTACTGTTTTTCCCTGACACATTCATAATCATAGCTTCTGCAAGACTCTGCTTATTTGTGTGCACTCACAATAAAAAAAAAACAGCGCTTTTGTAAAATAATGAAAGCAAACATGATACGCTTTCTGCCATCTCTGAACTCTCTGAACTTATATACACAAAACTCTGTGTATATCTTTGCCTTACAGACATTAAAATATATCTATAGAGAGTGAAATGTCTACTTTCAAATGAACCAATTCAAATGGAAAACAAATATTCTCAGATTATGTGACCCGTATCAAACATGCAAGGCAGTGTCAGTGTCGCCGACTTCATCTCTTAAACCGAAACAAAGAAAGCACTTGTTTATCAGTGAATTATTAAAATGTTAATGCAGCCTCCTTACCGTTTTTCCCTGACGCATACATAATCATAGCTTCTGCCGGTGCACTGTGGCAAGCTTTATGCATGTACTTGACCGCTTATTAGGCTTTGAAGGCAATTAAAGGCTCATTATAATTATTTAAATGGTTTATTAATAAACGTGCAATTAGTCGACTAATGCTTAAAATGAACGACTACTAGTCGACCAGAAAAATCCTTAGTCGAGGGCAGCCCTAGAAAATATATTGATGATACATAAATCAATAACATAAATATAACATAAAAGGTCTTTAACGTTGTGTTTCGTGACATTGCTATTGTTAAGTGTCCGTCAAACGAACTAACGCGTATATGGCTTTATCTCATCAAGTCTGTTTGCGCTGCTTGTTTCAGAGCCAAGCGCGCACTTTTTTCACGCGATCAGCTCGTGATCCGGTGTTTCCCGCGTCTCAGAGGGGCTCCTTTCACAGTGAATGCAGTGAAGTCTGTTTTAGAACGTGCTATGAGTTTAGCGCGCATCTGAGAACGCAACAAACGGTTGTATTACACTAGATTTGAAAGACGCATTTGTAAGCCTGTTTTCACAGAAGTTGGTGTTTTCCGCCAAAATAAAAGCTTAGCTGCAGTTTCCGCCAAAATAAAAGCTAATAGGTTTATCTCCTGCAAGCAAGGACTAAAATAAACAGACCCGCACAAAGAAAATACTTTAGGCTACAGACAGAGCAAACTCACTGTTAATTGGAAGAAAAATTGTTAATATTGGGGTGGGGGTTAATATGAATATATTTCTGAAGGGAACTGACTTTCAATGGCATTTCTCCCTCTGTTCCATAAGCGCCACCTGCTGTCAGAGAGTGAAATTCAACCTGTCTGCTGTTTTTGTTTTATTTAGGATTAGCATAATTTCATAAAGCTAGTCAGACCATTCGGTTTTTGCTTCAAATGTTGAAATGATACAATTAAATTTAAATTTTAAAAAAACTGTTCATGCTATATGTGTGTTGTATGTCTGTATCGTGCAGTGGTTGGTTCTTATTTCAAACAGCATTTTTTTTTTTATTATTATTAAATGTTTACTTGTTGTAGTAGCAGCAGCTGCAAAAAAAGTTTCATGGCCAGGAAAAAATATTTGTGTCCGAAATTCAAGTCACCAGCCATTGGCAGATGTGGCAAAAAATTAGTTTTAGGCCCTGCTTGCATGTGTAGAAATTAGGACAAAAGTATTGTAATTTCCCTACTGTAGAGTAAGATAAAATTATATACCTGTGAAATACTCATTTTCCTTTATTTTACAGTGCAATTATTTTACAATATATGGCTATTACGGTCATAGGAATAATAATATAAAATTATTATTATTATATTATATTCTAATTTTTTTGGCATCCAAATTCATCGGTGTGAGTGTAATTTAGACTGAGACACTATATTATCATAACTTAAAAGAGGACCGAGTCCCCTTTAAACATGTATAAGTCAATTCACCAGCTCTTTTCTTTGTTTAGTTTGCACACTGAACCCGTGTTGGAGCCCTTAAAGGGGTCATATGATGCAATTTCAATTTTTCCTTTCTCTTTGAAGTGTTACAAGCTCTTGGTGCAACAAGGAGATCTGTAAAGTTGCAAAGACTAAAGTCTCAAATCCAAAGAGATATTCTTTATAAAAGTTAAGAGTCAGCCACGCCTACCTAATCAGCGCTTGCAGCACAGCAATAGACTCAGTGTAGAAACGATCTCTGCACTGCTGCAGACGCTCCGCTACTGGAACGCACTGCCGGACCGTAACCGTGTGCAGTGAATGCTTTATTAATCCGTTAACATGAGCGCGGAAAAAATATGCACCGCAAACGGAGTGTGTGTGAACTTGGCATTATGTGTGCGCTGGCAAGAATTAAAAAGAAATGAAATTTATAAACTTCAGTGACGATGTGACACTGCCTCGACTGTGCAAGTAACAATTCCTGTGTCAACTGTGCAGCTCGCTTATAGACAGACGCGATGTGTGGTGATTTGAAGCCAATTGCGTATTTTGAGAGAGAAAGAGAGAGCGCGCGCGGTGATTCACTCACACTGTTTGGGAAATTATGTCTCACACAAGGTTTTCAAATTAC
>NW_015659312.1:1545549-1562207 GCF_001515625.1 Sinocyclocheilus rhinocerous
GTTTTCAAATTACTTTATAAGTTATTTAATGAAAAAATATGAAGGCGAGTACTTCACCTTCAGTATTATAATTATTTCACCCGCGCCTGACAGAGATTGAGACGGTGCCGCTGCATGTTGTGCCAAACCTCTCACGGCAGCGTCATCAGCTTGAGATCGTTTTTTTGAGATCTGCCTTTTTAGAGACCGCTGATTGATCATCTCAACGTGATTATCGGCCGATAGTGATCGGTAGCCAATCAATCGGAGCACCCCTACTTTAACATGTACAAAATTTTCTTCCGGGGGGCTTCCCGGATCCGAACTGAGGTCCACCAACCAGTCTCACAAAATCCTGTGGGAAACACTGAAATATTTGCAAGATAATTCAATTTTATGCAACAAAACTGGGACCAAAATGGGGACCTATTCCATAGAGACCCGGCAAAGGAATACTGACTGTATTCCATAAAGAAATACTGAATACAAATCATAATATCACTAGCTTCTTGACAGATGCACATAATTACAGATGATTTCCTGATATAAATATATTGCACACACCCAGCAGAAAGCATAAGTGCGGTGCATGACTCAAGTTAACAGATGCACAGCCAGCATCCTAGTTCTACAGTATGAGTGGTTTGCTTGGATGAATTTGCACAAAGTGCAATGCATGAAAGTCTTAGTTTCATGCACATCCATGAGCTTTTATAAAACACACATCACACTCACCAGCTCTGATGTAAAACCAGTTCTCATCGCAGGGAGCCAGCTCTTTATGCTTGGCCAACTTAACAATGTCAACCCAGTCTGGCACCTTTAGCTTCCCCGACCTGTCAAAACACCAGGGTTCAAAATGAGCTTCAGTACACACAGCCAAAACTACTTTATTAAGGTGTCACGAGCTTATAAAAATAAGGATATAATCATTGAACACAAAGACAGTTTAACTGACTTCTTGAGGAAGGCTGCCAGCGCGCGGACAAACTCCTGCTGGTTGACGTCTTTCACGGTTACACCACCGCCTGGCATCTGAAAACCATAATCAATTTTAAATTAGTCACATACTGGTATTTTACAGTTCTTTCGAACAACAGCAAGTCACATATAAAACGTTTAGCTAGCTAACATGAATAAGTTATATTTGAGGAAGCCTAGAGGCAGCGTAAAATACAGAAAACAAGTCCAAATATTAACACAATTTTTTGCGTAAGTAGATGTTCAGAGGCATTGTGTTAGCAACGCGGCTAACGACCGCGTTTATTCTGACGCGGAAAAACAGACCATACCACCAAATTCTAGTGACTAACAACAAAATATAAGACTAGCGTTTTAGATCATGCAACGATTTATTGCAATTACTACTAATAACGCCTCTTTTTGCAGCTAGGTAAAGTGACACATGTCGAGTACAGCAGGCCTCAATGCGGCTGCATAGGCGCTGTGCCATTGAACACCGGGAATTCATAGCATGCGATCTCATTTTTAATTGTCAAAAAACTAAGCACTTCTGTATCATTTTATTGATAGTCCGATGTTAGTATGAGTACTGATACATAATAAGTTGATTGTAGGAGCGAAATCGTGGCAAACAATTCTCATAAGTCACTTTATCACCTAGAAAGCTACGGAGTATGATTTACCTTGCTTGTGGACAGCAAAAAGAAGAGGGACATGCAGGGTTTCCTATGCGTGTTAACAGGGGCGAGTCGCGTTTGTTATCGCGAGATTTGAACAAGCTACAGCGATGGAGTTCTGTTCAGCTTCACGAAGTATTATGCCAAATGTAAAAACTTTGCCAGAATGTTTTGTGAACAAAAATATAATAACTATTATGTAAATGTAACAGTTATGCAGTTTAGTATAATTTGTGTTCACTTAGGCACACATAAATAAAACATTACGCTTTGTTTTTCATTTAAAGGGGTCATATGATGCTGCTAAAAAGAACATTATTTTGTGTATTTGGTGTAATGAAATGTGTTTATGCGGTTTAAAGTTCAGACAAAGTAGCTATGTTTAAATAAATAGTCATTTGAGACAAATGACTAAAACATTTTTTTTATTAATATAAATGGTCTATAACAGAGAGAGTAAATCACAGTGATGGCAAGTATGCCATTAGCCAGCAAAACAGTAGCAACTGTTTAAAGCAGGAGGACCTAGAGAAGAATTCTTAATATAGGCTATTATATAAAGATTTCTTCTTTATATAAGCACATAACTGTATATTGGTATTAGGTCCTTAACAACACACTCATGTTCTTATGAAGTGAGTTAAATTTGGCAAATTTGATCCACAATTGGCTAATATGTCCTAATATTGGCTATGAGTTAATTTTAGGTTGTGATTCACAGTGGTGGGCTGTCAGGGCCAGCAAAGCCTTCTCTGCTGGCCTAAACACTATCAGAATCACTGATTTAGTTTAATATATTTTTCCATGAATGTGTATTAAATTATTTCCAATAGTCTATTCTTTTCATTTCATAGCTTTTCTCTTGGTTGCACTGCTTCCAGCAGTGTATGTTTATATTAGAGCTTTTATCCAATCATATTTCAGCAATCGTGTTGCCTGAAGGCCTAGGTGTAAAATGCACGGCCCGCCACTGGTGATTCAACTGAACTGTTCTTTGTGGACCAGTCATTGTGCTAAATCTTGTGGTTATGGATTAACACTTTGGCCACATGCACACTGCAAAGCTTTGGAAGTGAAGGGCATTGATGTTCAGCGTATGGTGAATAGATATAGTGATGATGGCTATAGCAACAAGAAACAAATGGGTTCCAAAGTTCAGCTATTTTTAAACAAACTAAAGTTAGTATTAGAGTGTTTTTCATTATCAAAATACACGTGAGTGCATGTAAGTCTGTAATTTTTTCCCAGCTGTTTCTGAAGGAAGTTTCTCATTTCAGGTAGTGAGAGCTAAACAAATGCATATGATTTTCAACAGACCAATTAAGGTTTTTTTTTTGTTTGTTTTGTTTTTTGCTTTTTTATGTGTATGATTTCATGCAGTGAGGTAGAAGCTTTTTCCACTATAAAGAACCTTTATAAACTTTATACCTTTATAGTTCCACTATAAAGAACCATCAATGCCAATAAAGAACCATTATTAGTAGAAGAACCATTTTGGGTTCCACAAAGAATTTTTCAGTGAACAGTTCTTAAAAGTAAACAATTTTTGTGAAATGGTGAAATTTTTTGTAAAAACCATTTTTAATAATCTTAAGAAGCTTCTGTGCAATGGATCATGGATTCTTCAGGGAACAATAAATGCCATAAATAACCATTATTTAAACAATACCATTATTTTTAATAATCATTAAAAATAACCACATATTTACCACATATAAGCATGTATATGACTTCCACACACCTTTTGCCACGTCTTATTAGCTGCAGCCTGCATGCAGGTGGGACATTGATCAATTCACAGTATGCCCACCACTGCATCCATCACTTTAGACCATGGGTGCCCAATCCTGTTCCTGGAGATTTACCTCCCTGCAAAGTTCAGCTCCAACCCTGATCAAACACACAGGATTGGGCACCCCAGCTTTAGACCAAGAGTGTCTAATCCTGCTCCTGGAGGGCTGATGTCCTGCAGAGAATGACTTCAATACACCTGCCTGGAAGTTTAGTCAGTTAGTCTGCTATTAGCTGGTTCAGGTGTGCTTAATTAGGGATGTAGCTAAACTTTGCAGGACAGTGGCCCCCCAGGAACAGGTTTGGACACCCCTGATATAGCCCTCCATATGGACACTTTTCATATTTCCAGGGTTCTCAGAAACAGAAGTCGTCATAGTCGGGTAAACTTGTAATGTAATTTTTGAGTTCCCATTTGCTTTAATAGCAAAAGACAAAATCCACAATAACATTTCTGTGACTTTCCAAAAGAGAGCAAAAAATAGAGATAGATTACATTCATCAGAAGAAAGATGTCAAATTTTCTCTCTGTCACTTCCTCAGCTGTTGTTTTAGAAACAAACAGCAACCAATTTTCTTAATGTCAAGGTAAGAAAACACAAAGCATAGTGTTATAAATGTACGTTATTTTTTTAAAGGATAATATAAAATAAAATAGACTTACTATGTTAATAACCATTGAAACATGTCATCAAAAGGCATATTGTGCTGGGGGTCAGGGACCAACATTTGATATTTAAACTGTTTAAAACACTGGTTAAATCAGAGGTCTTCAACCCTGCTCCTGGGAACCCACTGTGCTGCAAAGTTTATTTTCAACCTGCCTGTGTATTTTCAAGTGATCCTGAAGAGCTTGATTAGCTGCTTTATAGGTGTGTTTGATTGGCTGAAACTAAACTCTGCAGGACATTGGGTTCACAGGAGCAGGATTGACGACCTCTGGGTTAAACTATTTATTTCTTCATCATGTGACTTTTTCTCATTTAGGGCCATGAATGTACATGCAAACTTTTGACACATAAATGTGTTTCGGAAAGGCTGTATACATTTTGGTGACAACGATTGTGTTAGAGGTCAAACTGACCCCCATTGGTTTCTATGCAATTTACACAAATCTACTGAAAAACAGCAAAGAGTCAGGTAAAAAACCTTTACCGTAGCTTGTCAAAAACTAAAACATAAAATACATCAAAACTTAATACATTTAAGACTTGAAGGTTATTCAAAGAATCTTCAATCACTTCAATCTTCTTTATTCACTTCATTCAGACTCTTCATTCAGTCCTCTGAATCTTCTATTTCTTCATCTATTTGAGTTTCACAGTCATAAATCTGTAAAATTATGTTTTTGGTTGTTAGTTTTCTGGCTCCCTATATTACAAGTCTGTTGCAGCATTGAAAGTAAGTGTGAGAAACCCATTTTTCCCTCACAAGGGTTTGTGAGCCAGACAAAACAATAAGGCAGAAATAAATACTATTTACAATCAGTACAAATAATGTTAGTTATTATTTGCACACTACGGTGCAAATAGTCACTACTATTAGTTGGTCTACAAGTATGTGGGTCAAATTGACCACTAACACAAAGGGACTATTTTTTAACAACAGGAGTTCATATTTTATATTCTTTGTCTCTGACAAGCTGTAACAGAGGTTATACATTTTAACATGACGTGAGTGTTTTTCATAGAGTTGATTTTTGGCAAATTGCATGGAAGCCAAAGGGGGTAATTTTGACCCCCAACACCAATAGTGTGCCCTTATATTCAAAACAACAGGAGGTCTAGAATACTTTCCTAACCTCAAGACTGTCTTGTGAAGGTCATGTTGTGTATTAGTACAACTTTTTTGTTGTTGTTGTTTTTTTTTGCTTAAAGAAAAGCAATGAAGCTGCTTTATTGAACCGTGGTAGAAATCTATCATTTCATACCCTGCTGAGAACTGAATTAGTTCATGTGCATCAACACCTAAACTCCCAAACAGATAAGCTCTTCATCTCCCCTTCATTCTTCTTTCTACCCAATCATTATTGCCATATCTGTTTACTTTAGAGGCTGCGCACATCGGTGCTGGTGTGTGTCTGTCTCAGACTGTGCATATCTAAAAGTGTATATGTGAGCTGAGTCTTTATGTGTTCCTGAATGAAATTGATGTAGCCTATATTTATGGTGGCGAGGCTGCCCTTTGAACTGGCCAAATGGAATGGGCAATTTTGCTCACACACTTAAATTGATAAGCACACACTAAACTAAAGGGAGAAGTTTTGGTAAAAATGGTTTATTATTATGTGTTCGCTCTGTCCATCAGCACACTTGAGACCCACGGAGCGCGTGACAGCATTGGGTGACGGAGGAAACTCTGAGCTGACAGATTCGTATTTATCTTCGCGTCCAATTACGGTATTTCAACAACTTGTTTCTCTCATCTTTTATTCAATTGTAAACGTGCTGGTTTTTTTATTAACACATTTCCTGTTCTTTTCGTCAGTGGAGGGCCGTGAATCCGCGAGTGTTTGTGTGTCGTTGGGCTCATAGTTGATTAGCCAGAGAAATTAATTGTGCGGAGAGTGAAGTGCAGAAGCATTACAATAGGAGCGGAACAATGAGACGACTTCTAACTTTTACACCATTAATTATTTAAACTAATCAATTTGTATGAGTGGGGAAAACAATGAAAGAAGAGCAGACCCAGCGGCCCAGCCCGCGCTTGTGAGGAGCACTGGATTAAGAGACTGTGCAATTTAGCTACTATAAAGCACTCACGGGCTTTCTCAGACTGATTACTGTCAGTGGCTGTTGAAAAGGTCAAACTCATTATGATAAATAGACAGGTGGCATATTGAAGCGTTTCGGGGGATATTTTAACAGCTTTTTTTAATCGCAAATATGTATTTTCCATTGTCTGGGCACAAAATGAAATAACCTGTCTATCAGAGCAGTGAAGCAAGTAGCCTATGTGATTGGGTTGTCGTAGCGGCTGTTGATACGTGCGTGACTTTTCAGGCTTTTCCACGCTGTAGTTTGCGATCACATAGCTGTATGGATGCACTGTCACAACAATATCCGCTAACCTTTTCAATGTGTAAACCACAAAAGCCATGAGGAATCTTGTGTTTTATTGTCTTCCTGTATCCAGCTCTCTGTCTTAAACCCATACGTGGGTCAAATATGGTATTAATTTTATTATTATTATAATTATTATATTTATTAATTTATTTTTTCAGTAACCATCGGGCATCATCTGGTGATAAAAAAAATCGTATTATATAACCTGATATATATATATATATATATATAGAGAGAGAGAGAGAGAGAGAGAGAGAGAGAGAGAGAGCCTCCCTAAGAGTCCCCTCCTTCAGCTGGTGCTGAGACTGACAGAGATCAGCCAGCCTCAGAACTCACCATTTTTTATACATTTTGTTAAGTTGCTGCCTTATGCTAAACTGCTTTAAATTACTTTTTTCCCACATCAATCTACACTCCATACACCATAATGGTAAAGCAAAAAACAGGTTTTATTAAAAAACCTTTAAAAAAGCTATTAAAAATAAAAAACTTAAATGATTCCATAAGTAAGCATGCATAAGTATTCATACCCTTATCTGGGACAGTTGAAATTTAGCTCAGGAGCATTCATATTGTAAGGCAGCAACATAACAAAATGTGAAAAAATGAATGGGGTATGAATACTTTCGCAAGGCACTGTATGTATATATATATTACTTGGGCACTGTCCCTATACAAATACAATGTAATGTAGGCTACTGTTTGTATGAAAGCATCAGCTGAATGACAACATGAATAAACATGGTTAAATATAATTACATATGTAGACAATGTATTTACCTGTGTAAAACCACTTGTATTGAATACCATAGTAAACAAATATGGGTCATGCACAACCCACAAACATAAAGACGGTGATGCAAATTTTGCAATATAAATTTAATTATTATTTAATTTTTTGGGAAATTCATATTGTATTATATTATTATAATACAATATAATTATATATTAATTATATTATTAATAATATTAATTATATAATTATTAAAATTAACAATATTAATAATATAAGGTTGATTATTTATAACAACTTATGTAGGCCTAAACAAATAATGTATTTGTGTACCTGTGTAAAACTGCATGAACTGAATACATAAACAAATAGGGGTTATGCAGAACCCATAAACATAAACTGGAGGGTAGTGATGCAAATTCTACAATATTATATTTATATTAAATTAATATCACTTAATAACATTACTGATAAATGAATCAACTATATAATTATTATATATGGTGTATTTTTTATAATAATAACAATAATAATTACCATTAATTTATATTTTAATTTTTATAATAATAACAACAAAAACAATAATAATTATTATTATATAAATGTATATATGTCATTATAAATATTCAATATTTCTAATAATAATGCTTATATAATTTTAATCAATCCAATTAAATAATTCTGATTCTGATCAAAACATTCTAAGTGAAGATTGCCTGGAATGTAAAATGACATGACAAATAATGTGTCAATATGATATAACTTTTTGATCCACATTCGTTTTAGTGTTAACTTTACCTGGGGTGTTGACAAGAAGGGACGGCCAGGGGAGTAAGAAGCAGGGACCAAACATGAGGATTCAATTGCTGTTGATATCACCAAAATGACATTTATTCATTTAGCATAGACTTTTATCCAAAGCCAATTTTTAATTAATTCATATTTAATTCTATAATTCATATTTAATCTCCCTCTCCTCTCTTTCCTAGGGGATCATGTATTCCATGTGGCTATATTCCCTGATTCTGTGTATAATAGCGGTGCTGGTGATTGGAGTGAGTGTGAGGTTGTGCTTGGCTGCTTGTTGTGCTGCAGTTGGGCCAGAAACTAGAAGCTGGAGCACATCTGCATGCCTGAAGCGCTGCCTCGGCTTGGTTGGGTCAGTGGGCAGTATTGTGGGCGCTCCTGTGTCTGTGCTCTTGAACCTGAGGACCTCCCAGTGCCTGTACACCTGTATCGCTATGGTCTCCTGCCCCCTCCTGCTCAGGCAGTTCACAATGTGCCTCCTGCTTCTACTAACTCTTAATATACATCTGCAGTGCCGCCTGGGGAACTAGTGAGTGTGAACATCCTGACCTTGCTTACAGTGCTTATGTTTGAGAAGTTCAGCAAGTTCTCAGCTATTTGGATTTTTGCATATGTGAAATAACATGAAAGACTTGATTTGTGCTGACTATAAAATCATAGTATTAAATTGTGCTGAATATGCTAAACAGTAAAAATTCAGGACGGAGCTTATGTTTCTTTCAGATATGCAGGCTTAGTGACTCGTAGGCGGGTTTTGTGCTTGGTGCTGCTCTGCTGGGTCATTTCAGTGATCATCGCCTTTGGCCAGTTCATCGTTTCCAACTCTTCTGATACCTGGGGAGCTGCTGCGGACGACAATACGGCTGGACTGGGGATGAATGAATGGCCTGAAGCCAATTATACCACCCCTGCCCTCCCTCCCAAACGTCCCTACCCACAGGATCGCTCTGTAATCGGGCAGTTCTTGCCTTACGGAGGTTTTCTATCCAAGTTCCTGGTGGAGGACAATGGGAACTTCACATACGCGGAGATCCACGGCAGCCATTGGGGCATCTGTGCCCCCGACACCACACTCAGTCCAGTCTTCATGGTGTATGTTTATGCCGTCACTGTGTTTGGTATCCCTTTGTTGGTTCTGTTGGGTGTGTTTTTGGACTTGATGTGTTTCATGCCACAGCAGGTTCCTGCGAGCTCCACGTTTTCTCAGAAACGAAGCTCAGTGTGGTCTCGCTCATTGGCTCTCTCTATTTCTCTACTAGTAATGCTTTGCCTGCCCCTGCACATCACCCATGCTTTGTTACTTTTCGCCCCGAGCGCTGCTAGACCCAGCTGGACCTCACTGACGGCCTCTGTTCTCTTCCAGATGTATAGCCTAGTGCCCCCACTTCTCTTCACCAACACCTCTCAGCAGGTAGGCTTTGAGTGCACCTTGTTATCCGCGCCCTACCTGACCTCGAGTGTTATCTCCTCTCGAGTCAAATCTGTGGGGAGTGCTTTCCGTTCAGTGGACGATTTCAGTCACCCTGGACCGACACTGAAAGGCAAAGAGATGTGATGGGATGTCATGTGAAGAGGTCACTTACACCAAAAGTTATCTGTAGAGTCCTTGCATGGGTTATATGAAATTATATTCAGCAGTTGAGTAAAACTAATCCAATACTAGCTCATGGCAGATGCCAGGCTTTCTGCAGTGTATTTGCATTAGGGTCGATCCATGTCATTTCAGATTGAATTAAAGAAGTGTGTTGCTGCACAACGATTCTTTTCATAGTTTTTTGTGTTATTTGAAACCTAAATCTAAAGCATGAGTAAAATGGTCATTTTTTGAGTCCCCTGAAATTATTATACACATACATTCCATGTTTCTCTAAAATGTACCCATTTAACTGTAGTCATTAGTAATTTTTAAATGGGCACATTTTTTATTCTCAATGAATTCTTTCCAACTGATGATTTCAACTGTATTGTTATTTGTAGTGTATATTCGTTATTCGTATAGAAGCCAATCTGATGGAATGTTTTCATGTCTAGGCTAATATTATCAAAGGTTTACACTACCCATTTCAATTTGAATGAAATTTCAATTGTATTTGGTCAGTTTATTCTAATTAACATAGTTACATGAAACATTTTCATTCAGCCAAATGAGTGCCTAAAAATGAGCAAAATATTGTACCGAACCTGACTAAAATATTAACATCTCACATTCTGCTCATGGACTTGCAAATTTGACAAAGCCAATCAAGACTTTGGTTTTAAGATCAAAACACATTTATTTGTATCCTTGGTGTTTTTATGATTAAGGCCCCAATACCACCCACGTCTAAAAAGTTTTCACTTTTTTCCAACTTTAGGGGCCAATTATGAAAATACTTGAACTCAGCAGGGACACTGAACCGTTTGGATTCGAAGGAAACAAGTTTGTGTATGTATCTTCCAATTCCTGTGAGGCTAGCAATCATAATTCTTGAGTTATCATACCCTGAACATGGCTTCCCAGACAAGACCTTTTTTGGCTTGGAAATAATGAATTCTTCTGGGGGCTGAAAAATGATCAAATTGTTACAATATGCAAGCAATATTTTTCAGACCTTAGTTTCATGCAACCACCAACAAATAAGCAATCTATGAACAAAACTGGTGCAGTAATAAACCTTTCTGATTGAAGATGTAATGAATCATTAAAAAGCACTTTGTAAATTCCTGTTATGTGGCAAAAATGGTCCAATAAATTTTCCACTGCTGCCATGTTTAATCCCAGTGATACTCCAGGATTAACTGTGAAATGATTTAAGCAACAATGTCAGAAGACTGTTATAGGAATACATCAATATGTTTGCATACTTATACATGATTAAATATAGTACATTAAAATGTGTCCCATCAATGTTCAAACCCAGCACAAGCTTTTGGTTTGATCTGAATGTTTAATTATAACAACTATAATAGCATATCAAGTGGGAGAGACTGTTTGAATGCATCGAGATAATTAACCACTCAATAACTCCCAGGGAAAACAGCTGTTTTGATTAAATGCGTACTTCTTATGTGCAGCCTGAATAAAAGCCGTTTCACACTAATTGCATTATTCTTTTTGCTCACTTGTGCCAGTGCTAGTGTAAGAAATGACTTGTATCTGAATATTTGTGTTGTGATCTCCATGTCTTCCTCTCCCTCCTTGCCGTCTCACTCCCCCAATCCGCCTATTAAGTTTCAAGCATGAAATCCTCCATCTAATGTTACTTTCACTCACTTTGTCTTTGTATAGCCCCGACTTTGATTTGTCTAGCACTTTTTCCTTTCTTGATCATTGTCTTCAACTCATTTTCTTGCAAATGCCTTTCTCTCTTATTAAAGTCTGCACTAACCTCCAAAGCCGAGGTGAATTATTGAGTGAAGCTAAACTGCCCAAAAGGGAAAACAAGTAAAAGCTCTCCCTAACCGAGAGCTCATTTGATTGTTTTCTCCGCTCGAGAGCCTTTTAGCTTCCTGCCGATATGACAATCTTTCATCACTAAAGTGGCTTCAGTCAATTCATCGCACCTGCTCTAGTCCATATCCTCTTCAATGGGGTCATTACAAGGAGCTCGGAAGCTTCAAATCCGTCACGCACAGAACGTAACCGTTTATCGTCCTTGGATAAAGCTGAAGGAAGGTTTGATGCGCTGTTTGACCAGCATATGGTTTATTACCCATGGATCTGCCTTTGAGATGCCAGCCGAGCTCCCATAAACAAAATTGCAAGAGATTGATGAAGTTCAGATGAAGTCTATGGCTGTCATTTGAACTCCACGTTTGGAGTTTGTCGGCTCACTGAAGCGTTACTTGCTTTGCAGAAGACCCAAAATTAGCAACTGACCATGCTTTGTGAAGCATTTATACTTGTACTAAAAGAAAATTGCTAGCATAGGCTATGTCTTTCTTTATCTAAGGAGCTGCTCAAAGCGAGCAGAACAGCAGGTAACGCAGTGTGTGCTTTGATTGCCATGTGACAGTTACTGTTTATGACAGGCTTCTGCAGAGCCTCTCCATCAATAGAGTACAAACACATCGATCAGTCATCCTCCCCTCGGCTTTTAAATGTAGACCCACCCCTCCCGGAGCGCTCAGCAAGTGGCTTCTGACACAATCGTATATTGATTGCAGTGGAATAATGGGGGGGGGGCTGCTTTGAAAAAAAAAAAAATTTCTGAAAGTAATTTTCAGATGTAATTTTCAGAATAACGGCAGGCCTAATAATGTTATAATGTACCAACATTATGAACACTATAGGATATTTTAGTTCCCCTCACTTTACAACAAATCCTTTAAATTTAACCGTATCAGAACAGAATAAGAATGAAAAAATATATAATTCTAATGGATAAATATACCTTCCCAGGGCAGTACCTTGCCTCACCGACTAAAACCAGGGCGCCCACTATGGAGACGGCACCAGAGGTGAGGGGGCACAGTGACCGAGGTGGCCGGGCCGGGCCCCCTCAGGCCCCCCCGTCGCGCCAACGCTGTAGAGGAGTCCTATTTTAATGCACCTGCTTTCTCTCTTCGGTGTCTGCTGCTCTTTTGACATAGGAGTCCTATGATTCATCATCTCAGTCACACAGCTTTCATCTCTGCTGGCAGCTTCTGCTAATTAAAATATCCTCTCCTTTTTCCTTGCTGCTCTCCTTATTGCCACTGGTGAATCTTGATTGTGTCGGCTTCTCGAAGTCAGAAAATCAGTCTTTTACAGGAGATTCTTTTAAGTATTTTTTATTTTGTCGTGCTTGGTATCTTTCCCCTATAAAGATGTACAGTTAGCTATATCAACAGCGACGCAAAGACTACAAAATAAACAGGAAGTGAAAGACGAAGAGGAGACGGACAATTAGAAGGAAAGACACAGAGGATCAAGAAGGACAGAAGAGAATGAAAGAGGAAATAGAAAAGTGGGTACACAGCTGTTTCTACTGGTAAAACTAAAGCATGGGAAGTATACAATTTATAACATTTACAATTATAATAACAGTAAGAATAATAATAATAACAATAACAACGATCATAATAGTCCAAATAATAATTCATAAAAACAATTAAGACCTCTGATATCTTTTAAAGACAAACAAAATATATAATTTTTTTTTTGAATTTTGAAATTTTTTTTTTTAAAGATGACGTAACAGTAGTTTGTTCAGTTTTGCAGCTCTAAGCTAATATTATGTGTTAGTAAGATAGAATCGCTGGTAATGTGCACAAAAGTAAATGTTTTTTTTTCTTAAAAGAGTCATTTAACTTACTTTGTAGACTTTTTCATACAAATAATGACTTAAGAGATATGTTTCATTGTGTACGTGTTTTCGTGTTGAGCAATCAAAAAAGAAAAAAAAAAAACATTAAAATTTCTTACATGTTCTCTTCAAACTCCCTTCCTGTTTTTTCTCACCCAAGTCGAGCTACTCACGGTTTCACGTTTCCAGTGACTCTCTGCGATAATTAAGCCCCTTTTTACAGCGTCAGAGTGAGCGGTCCGCTCCAATTCATTCCTCTCATAAAAGAGAACATGTCTGATCACTTAATTATTAACAAACAATAGTGGAGAGATAGAGGAGGGAGAGGAAGGAGCATTGGAGAGGGGGAAACAGGGAGTCACCGAGAGAGGATCAAAACGGGAGAAACTTTTCTTCACAAGTCAACAGGTTTTGGCCAACATGAGCAGATAATGGAGTCGCCAGATGAAAAGCGCAGATGAATACTTTATGAGGACGGCTCTGAGCTCTCAGCGCTGTCATTGGTGGATTTATTGTCTACCAGCTCAGTCTCTGAGGCCCAAATGCTTTGGCAAATGCAGGGAATTTCAATTTGCTCATATTGGGACATTCAATAGCTCATAAGCCCTTTGCGGCTTCCCACAGCGATGCTGTTTCACCCAGTTATGGATCAGCCTGTTTTGAATTGACACTTTTCTCTCCTGGTCCTACAATTATGGCTAGTTGTCTATTGTAAAAGCAAGTAAAAACAGAAAGAGTGTGTGTGATGGTCTCTTTCAATCATAGTAATTATCCTCTCCTCTCGGCTCTCTCGCTCTCCACCCCGCTCCATTATTGTCTCCATCCTCTCCTTCCCACTCCAGCTTCATATGGCACGATTGTGATTCCCTCTGGTTGTCGTTGTGGTGGTGTGTAGGTCTGTTTGGGAACAGTGTGTGTTGCGGTGTGCACTCTGCAGCGGTCCAGTGTTTCTGAAGAGCTCCACTAGGGCGGCGCTACAGTAGGTACTCCTTCTTGCCTTGGCTGGCATCATTACCATTGAGGAACGCCTCCTGTACCTCACCGTGTTCATCCAACCCACTGGCTTCGTGAGTCAAATATGAACCTAGAGAGAAAGAAAGACAATTTAAGCAGAATTAGGTTCATACTTCATTGCAGGAATTAAAAGAACAGCAACAACAACAAAAAACATATTAAATCACTTGCTGAGTGCAATTAAAAATTAGATATATTTTCTATTGAAACAGGACGCTGAAGAGATTGTGCTTTTTGTTGTCTTAATTATTGTCTCTTCCTGTTTTGATTTTCATCCAGTAGGGGACTGGGGCTAGTTGATATTTAATTATTAACATTTAAAATATATGTGACAACCCCAATAAAAAATGTGGTAAGCCGCTTCTACCTGACATTTATGAAAAATGCCTGTGTCGTGGTTTAGCCTTTCAGTTCAAATCACCTATTATTATATAGATGACTGAATGCGTATTAGTGTGATTTTAGTTCACTTTTTTAATCAACAACATTTATTAACAGCAGAATTCACAAAAATTATTCAAATTAAAGAGGTGTTTGAACCATCATACAAACGCACTGCAAGAGAAAACACATTTGCAATTGGAATTTTGACGAAAACCCTGACTGAAAAACTTCCCAGCATCAGTTAATTAGTAACTTATCTGCTTTTGTAATTTTTATTAGTTTTTAGTTATTTCTATTTAGCTTTATATTTATTTCCGTTTTGGTTTTTAGTAATTGTAGTACTTAAACTTCAGTTAGTTGCCAAAGCAACATTTCTATTTTTTTAAGGCTTCATGTTAATATTTATAATTTATTTAGTTTCAGCTTTATTTCAATAAACAAAATGATTTTAAATAGTTTCAGTTTTACTTAACAATAACAACACTGCCGTAATCATGATTTGCACTTAAAAAAAAATGAGGACAGATATTATTTTATGCAGTAATCTATATTATGCCACATTGTTTTTAATAGAGCTTAATTTGAATTGAATTCTGGAGCAATGTTTTAATAGATTACCGTCATAGGTAGAAAGAAATTGCAGAATTATGTTTATTCATAATCAAACTTCACAAAGATGCCAAACCTGATGGGTATGTACTCCACTCGTCGTACTTGTCTTTGAGGAACTGAGGGGCTGCTGTACATTCTGAAAGAACTACATGGACAGAAATGGAGGGCAGTGAAGCTTCATGAACTGCAGATGCATGGAAGCTAAGCAGCAGTGAAATATAAAGCCACAGAGCAGCACAGACCTACTGGCCACGGGCTCCGCTTTGTGTTTCTGCCGCACAGGGACAGTGGGGCTCTGCGTCGCTCCAGCAGCTCTAGGGATGTCAGGCCGTGAAGCCGACTGCGTTATGGTCCGGATGCTGTTGCCATGGCGAACGGGAGATTCGAAGTTGGTGATGCTGCCGTTGCGGCGTGGAGGGGAGGTGGAGCGGGCGGACGACTCCATACTAGTAATGTCGCTCTCTTGTTCCGGCTTTTTATCGCCGCCCTCAGGTGCCTGCAGATGTGCTGTAAATCACACATTTACACACCCAAATGTCCAGCCAACTGGTGACAAGCTGATATTGGTTTATGACGTTATATATTGTGAGTCCGTTACTGAAATGGGCCCGAAACGTTCTCTTGTATTCATAATGAAGATAGTTTATAGACAAAGTACCTGCAGCTAACTGAAATACTTTCTTCTTGTCATCCGTGCGCTCCTGCAACAGGAGATTTAATTAGCGTTATAAAATAAACTGCTGGAGAAATGAGATTATATGAAATCCAAAGACCTCATCCTGTTTTGCCCGGGTTCCTTATTGTAAATCACGGATCTGTTAAATGAACTGAAATACATCATGATGATATTCAATTTCGAGTAACTCACGGTCTGCAGCTGCAGTCTCAGCTGGCTGTTGGTGACTTTGAGTGATCTAGCGATGGATTGGAGGTAGTAGATCAGCATGCTGAAAGAGACAGTGACGAACAGCACAAGGTTGAGTAACTGAAGGCATCTGTCCTGCTCGCCTGGTCGAATTATGTTGGCTTGACAAAACCAACATGCTGATATTGTACAAACAGGGGTAGGGATTTTTTCTAACTCTCTAACCATAGACCAAAACTTGTAAATGTAACTCCTAAAGTTTTCAATCTACATCCTCCAAACTCAGCAGCAATGAAGCTATGCTCTTCCATAATTGAATCAACCTGTGTTTTTCCTACAGCACACTATGCAAAACACCTACATTACCATATATCCCACTTATTGTTAAGGGGGGGTCAGTATTTTTAAAAACATTTTTTTATAGTTGTCAGCATGGACACATTCAACTGATCAAAAATGTCAGCAAGGTTTATTTACATTCTATTTGTCTAAAAAAAAAAA
>NW_015659312.1:1566438-1568467 GCF_001515625.1 Sinocyclocheilus rhinocerous
CCTGCCCCCCCCCCCCATAACACCTAGCCCTGGTGCTCCTCCATATATTTTTTAATGGATTCTCAGTGTATTCTCATTTGTATGCACAACAGTCAATATAACTTCCGCATGTTCCCCTCCATCTATACCTGAGTGTCCTCAATCTAAACTGTCCACTGTGGATTCATGCTGCTGTATTAGATCACACACATCTAAACATTCATCATCAAGGTTCTGCCAGTTACAGCTTCTTTTGCAGGGCCAGCAAAAGTCATCTACCGTAATTGGAGGGAACTTATGCAGATCAACTTTTAATTATTCACAAAATTCATTAGGAATAATAACCTCTGATATTTTACTGCACACTCAGCGATTTGGTACAGTGCGACCTTTTTATTCACATCATTATATGACACAATGGTTTTGCCTCTGTGGCTGAGGGACAAATAACTGAAATTACTCAGGCAGAAGTGACTTTGTGGCACCAGCATGACACCGTTTAATTAAAAAAATCGATCTTATGTACATGCAATTTTGCTTTCCGACATTGCAAGAGGCTGATTGGGCCATTAAAAATAGTGATGCCGTGGACCGCGCAGGGCCAGCACAATGCATCAGAGCTGTAATGTTCCTCTTCCTCTGCCCTAAGATTAATCACTTCCATTCTGCCTTTCCAGCCACCCCAAGGTTAGACAGGATCAACCCTAATGCTCTCTGTCTCTGCACCGATGGGTGAACTAACCACATCTGACTTTGACTGGCAGGTGAGCTCGGGTTCCTCCCCGCCCTCTGCCTCCGCCCCAATTTGCGGGTGCAGTGATCTTTATTGGAAATGGTAACACACAGAGATGGCCAGAAGTTCTTAAAGAGTTCAGGGACGAGGTAATTATTTAATTAAGTTTTCTTTATAGATGCACCGTGATACGATTGACGAAAAAAGGCAATTAAACACAAGTAATTTCTTTCTTTCTCCCTTTTCTCATCTGAACACTTAAACATTCTATGTGCCCTCAGGAACACCAAAATAATAAAAAAACAACTATAAAAAATAAACACCTACACCAACTATTCTCAACTATTCTCTCCTCCCGTTTTTCCCCCCCTCCACCTTAGGGGTGGGCAGCATGATCAAAATCTACAACAGGATCACTAGTGCAATATTGGTTTTATACAACAGTTCCATAACCAAAAATTTAATATCAAGTAACCTACATTTCAGACTAAATTTGACAAGTTTTGACCTCTTTTTTCCCCACCAACAGACAAAAGATTAAATGCTATTTAGGAACAAAGTAAAAGTAATATTTTAACTAAAACACTACGCTCAAAACTTTACGGTTGTAAGATTTTCACCATGGCTGCATTTATTTGATGAAAAATACAGTAAAAACTGTAATGTGAACTATTATTACAATTTAAAATAACTGTTTATACATTTAAAAAGTAATTTATTCATGTGATGGCAAAGCTGAATTCTCAGTAGCCATTAATCCAGTCTTCAGTGTCACATGATCCTTCACAAATCATTCTAATATGCTGATTTGCTGCTTATAAACATTTATTATTATTATTATCAAAGCTGAAAACAGTTGTGCTGCTTAAGGAATGACATTTATTAGAAACAGAAATCTTTTATTAACAATAAAAATGTCTTTACTGTCTCTTTTGATCAAATTAATGTATCCTTGCTGAATTATAAGTATTATTTATTTATTAAATACAATTTAAAATAAAATTGAAATCTCATCTTGGAGAGGTGAGGTGTCCAAGTCACAACATCTAACTACTGGGGTGCCTCAGGGCTCAGTTCTTGGACCACTTCTCTTCTCTGTCTGCATGGCATCACTAGGTTCTGTCATTCAGAAACATGGCTTTTCATATCACTGCTATGCTGATGACACTCAACTCTACCTCTCATTCCATCCTGATGATCCGACAATAGCTGCTTGCATCTCCGAGACAGAAGTTCCATCAAACCCATCGTTTCATCACAATTTCACCATCCAGTTAGGCACATCAACCATATCAACCATAACAACAGCCAGAAACC
>NW_015659312.1:1578261-1583235 GCF_001515625.1 Sinocyclocheilus rhinocerous
TTCTATCAAACCTTTACAATTAATCCAGAACGCGGCAGCAAGATTAATTTTTTAACAAGCCGAAAAGAATGCATGTCACACCTCTGTTTATCAGTTTGCACTGGCTACCAATAGCTGCTCGCATAAAATTCAAGGCAATAATGTTTGCCTACAAAACCACCACTGGCTCTGCACCCCTTTACCTTAATTCATTCTAGAAGCTTGCGTTCTGCAGGTGAATGGCACTTTATTGTGCCATCCCAAAGAGGCACAAAATCACTTTCTCTGACTTTTAAATTATATAAAAATAAAAAAACGATTTATTTACTAACTGCTTGTTTAATTAAAAAAAAAAACTAACACTTGCTTCTCTAATCTTTTTGCATTCTATCTATTTGTTTTCTTTTTATTTATTATACAATTATAATTCTGACTTTCTGACTTCTGATTTCTTCTGATTAACAATAGCAAAAAAAGGCCTCTAACACTAGCTTGCTCTATTCTATCTATTTTCTTTTTATTTATTATATGATTTTAAAAAAAAACTTGCTACGTGTACTGCTTTAAGCTAACTGAGACTTGTTATAGCACTTACATATCATTGCTCTTTTGTTGATTTTGATTGCTTCCATTTTCCTTATTTGTAAGTCGCTTTGGATAAAAGCGTCTGCTAAATGTCTAAATGTAAATGTAATTATAAAGAAAAATAAATAAAAAATGTTTGAATGGTAGTGTTTATAACTAATATTCAAAATACTCTGAAACGAATATTCTGCTTGGATTAATGTCAAATAGTAGATATATCTGTTGAAACACACTTTAATAAGTGGCTTGGAAACTGTAAACACTGTAAACTCTGCTTTGCATTTCTTGCCTATAACAAACACCCTGTGATACGTTTATCCTCACATCTCGCTCTATATTTTCACATTACTCAATGTTTCTTCATGGTTGTCACATGAAAAAAACAGAGCAGTTCTGCTCACTGATAAGAATCCACTGCAGTATAAACAGTACAGAACAATCTCAAGAGAGTGACATTTCTACCATCACCCAGTATATTATACAGCCCAACCTTAAATCACCAGTGTTCTTTTTCTAGTTCTTGCTAATGTTGGATCTCACTGCACCAGCAAACACCAAACTCAAACTCACCAAACTCAGAACCCAAAATCAAACTGGATGAGTGACTGAACCTGGTTGATGTTGGTGCAGTGTGAACCAGCCTTTATCTTACTTACTCCCTCTCCTCAGAAGTTGAGGTGCAGCATGTCTGTGTGTCACCACAGGTTAAGGGTTTGTCGAGTGAGGAGGTCACCTTTCTGTCGGACGGAGCACCAGATGGTGACGATGAGCACACAGATGACCGTGAAGACCAGCAGAGCCAGGATGCCCCCGATCACTGCATACGGAACAGCACTGTGGGTTTCCACCACTGCTCCGGGGTCTGAGACACACACACACACAAAAAGTTTTAGCTTTAGCATTTTAACTAAAAAGAAGCGACCTGTGAAAACAAAGAACTGTGATTAAAGCATCATGTTTTTTTATTGCTTGCATTTTATTAGTTGAAAGAGACAATGACTGCAGAGGAAAGATGCCATCAGAGTCTGTGTGTGAAGTACACAGTAAAGTTTTACCTAAACTGACAGATAGGAAACAGTGAGAGGCAGGCAGACACTCTGAATCATCAACACATGAGGCTGGACAGCACCCTTAAATATTTAACAACCTGTTTACACCACACAGCAGTGGGTAGAAAAGCAAAATAGGAGACATAGAGACAGAGTGAATGAAAGACATACAGACAGAGAGAGCAGAAGAGAGAAAGTGACATATATGACTAGTAAGTCAAATCTCAAATAACTGCCTTGATGACTTGTGTTCTACCCGCTTAAATGATAGAAGTACTTGTGCTGTCCAATCTATAAAGACTGTGTCTGTTCCCCGAATAGTGAGGTCAAAATATAAATTTAATGCAGGATCTAGAAAAAAATCTTATCGTGATTAAACCAGAAAAATGTAAAATAAATAAACAAAAACGATTTTTAAAGTTTGGGCTCCTAAACATTAGACCACTCGCAACCAAAGCAGTTATCAGTGGTGGACGAAGTACACAAATCAAGTGCTTGAGTAAAAGTACAGATACGTATAATAAAATATTACTCCAGTAAAAGTAAAAGTACTCAGAACTACCACATTTTGCTATTTTGCACATTTAATTATTTTATAATTGCTGTTAATAGTGTTCATCGTCTTTTTTATTACGTCTTAAATTGATTTTTCCGTACATTTCTGCCATATGTACATTAATTGACAGTCACCACTGATAAGCTACCACTAAATATTGTAGAAACTTAATTTGCTGTAAAGTTGCTTTGCAATGATTTGTATCGTGAAAAGCGCTGTACAAATAAACTTGACTTGACTTGACTTGACCAGACGAGAACAATGCCCAGAAAGAGTGAGGAAGGAAAGTGCTGTATGTTTGCTTGCAGGGCAAAAATCAACAACACCAATAAGTAAAGTTTTCATGAGTGCCTGAAAAAAAAGACAAGCGACCAAATCTTAAAAGGATAGTTCAGCCAAAAATGAAAAATTCTGTAATCGTTTTTTTTTCACCCTCACTTAGTTCCAAACCTGTATGACTTTATTTCTGTGGGACAAAACTGCAATAGCTCATGACCAAGGCTGTTATTCTCTAACATCTGAAACAGATAAAACTTTACAATCAGGGTTATTATGTATTAATTTAGCTCATTATCAAACTATTGAAAACATGTTTGTTAATTTAATTAAAGCTGAAAAAATATAATATTAGATGAAAAACCTGAACTAAATTAAAAATAGATATGTTGCTCTAAAATTAATACTAAAATTATTAACTGGGAATAAATTAAAACTAAAACTGAAATTAATAAACCTTAATAGTGATATATACAGTAGCAAAACTCTGCAGGACTGTGGCTTTCCAGGACCAAAGTTGCCCACCCTTGCAATAAGGTCTTGTTTGTTATTAGATAATGCATTAGCTAACATGAATGAAAAAAACAGCAAGAGTTTATTAATTATTGCTGATGTTAATTGATCTTTAGTCATTAAATAATCTACTCACCCTCATATCGTTCTAAACCTGTATTTTTTTGTTTGTTAAACAAACGGTTTTGTTTACTATTGACTTCCACTGTATCCACAAAATACCTTATTTGTGTTTCACGGAAGAAAGTAAGTCATACATTTTTGGAATGACATGAGAGTGAGGAAATGATGACAGAATTTTTGTTTTTGGGTGAATCGTCCCCGTTCACTATGAACCCTCATTGTAAAGAAAAGAGCTGTGTGAGGATTCTTCAAATTCACCTTTTGTGTTTCGCAGAACAGCATATGGATCTGGAACCACCAGAGTGAGTAAACAAAATTTTTTTTAAAGAGTATTAATTTAAAGGTGAAGGGTGTAATAATGTTCTTCTATCGGTAAGCCATACCGATTGCTCCGCCCCCAAACACACACCATTGGTTGAGCTGATGTTGCAGTGTGGGGCTGGTCAAGATTTTCAAACAAACAAAACAATGTTTTCACCACAGAGCCCCAGTGTTTACATTTTTCGAGGGAAATAAAACTACAAATGTCTCTGCATATTAAGCTGGGATAAGAGAAAGTATTTAAACATCAAAAAAATTACACACTTCACCTTCAACACAAATGCTTCAGAAACAGCGGGAGAGCTGGAGAGAGGGAGGTCGCCTTTGAACAGGCTGTCGAGTAACATTTCATTAGGAGTCCATTTCAGAGACGATGAAAAATTAATGCTTCTCCATGCCTCACGCACACTTTTCAGAGAACTAGCCACCCGTCGCTGAGGAAGTGACATTAAAGAGACCAGAGCGTCTCTCTCGTTTCTACTTGCAGTTGTCTTTCTCTTCTAGTCTGTTCTAGAAAACACAGTCTTTATCCCTTCAATTCTTGCTGGATACTGGAGACAGCAAACAATGCCAGTCAGAAAGAGGAAGAGCAAGATGTGTGAGAAAGATAGAGCCAGCAAAAAAAGTGTCATAGATTCAATGACTGTGCACTTTGAGGTGCGTGAAATGGAAATGGTAGAAAATGCATCTGATATCTTCTGCAGGTCAGTGTGCTGGAGCTGCTGTGTGAGGTTTGTGCAGTGTTGCGTGATGCTGATGTCTTGCAGTACAGTGAAGTCTCTTAGTAGTTCTGTCAGGTGGGAGGATCAAGGGCTCCCGTTTGACCCGACCTCACATCCCACAACATCATGAATGACAAGCGATGCCGTGTAGAGCCGGGCCTCTTTTAAGGGGTCATGTGTCTTTTTTTTTTTTGCTCTCTTTCTTGCTCTCTCTTTCAGCGTGTGTTTCTTCATCTGTTCGCGGCCTCTTAAATTCTAACGAAAAACAAGGCACAGCAGCTGAATAGATCCTCTGGAGAGCAGCGCTAGTGCTTCAGATGACAAGGGCACTTGGAAGACAATAGGATTGTGTGCACATGCATCTTAAGGAACATTAATAAACACAAAACATGAATGAGAAGATGAGAAGCTAGGCGGTTTAGCAGGAGAAAACATATGGAACGAAGCTGGTTTCAAAGTAAGCATTGGAGTAGAGCCGTCAGGGAGGAATTTGCATATGTTGAGGTGGAGAATGAGGTGGAAGACAATTAAAAAAACTGGATTTGCATTTCCTGAAGGAAATAACAGTGCTTGCAAGCCAGCTAACAGTAAAATTTAAAGGTCCCATATTTTACACCTTTCTGGAGTTTTATTTTAGGTTTTGATGTCCTTAAGAATATATATTTGCAGTATAAGTACCAAAAACCATCTCAATATATTTTTACAGCTCCTTTCTCAGGAGCTCTGCTGAGAACTGATCGCATATCTGCTGCCACTGCCAGACAAAAAAAAAGACGACAGCTGTGGTTAAACGCGATAAAACGAGCAGACTGGACAGAAACGATCGTCAAAAATGCTCGCGTTTGCAGCG
>NW_015659312.1:1584039-1637852 GCF_001515625.1 Sinocyclocheilus rhinocerous
ACTGAAGGTGGTGACTGTGTAGTTCTGACGTCAACTTTTTACGGAAGTCACAACGGTTCGTCAAAAATCACAGCTACTTTATGCAGGCTGTGTGAATTTGACTGTGGACTGACTGTTTTGAAACTTATATAGTAGTTACATAGCACCTAGACCTCAGTTATCGTGAAAAAAGCCAGGAAATTTCAGTTTTGACAATATGGGACCTTTAAGGTAAAATGATAAAAAAAAGCTGTTAAACCAGAGACAGGGAAAAGACAGAAATTGACAATAATATGCAATATAGATGGATGAGTAAGCCTAGTGTCCTGCCTTTGTAGCTTGAAGACACACAGAAGGAACAGATCAAACATGAAGTAGAATGCAATTTTTTTTAGAGTGCATGTAAAAAAAGACCAACGCTGCTTCCCAGTTCGCCTACCTATATTATGCTCTAAAACTGTCATTTTGTGAAGAAAAAGTATGTGCTTTGGGACATACTATCACGTCATAAAATTTCATTTTAACAGCCAATCTGTCGCATTGTTACACACATCCTGTTAGTGTAAACTGGCCTGTCAATCATCTTGTCACAGGTTACATCCTCTGTACCTTGATCTTCCAGTCGTAGAACTTTCATGCAGAGAACTCACCCTTTTTTTAAAAGTTAATGGCCAAATGTATCTATAAAAAGTTCACAATGTTATTGCAGATGAAATATAACACGGATTACATTAAATAAATATCACGTGAAATGTTGATTATTATCACTCAAACATCTTTATCTTAAAGTCCGCGTAAAAGTAAAGTAAGTAAATAAAGTCAGTTTTAATTTAATGCCGACTTTAACTTCTTTACCGTCAGTCTTGCATATCTGCCATTTTTGTAGTTTTTAATACCTTTTTTTCCCTCATGTTTGTAGTTCTAAAGCAAATTCTCCACCAAGATGCAATGGGTTAGAGAGTGCACGGATTTACACTTTGAATTTTCACTGTAAATAGTAAACCATCCAAGTAACTTTGGGATAGTCACTTCAACATACCATGATTGGAGACACACTAATTCTAATTTCAAATACTATTTAGGACAGCTAGTGTGCGAATTGGGATGCAGCACAACTGCAGTTCTGTATGCACATATCACAGTGACATCATCTTAGTCAGTTACATTTGGAATGCTGAACATTTGATCAACATAAAGATGTGTTCATGCCATGTTGGAGTTAATTATGAGATTCTGACTTGTACTGTAAGAAACATTCACATCCTCATACAACTTGTAATTGCAACTTGTAAATTCTTAACATTCAAAATGGCAGCAAATTCAGCAGGTAAATGTAGTTATGTAGTTATCTCTTACTATTTCTTATATCTCTTATAAATTCCAGTAATTGACTAAATGTAAATGCAAGACTAATCTGAAAATAAATGAAAGACACAATACAGTTTAATGTAGCTAGATCAGAGTTGGACAACTAATACCAAATTTGCTGCTAAATAATCTAAATAAAAGTTTACTAATAAGGTATTTGCATAACAACTGTTACTTGTTTTATTTGGGTTTTGTCTATCGATTGTTTGATTTACACAGATTCATGTTGCCGTTAATAGAGTTGAAATAGAACACATTATTCCGAGGACATGAAATGCTCTAGTATAGTAATTACTGTAATTACAACATGGTGTGAATGCACCATAAATCAATAAGACAACTGAATTAAATTTTTAAACTAATTTAAATTTACAATAAACAAAAAGATTATATGAAGGGCCGACAGTAATTCACAGCGACAATCATTGAATATATTTAAGTGCTGTCAACATAAGAGTTTTCCAAGGCTATAGTGTTTAACAAAATATATATTTTTTCCTAACTTATCATCCATTATAAGTAGTGGGAGTTTTGGATAAAGTCTCAAAAATTACTGATACGTTTTCAATGGAATATATCATATTCCATTGAATATGATATTCCATATGAAATTATGAAGAAAATAATTTACAAAACAAATAAAGCAAGCAGAAATAACTGCAGAAATGTGTGTAGAAGAATGAGAAGATAAAATATTACTACAGTGCTCGTTGTGCAAGCACTGTAATCAAACTGTCACTCATTACAGAAATGAAGAGGTTAGCCAATCACAACAGAGGTCGTTTACATAATTCTTACAGCTACAATAGCAAAAACAGCCTGATTTATTCAAAGGGATAGAAAGAAATTCAAATGTAGTCGTGCAAAACTAAAGTATGACTATTTTTGGTGCAATAAACTAACATTAAGTACAACTCAGGAAACAAAGGGAGGTAAAAGGGAAGTGAACAATGTAAAGGAGATGAGGTAAGGTGAGGTGATGGAAGAAGGTTTACCTTGGTATTCCTTTGTAAAGCTGGAGGATGGAAGGATGGGGTGAGCGATGGCAGGATGAGAGTTGGGAGGGACAGACACTACAAGGGAATGGATTTACAACAGGGTTATTTACTAACTACTGCAGCTACATACAAGCACATGCAAGGAAAAACACTAGCAAAGGGTCTATCAGTGTGTGAGTGAGTGTACAAGTGTGTGAGCAAGAGATAAACCGTGATGTTCTTGAATTACACCCCTCTGCCAGGGTCAAGGGTCTCTTTGCGGGTAACATCTCCAGCCAGCAGGGTGCAGCAGCTTCCTGTTCCACCCTTTCATCTCTCACCACTGCAAAATACTGCAGTTACCGTGCCCCCCGGGCTCAGCTC
The DNA here is from genome assembly GCF_001515625.1 of Sinocyclocheilus rhinocerous. Classification (NCBI taxonomy): domain Eukaryota; kingdom Metazoa; phylum Chordata; class Actinopteri; order Cypriniformes; family Cyprinidae; genus Sinocyclocheilus; species Sinocyclocheilus rhinocerous. The sequence goes on from NW_015659312.1 coordinate 1,586,748, forward strand.
TCTCTCTCACTGTAATCTTCAATCCCTCCATCCCAAAGATCATCAATCTTACTGCTCTGCTCACCATCCTCCACACCTCTAATATAAGCACTAGCCTCATCGCTCTTTTTCGCCCCATCTCGTTCCTGTTGCTGCCTCGCAGCTCTCTCCTCCATCTGCATATGGGTCTACAGTTTTTTATGCAACAAAGAGCAGCAACACAGTATTCGTTTGCGTATGTGCGTGGGCTTCAAAACTCGGAGGGATTAACAGCTTGGTACCAGACCGATCAATAACGGACGCAGATCAATATCCCAAGACCACCATGACTCTTTAGAAAGAGGAAGGCAGCTAATCATCCCTCTCATTCCTCTCCTCTCAATACCTCTCATCTTTCTCTGTGGCAAAACTTCTATTTTGAACACAACAGTTCAGATATTTAAAGGTATAGTTTCCTCAAAAACAATTCTTAAATGACCCAAAAATGTGAATTCTGTCATCATTTACTAGGGATGTAACGATTCACTCAACTCACGATTCGATGCGATTCACGATTTTGATTTCACGATTCGATTTTCTCATGATTTGTTTTTAACAAAATGAGATTGGAGACATTATACAGTAAATGAAAAGGTGCCGTTTTATTAGGCTATTGCTGCACGTTTCTTTGTGAAATTGAAATATAACAAAACTAAATTGAAATTTTAAAACAAACCCCAAATCAAACAAGTAAGTTACACAAATAAAATAAATCTCTTAATATGAACAAACTAAGGCTTTGTCTGTGCTCTTTCCATTTAAAATTAGAGGCAACCACTGGATTTTAATCATGATCCAAACAAAGATGCAGCATATATGCAGCATGAGTAGTTTTTAATCTAAATTACACTGTATAATTTGGAAATTTGAAGCAAAAATAGAATGGTCTGACTTTAGTTTTGTGAAACTATAAAACATATCTGAACAAAACAGCAGATGAGCTAAATGAGACACAGATTCACTCTCTGACAGCAGGTGGCGCTTATGAACAGCAATGATACAGTGTTTCCAGGGTCACCGCTGTAAACAAAGCAGAGCTGCGCTTATGAACACTACTTTAATATGCATTGTTCAGAGGCAAGATGAAAAGAAAATACCACGTAAACTTCTCTAAAGATAGTCAGTTCCCCTCAGAGATGCATTCATATAAACTCCTACTCGAATTGTATCGCGATTTGTTTGGCATCTCAACCGATTTGAATAGTCACATATTTGAATCGATTTTCGACCGGCTCGTGGTTAATCATTACATCCCTATCATTTACTCACCCTCATGTCAATCCAAACCTTTATTTTATGACATTTATACTTTAGAACATAAGTGGAGACATTCGTCAGAACATAAACAAGGACTGGCACAAAAGGACCATAAGAGTTTCATAAACATTGACCATATAACTTGTTCCATGTCTTCTATAGCCTTACTATTGATTTGTGTAAGATACTAACCAAATTAACACTAGGATTAATTGATATCACTGTGAACCACTCTGACTGGATCATTGAGTTAGTTGAACTCGATAACTGAATCCATTCCATTTGGAAAACAAAATCAGTTAGACAATTTTGTGAACCAGTATAACCAATTCACTGAAAAGATCCACAGATCAAAAATAATTTGTTCACAAATCAAAAATGCCTACTTCTCGCATTATCACAATGCGAAAAAAAGAAAGAAAAAAGTAATGAAAAAGTAGTGAATAACGAATTTGGTGTGGGTTGTTTCTTGCATAAAGACTGCATATCGCTTTAGAAGGCTTGGAGTATAGCACACAAATCATGTGGATGACTTTTGTTATTTTATGGGGCTTTTGGATCCTTTTTAACCTTGAACGCTTCAGTCCCAATTTATTGTAATTGCATGGAAAGTGGCAGTCAAATTTTTTCCCTTTTGTGCTCTACAGAAGAAAAAGAAACACAGGTTTGGAATGGCATATGGGTGAGTAAATAATGACCGAATTTTGGTTTTGGTTGCCATATTCTGTATTTAGATCCTTTTTTCTTATTACATTTCCTGTCCCTCTTTCTTTTCTCCTCTCTTTTCAGTGCTCCCACTTTCTGATTCATTACATTTCTCTGTTTTTCCTGCACTTTTCCCAAACCCGATCATTTTAAAGGCGTTTCTTCTTTCCTGCTTCCTGCACATCATTACGGCTCAGGCTGGAAGCTGATAAACATTTCATCACACAGATGTTTGGGTGAGTCACGTCAGCAATGTTGTTCTCTGCGTTTTTGGGACTCTGGGTTTTGTGCCACATTATAGCACCAAAGAAAGAGAGAGTGGCAGATCTTCAAGTTGTTCTAATTCTCTCTGTATATGGAGTCTGTAAATCCCACAGTCTCTCACCTCTCCCCTCTCTGCTCAAAGGCCAAGTCTCTGTCGTCAACTCGACACACTCCTCGATTCGCCACGCTTAATATTCCTGTCATGACTATCCAAAGGTAAAAATATGACATTTTCAATTACTATATCCCCTCTTGCTCATGCTTTCTTCTCCTTTTCCTGAGTTTCACTTCATTAATTAAGTGCCCATGTTGTTTCTTCCAATTAGAGGCACAGCTCATTACTGTGCTACATTTTTTTCCTCTCTCCTGCAAGCAACGTTGGTTCTCCTTATCTTTTTCTCCATCCATCCTTTCACTCATTTCAATCTCAGTGGCTCTCTGAGGCTGTTCAATTGTAATGGTTTTTATTGGCAGCAAGGTCCATCATGGTACATCAAGTACTGCTGCTGTTTTACATAAGCATGTCTCCAGGGGACTATCCTTTGACCGTTTGACCACTGGACAAGCTGCATATGTGGAGGTGAGGAGTACACATATTCAAATTTGCTTTTCTGTGTTCTCAGTTAATGGGTTTTCTACCTTCTAATCTTGAATCTAGCACTGAGACACCTTTTTGCATTTATGTATTTTCATTAAAGCATTATTTAGCATGTTTTAGACATTTTCCCTCATAGAGACTTTTGGCTGCTGCCCACAATGTAGGTGATTTCAGATTTAACAGATCTTGTGTAGGCAAAACCTGAACCCACACAGATACATTCCAACAAATATAAAAAGTAGTTACACATTAAAATGTTTCTTAAGTGGGTTTGGCAAAAAAGTGTGTACCAAATATATATGCAAATATTTCCAGACAGACAGAGATAAAGTAGCACAGACAGGCGTACCTGTTGAGCCATGTGGGAAATACACACTTGCATATCAGTCAGCGTAAATTGCAAAATTTCTGAAAAAACTAAATCTCCTCCTCCTCTGTCCTTTCGTCTTTCCTGACTCATTTTGTCTTTCTCTCACCCTCCTCCAGGTTATAATCATCATTCTGTTCGTATTGGCTGTAATTCCTCATTTTGCACTTCATGGCCACTTTAGACATAAAATAAATCAGTGAGAAAAAGCAGCAAGATATTGAGATCAGGCCTCCTCCACCCTCTCGTGTCACTGTGACTGCTGACTCATCATCTCAATAGTTCTCCCTCACCCTCTATCAGCCTTCAGCAGTCAGCCATTTCTCTCTTTTTAGTTGCACTGAGCATGGGATTTCCAGCGGATGAAGCCTAAATACGCTGATACCGCTGAGAGTTAACACCAAATCTTGTTCATTTACTCCCACACAAACACATTAAATGGGAAGGTTGGCGTTCTGTGTAGGAGAGCAACGAAAGAAAGAAAAAGGAAGACTGGATGAAAGGAAGGCAGGTAGGAAGAAAGGAAGTAAGGAAGGATAGAAGAAAAGAAGAAACAAAGAAAAAAGGAACATAGAAGGGGTGGAAAAGGCAGGAAAGAAGAGAGGGAGGAGGGAAAGAATAAAGCAAAGATTAAAGGAAGGAAGGAAGGAAGGAAGGAAAGAAAGAAATAAGGAAGAATGGAAGGTGAAGAGAATTGAAGAAAGGAAAGAATAAGTAACTAAAGGAATAAAGGAATATGAATATGAAGAAAAGAAAAAAATGGAAGGAAGGATAAAAAGGGGAAAAGAAGGGGTGGAACAAAGGAAGTATTAAACCTAAGGAAGAAAATGAGACATGAATGAAGGAGGGAAGGATGAAAGGATGAAAACAAAGAAAGGAGTAAATGAATGAAGGAAAGAAAAAATGGAGGAAGAATGTATGAAAAGGAGAAAGGGCAAAAGAAGAAAGAAAGAAAGAAAAAGGAAGAAAACTTAGAAAAAATAGAGGGAAAGGAGAAAAATGAAGGAAGGAACAAAGGCGGAAGGAAGAAGGAACAAAGCAATTAATAAAGTAAGGAAGAAAAGAAAAATTGGAAAGGTGGATGAAAAGAAGAAACAAAGGGAGGAGGAAATGAAGGAAGATAAAAAAAGGAAGAAAGAAAGAAAGAAAGAAAGAAAGGGCAAAAGAAGAAAGAAAGAAAGAAAGAAAGAAAGAAGGAATGAAATTTAGAAAAAAATAGAGGGAAAGGAGAAAAATTAAGGAAGGAACAAAGGCAGAAGGAAGAAGGAACAAAGCAATTAATAAAGTAAGGAAGAAAAGAAAAATTGGAAAGGTGGATGAAAAGAAGAAACAAAGGGAGGAGGAAATGAAGGAAGATAAAAAAACTAAGGAAGAATGGAAGGATGGATGGATGGAAGGAAGGAGGGAACAAATAAAAGGGGGAAGTAAGGAAGGATGGAATGAATAAAGGAAGAAAAGAAGGAAGAAGTAAATGAGGGAGGAAGGAAGGAAGAATAAACAGGCAGAGAAAGGGATTCCTGGGACATTTTCTAAAGTGCAGAGGTGTTTCAAAGCTAAGAGGCTCACCTACACAGAACCGCGGATAGAACGAGTGGAAGAGAGAGGGAGCGAAGGATAGAAGCGGGATGAAAGATGACATTCCCACCCACCTGCGCTCTCCGAGCTGCCTCGTTAAGGTGCGTATTTGATGGCTGTCGTTACAATGCAAAAAAAGGAGGAAAAAAGAGAAAGAAAGGAGGAAGACCTCAGGGGATCTCATTTCTTGCACTCTTTCAAAATACATCATACATCCTGCTGGTCTACAAACACAGCTGGAAGGTGCAGTACCCTGTACAGCCACAGGGGGCAGACCTGGGCGAGAGGGGGAGGACTAAAAAAAACACACACCATGGTGGGAGAACAAGACATTCAAAGCCACAGTAAACCACCTCTGTAGCTATAAAGAAACCACGCTGTTCTTGAATGGAAAAGAAAGTGTAGGTGTTCGTGCGTATACATATGGAAATGTTTTGTAATTCTGAGAGGTGTGAAAACAGGTTTCCTACGAAAGCCTACAGACTTTGACATGCAAAAACGTGGACTGTACTGAGTAGTTTAGAAGGGGTTAGGGTTAATGTCATGTGACCAGGGACATTCGTTTTCTTACCATACACCAGCAGTGTGTAGTGGTCGGCTGCACGGCCGTAATTATTATGGGCCTGACAGAGGTAGGTGCCGTTGTGTGATTGGCTGAGGCGAGACATTTGGAGAATGTTGCCCGTTTTCTCCGCCCTCTCAGGAAGAGTGTCGTTCACTCGTGACCACTGGATGTCACGTGGTCTAGAAAAAAAGACAGCAAAAAACACATTAAGCAATCAAGAATTTATCAAAGGAGCAAGGCATTAAAAGAAAAGTTTAAAAAACAAATCTCCAAATAATTAGGCACCAGGGACGAAAGAGAATAGAAATCAGATAATATAAAAAAAAAAGATGAAAAAGAGATAAAAGGATTTGGGGGAGGAAAAAAATACATTTCTTAATCAGTATTTTTGTTGGGTAAAAAATGTAAACAGCCTTAAAACAAATGATTTATATAAATGCATATTTATCTGAAATAAAGTTATCTGTTATTTGTGTATGATAAGATTTGTTTTCAGAGAGTATGTTAAATTAATTAATTATTGTTTATTATATTTATAAACCCCACTGATTTAAAAAAAATCTCTGGCGAGCTTCTGAAGTATGCATCTAATGGACACATTTCTAACCCATCCTCAGGGAGAGGATTTGTGAATGGCAGTGAAGCGATGCAACTGACATTATTAGGTCACATGACAACAACAACATAATGCAGTACATCTGGATTACATTCATACTACACACATTAAAACAATGTACTTTATAATGGTTGCAAATGAATTACTTATTAAAAAAAGTAGCTACTCAAAAGTATTACAGTTTTGGACTTTTAGCCATTCACTTGTCTCTTTCCTAAATGTTTCTGAACGAATCAGTTGAAAGAATGATTCAATGACTCACTCATAAAGAGCCATTTGTTTAATTTGTGAACAAACACACAGACACATATATACATGGGTCAAAGACAAAAAGGGGTTTTCAAGCATCAAAACAACTAAAAATTTAATGCAACTTTAAATTGTTTCCTCAAACATTAGAATGTGTCCTGTTCAATTTTTTCTTTTTGAGCAAAAAAACAAACAAACATACAAAAAAAGACTATCTATCATACATTTTTACCATGATTTACAGAAGACACCCACTACAATGTCATTAAGTGTTTAAAAAAAAGTTCATATACCAAAAAGCTTGTCAGGCATATCTAGAACCAGAATCATTATATGACATTGAAAGACTCTATTTAAGGATCACAGTGCAGCCCCTAAGAACTAATTAACTGTAATTTTGAATATTTACCAGCCTTTGCCACTATCCTTCAAAACACTAGGTTTTACCACTGATCTATATAATGAATGGATTGCTCGAGTTCTAAACAGCCAAAACCTTGACCTAAAATCACCAGATTTGAAGCGTATCAGTCACACAGGATTAGTTTTTATGTTATGTGTATGTAAATTAATTGTTACTTCAGATGTTATCTGCAATGTTTATGGTCTTTTCGGGCAGGATAAGCGATATATTGAAATCGTTTAGGTGGGTGTGTCAGCTGCATATTTGCCGGCACAGGTAACTGATCCAACACAAAATATATTTCTTTATGTACATAATTATGCAGGAAATATTAAACATGGACATATATCTGGTATTAGTATCAGATATGGATTTGGATATACAACAACTATTACAATACAAGCATGTGTTAATATTGCTCTATATTGCATTGAAAGTTTACCATGCATCCTTGGAAATAAAGCTTCATGTCTTTAAGTCCGTATCATATGTAGTCAGCGCTATTTCTTTGAATAAGTTATGATGTGTGTATTTTTTATGTCCTGATGGAGCAACATTTCAGACTCTTCAAGATCGTGCAAATTCTTCGGCATTTTACTAGCATTACAGTTTCCATAGGAGTAAAATATTATGTATGTTTAATTAATTATTAATTTAACCAAGGTTTAAATCATTAACTGCTTCAAAATGCATGCTGTTAACGAAATCATTGTTGAAACCTTTGCAGTTGGCCTATTGTACGAATAAAAACAATAAAACAACATGATTACATAAACAGTGAATGTACAAGGTGAATGACGTTTGCAAAGCACAAATCTTTATTCAAATTTTGTGAGCACTTTGTCATTTGAAATGCATATATCCATTCTTGATATTTTTCAAAGAAGAGAGAAGTAGAGAAGAGAGGATAGTCCTAGCAGATAAAATCAGCCGGACAGAGACAAAAGAGCATGAAAGGAGGAGATTACCTAACACACACACACACACACACACACACGCACGCACACAAGTTGGTATAGGTGGTTTATGTTTTTAAAGCCTTTTGAATTACGAGGACACAGGAAAATGTCCTCATAAACCACCTTTACATTGTAATACCTATATCATACCCATATCATTAAACAAATCTGTGTCCTCATAAACCACCCAAGCCGGTGCATACACACACACACACACACACGCACGCACGCACACAAGTTGGTATAGGTGGTTTATGTTTTTAAAGCCTTTTGAATTACGAGGACACAGGAAAATGTCCTCATAAACCACCTTTACATTGTAATACCTATATCATACCCATATCATTAAACAAATCTGTGTCCTCATAAACCACCCAAGCCGGTGCATACACACACATACATACACAAACAGCTGTGAGGTGATCCACAGCAGAAGGATATACATGGAAACTGTTTGGCAAAAAGCCTGAGGCTTCAGTTCTGAGCCCACCGCCTGTGAAACGCCTCATCCCTCATCCACCCTGGCTGGAAGACAAGGCTACGTCATCACTCACCGTAATCCCACAGGACACGTTTAATTACAGCCCTCACAGGATTCAGCGTACAGTACCACACACACACATGCTCTCACATACATATGAGCACAAATGCAGAGGATGAGCCAGCTAGAGTGCCGAGGAATAATAAAAACACCCCTCCAACAAATGCAGACTGTGTTTAATTGGTGATTAATGTCGGATGAACATGATCGTAATGGCTTTATAACCAAGCAACACGACGCAGTGTACTGTGAGTTCAGTTACTGTAGAGCGACATCTGGATCCATCTCTCATCCCTCCCATCAATACACTCATTTATCTCAACCTATCCAGAGAGCGGTCCCTCTGTGGGTGGGCAGTCTGTTCTCATTTCTCATCACTGCATTCTGTAATCTTCAAACATGCCCCTACAATTAAACATTTACACATTTCACACTCTCTTCCCCCTACCGTATAAATCACGTAGCCTTTCATTTCTCTTTCCTATCTAAAACTCCTCTGAGCCCATCTTTCTTTCCTTCCCTCACTCTGTCATTTCCCCATTTCAGCGTAAAATGAGTGGCAGCTCAAGCGTCCTCTCTATCTCTCCATCTTTCATTTCTGTAGCGGTCCCTTACGAGGCTCTGGAGAGGCTTAATGGCTTTCTGCTCACAGCCTCTTGGGGAGAAGAGGCTCAGTGACCACGGGCGAGCCGCAGAAAAATGATAGACTGAGACAAACATGCCTTCTGAAGGAAGAAAGTGTCTGTGCTCACTGTGACACTGCTGAGGTTGACAGAGGGACACTTTCTCCTTCAATATAAGACGTTTAGTGAGGTAAAAGAGAAATATCAAAGAGAAAAACTCTGAAACTTCATTACACATTTACCAAAATTGGCTAAAAAAAGGTCAAATGCTGGTGAAGAATTGTTTTTCATTTAAATGTTCATTAATGTCTTTTTTAATTGTTCACTTTATCCTGTTTTATTTTATTGTATACTGTTATTATTTTTATTATAACTATAACCACTGTTATACTTTATTGGAGCTGGATTGAGATGATCCTCTTTAAGCATTTTGGAGTGTTAGAAGATAAAGCTTCTAGCTTCAGTTTAAAGCTGTTCTTGTGGGACCAGTTCAGATGATTCGTTTTTAAAGCACATGTCGAAACAGAAATTCACGCGCGCTTTCACATCCATCAAAATCTCCCACACGCAACCTGACATATACATTTCCAAAGAAAAGCACACATGCTCTTGTACACTCACAGTGGGTTGCCGGTAACGGAGCAGGTGAGACTGAGGGAGTCTCCCTCTCGGAGGATGCCCTGAGGGGGAATGATTTTCACCGTAGGAGCAACTGCAGAGATAAAGAGAAGGATAGAGAGAGGGAATAAAACAGGAAAAGAGCTCCGTCACAAAGTCTAGTCAACACATACTGTGTTCAATTGCAGTATCCTGACTAAAATGGAACCTCATAAGTTACAACTTTGGAACAAAATTGCTCACTCACAACTAAATGTTGCTCTGGACTCAGTTGATTTTAATACAGCCAATGTGAATATAATAATATAATAATAATAATAATAATAAATAAACACATAATTTCAATATTTTTTTCTTAAATACATTTTTTATTATTATTTCAAGTTTATTTATGATCTATTTATTATTTACAACAATTTTTATGAACTATTATTCAAAGGTTTGGGATACTGTAAGTAAAATCTTATTTTTCATAAGAAATATTAATAAGAAAGCCATCACAGCAATAAATTGCATTTCTAAATATATAAAAAAATGTAACATTTAAATTGTAATAATATTTCACAATATTATCATTTTCACTGTATTTTTGATAAACACAACCTGGGAGAAGCTTATGCTTCTTTCAAAAAACAAACAAACAAAAACTTTTGAATGGTAGTTTAATACTGTATGAAATGTATTTGCATAAAAATGCTCTTAAAGTGCTGCCTACGGATGCAGCTCACTAAGTTTTGGAACAGAGCAAGTGTCTCAACACATTTCTAGCAGGTGTCTGATTTAAACTCATTGTGGGTACCAACAGTAATACACTAAAATTCATTTGAACTCGATTGTCTTTTTACAGAGTAAAGCCCTTCCGACTGTTACAGCAACTTTATGTGAGAAGTCCTTGTATAAAGTTCATATTAGATATTTTTATAGGTTGAAATCTTTCCACAGCATTACATTTCGAGTGTTTCTGTTAATACTGTGGTGTGATGTTTAATGGGATACTGTTGTCTTCTCGTCCTTTATCATCACAGGCAAGATGTAACACAAACAAACAAACCTTGTTAGAGGCTTGCCAAGTGAACATGTTTAAACAGATGGTGCTTCAGCGAGCTAATAACAACCGTTAATCAGTCTAATATGGCGGTAGTCATGGAAACGTGACGGCATTGTTGGCTCACAGTGAACGTCCAGGCTGTAGTGACGAACTCGCTTCTGCCCCACGAGTGCCGGGTGAGACGCCTCACAGCTCAGCGCCGCTCCGTTATCTTTCCTCTCCACAGGGATACGGATAGTGTTGGAAACACTCACGGTCTTGCCGTTCTCCTGCTGAGAGATCACACCTGAACGAAGAGAGAGGGATGGAAGGAGAAGTCAGTTTGCTCAAACTTTAACAATGTGTGTTCACATTTCAGCCAGACATTATTTGCATACCTTTCGTACAAAGGATTGCACGCTCGCCCTCATTACTTCAAACAGTATGAATTTGATGCACTGAGCAACACACCTTACTCACATTGATTTCACAACCACAGAACAGGCTCTATTATCCTTCTGAGACTATTAAGTTTTAATTTGATGATAAAAAAAACGAAATGACAAGGGGCGAGTGAAGGGCAGTAATTGGATGATGAAACAGACAGAGGGAAGTTAGGTCGATAGAGAGTGGGGTCAAACAGAGTTGACATATTTATGAAGGATATTTATGAGGATTACCGTAATTATGGGCTACCAACTTTGGTCTTTGTCAAACTCATATTTACCAGACAGTACCAATAACTTGACTATTGCAATGCCAGATAAAAACAATCAGAATGGCAGTGGCAAAAATTAATGATCTTTAGCCATTTTTTGATATGTAATTTTATACTTGCTTTGTGTTTTATTATGAATTTTTCATTTTGAACAATGTAGCAATCGAGTATTGTGGTGTCATTAACATCAAAGCCAAAAATAGATCCTCTTTTGTGTTATGTGTACTGCTATAGAAACAATTATTTCTGAGTTTGAAGACATAAACAGCTCAGAGAAGATTCTAAAACAACTTTACAATAAGGCTCTATTATATTAAGTATCATTAACTCATTAACTAAAAATAAACAGTGTCACGGGGATGACAAAATCTGGAAAAGTGTTCGCATTTTTACACTTTCGGTTCCATCATAACAAAGTCAATGTTTTTTTTATGGGTTTTAAGTTAAATGCCTAAAATAAGGTCTGTGGTTAACATGAGCTCAAGATATTTTCATGCTTTATTCTAAACATGAAATACATCAGTAATATCTAATTGTGATTTTGTGTGGCTTTTACTTTTATTTATAGCTGTTTTAAACTATTTCTAGCTTACATTTGGCTTATATTTAGCCTTCAAAATTCATGAAAGTTGTCATGATGAACAAAAAGTATGAACCATAAACATTTATGTGTCACAGAGTTTATTTTTTGCAATAATCTAGAAGCCAATGGAAAAACTAGGAAACTAGGCTGATGCTAACTTGAAAGTTTGCCTAAAAATACATAACCATTGGAGCACTCTAACATATAAATTAAGAAATGCTGTGAAAATGTAATGTTAATTTATAAATATAGCTTTGTTTATTGTTATATCATGCTTGATCATTATTCATTAAGTAATGTTAATGTTTTAACTAATCACCCTAGGTTAATATTAATTTAAAAATAAAGCATTGTTTATTGATGAGGTTTGTTTGTAATTTAAGCAATGTAACTGTTTTGATTTGAAATGTTCAAAATGTACACTAGTGTTCAAAGGTTTGGGGTCGGTAAGATTTTTTGGTAACACTTTCTATGAAGCCTGTATTTAAAATACATTAAAAGAGTATTCTTAAGGCATTATAATGAATGCATAATGTATAATGGATTATATTTCCCATAGTTATAATGTATTATAAGTATCATATCCTGCCATTGTTAACTTGTTACTTTACTTAAAGCAGACAAAGACCACTTATAAATACCAACAACAACAACAGCTATATTAATAAAAAATGTTTCTTAAACAGCCATAAGATCAGATATCTGATGAATGTGTAATATGGCACATTTGATTTTAACTATATTTATTGTAATATCAATAAGATACTGTACAGATCTTAAATAAATACTGTCAAGATATGAGACTTATAATCCATTATAAATTAAGTGGATTTAACATGGCGTTTATTGCAAGTTATAAATAATCATACTTTCATAGAAAGTGTTACCGATTTTTTAAAATAATAATAATAATATTTAATAATATTACTGTTTTTACTGTATTTTTGATCAAATAAATGCAGCCTTGGTGAGCATACAAACTTCTTTCCAAAACATTAAGCCTAGATTACTAAATGCTGTAAAAGTACTGTTAGTAGTGCATTCACTAAATTGAACATTTTAAAGTGTTATCCAATCTCAGAGTTACCATCTCACAATAAAATGACATAAACGCAGCATTGGTGTAACCACACGGGCCAGTTTTTTAATGTGTGTGTCACTCCGCTTGTCTGTGTTAATGGCATTCCAGACCAGAATATGGAAGTGGCTTTGTGGAGTTTTTAGTCTGTCATTTTTCCAGACAAGCTGTCAGCCTGTGTGTTGTCTGAAACACGTTACCTGACATAAACTTGTTTATATAACTCTTACTTGTGTGATATTGCTTAAATAACCTTGATCAGGCAGACATTTAAATTATGTTTACTGAAGCGGAACAGCGGTGGGCTCAGAAGTCTAAATTCAAACTGAGCCCTGTCTTACTGAACCTGTCGCAGACAGACAGACACTTGTGCTCACAGCTTTATATTTCAACAACATTGATAGCACGCCAAGCCTAGAAACTCACCCTATACTTTCCTTGCCTCTTTTTTCCCTGTCTCTGTGTCTTTGTCATTTTCATTCTCTGTGTTTTCCCCTTATTTGGAGCCCAAAACAAAAAGATAGAGCAAATATGATGGAAGTGAGAAAAAAAGAGGAGAGAAAGCAGGAAAATGAGGTAGAGTTGACAGAAAAGGAAGAAAGGCACAGATTGGGGCCGCACCTGGATCCAGTTCTGTGGGGGGGGTGTATGTGGCAAAAAAACGTTCATCTGCACACATCCGAAGAGACCCAGATGGACAGATGCATTTGAAATTCGATAGAGTGACATAAAGCAATACAGGGGAAAATGTGCCAATGAGCAAACACATGGGGGAGAGGAGCAAAGCGTATAGTCCTGGCTGTCAGAGATTAGTTGAAATGCATGACATTTACCGTGAAGACAGAGGGTCTGACAAAGAGACAAAGCAAATATGCACAATATGCACAAATGTGAAGGATTTTTAAGAAAAGCTGACTCTTTTGTGTTTGCATATGTGCTTATATGTGTCTGTCATGTTTGTAAGCGCATGTATAATATATAAATGTGACTTTTAAATTAAACTCACCTGCGATTTCTCGGCGGTCTCGAACCCAGCGCAGTGTGGCTGGTGGTTTGCTCCGCGGGGACATGCATGTGAGTTCCACCTCTCCGCCCTCCACTGCCTCTGTCTTCACCTCCACTGTAGGGACCTCTGGGGGCACCACCACCGACAGCGTCGCCACCTGGTGGTGTGTGTCATCGGTGTAGAGCTGACAGAAGTAGCCGCCCTCGTCAGATACACTTACATTAGTCAATGTGATCCGCACCAGGCGCTGCGTGAAAAGAACCATCTGAAAACGGTCGTCTTTCAGTGCTAGAAGAGAGAGAGTAAGGATAAAGGAACCCCAGGATAAGCAAGTTCAAATTAAATTAAAATTGAGCCTATTTGCTTTCTAAATGCATCCTTGTAGTCTTATTTTGAGCAATTTCACTGGTGCATGTTATTGCAAAGAAGAAAATGTGTCTTTTAAATTTTTAATCAAAATGGAATGACTTTCTCTTTCTCTGAAATGACTTCCCTTTTCCACTGACGTCCAAATAGGCATTTAGGCATTGTTTTAGCAATCCTATTTCGAGTTTTGCTTCATTCTGGTTTATAACGCCTTCTTTTCACAATGATTAAAATCAAGTCAAGCCCATTACGTAAGTAAAATGGGTTGTGGTTGGCAATTCACATTAACTTAAAGTAACAAAAGTATAAGTAAAAGTAAAGTCACAGTAAAGGCATAATATGTTTATATTAGAATGATTTCTGAAGGATAATGTGACACTGAAGACTGGAGAAATTACTGCGGAAAATTCAGCTTTGTCATCACAGGAATAAATTACATTTTAAAATATACTATAATAGAAAACAAGTATTTTAAATTGTAATAATATTTCATATTATGACTGTTTTTTTTACTGTCTTTTTAATTCAATAAATGCAACCTTGGTAAGCATAAGAGATTTCAATCATTAACATTAAAATTTTTGGCCGGCTCCAAAAATTTTAATAGTAATGTGCACTTTACATGTTCATCCATGCCTAAATACTGCTATTTTCAATTGTTTAGTTGTCAGAAAAAAATGTTTTGTAGATCCCGATTGTGTAAGATATATAAATACCACTTTGTCTTATAAGGGTTGTAAATGATTTGATATTAAAATAAAATAGTATTACATTTTCTTACGGGTTTGAAACGACACGAGGGTGTGCAATTAATGACAGAATTTTCATTTTTGGGTGAACTAACCCTTTAAATACAATTTCAGTGAATTAGCTTGTTGTGTTGCTAGCTACTATCAAAAGGGAAGCTTGTAGCTTAACTACTTTTAATTAGTAGTAGTTTGTTGTTTGCAAGTTACAGTTTCAAATGAACTCCTCCAACTCAAGAAAAATCACACAATAAAGATCAAAAGAATACAGCAACATAAAAAGGAGAAGAAAACAACATACGAGGGTTTTTAACTAGCACAGAACAACACATAAATACAGAGGGGAAGCAGAAAACAGAAGCATCTAGTGTTGAAAATGATTTGCACTTTGAAACCAAGGTGAGAGAAAAATCAATTGTCAGAAAATAATAATAATAATAACAAATAATGATGCCGGTTACAAAGGCTGGATGGGCCTTTTTGGGATAAGATTCACACAAACCCATTTTGTATTGACTGGCACTAAATACTTTTCTCCCTACTTCCTTTTAGAGCTTTTTGTCTGTGGCCGACTGTGCTCTGGAGATTCAACACTCGCAGATAGCAGCATGACACACTGGATCCATAAAATGATTACTGATCTGAATAAACCCAGACATTTTTCAACACCTGGCTGCATTTATCTGTGTGTCATGTTGGAAACTGAATGAATAAGCAAATGAGTGACTGAATAAGCAAACAAGTGATTGAACAAATTACCGTTTGAATGAATGAACGAGTGAGTGAGTGAGTGAATGAATCAATGATTCAGTGCTATATTAAGGGAGTGATAGTGATACACTGAGTAAGGTAAACACAAAATGAATCAGTCAGTGAATGAGCAATGGAATCTGTGAATGAGTTATTTATCGATTTAGTGAATGATACACTGAACGAAGGAGCAAGTTCTAAATAAAACAGTCTGTGAGCGGGCAACTGAATGAGTGAATGAGAATTTTATATTGAGAAAAAGAGTGAAACATTGAATAAACCCATTGAATGAATCATTGATTCAGGATGTTACATTGAGTGATAGTGATACATTGAATAAGTGAATCACTAAATAGATCAGTGAGCAAACAACTGAATGAGTCATTAAATTAATCAGTCAATGAACGAGTAAATGAGTTGGTGAATGAGTTGTACATTAAGTGAGAGATACAGTACAGTGAAAAAAGAGCAAGATAGTGAATGAATGAATGAGCGAGTGAATGAATGAATCAATGATTCAGTGTGTTACACTGAGTGAGTGATAGTGATGCACTGAGCAAATAAATCATTATATGAATCAATCAGTGATCGAGTAACTCACTGTAAATGAGAGTTGTACATTAAGTAAGTCAAAGAGTGATACATTGAACGAATGTGTAAGTTGTGATACACTGAACAAATGTGTGAATAAATGATTAAATGCATGAACAAATCAACAAAATACATTGAGTACTGGATGTGAATTGCTAAAATGAATAGTCAGTGACGAGCAACTGAATGAATGAATTAGTTATATACTGAGTAAGTGAAAGAATGTGTGAGTTAGTGAATGAATGAGTGATAAAACTGAATAAGTGAGTGAGCCCTTTTTCGTGATGTGTATCTTCTCACTCGATCCATGTTTCACGCGACGGGAGTAAAAGAGCCTCACTAAAGGAGATAAATGCCTTCACTCATGCTTAATGGCAGGGAAATGTCAATGCATTGTCCAGGCCAGTGTCACCTTTAGTCACGCCTCATTTACATACCTCACAGATTTGGCCAATCAGAAGGAATCTCATGGAAAGGGCGCATGCTGATAGGCTATTGTATACATGACCGC
Source organism: Sinocyclocheilus rhinocerous (assembly GCF_001515625.1). NCBI lineage: Eukaryota > Metazoa > Chordata > Actinopteri > Cypriniformes > Cyprinidae > Sinocyclocheilus > Sinocyclocheilus rhinocerous. Next base: position 1,603,482 of record NW_015659312.1, read on the forward strand.
TGAGGGATATTTACGCCCTGCTGCCTTCTAAAAGACTGTTATCGGGATTCATTAGTTAGCAAGCAGAGGTTTTCATTTGCGTTTCTCTGAACATTTAGACCAGGGCACTCAAGCTGTAAGGGCAGCCTGGAGCTGTCATGATCGCACTGTAGAATCCACCGATATTAAAAGCCTAAAGATTGTTAGCAAAAAGTGTGTCTGGAAATAGTGGTGTGAATGGCGCAGAAGAGGGGTGATTTAGCTCCTACAAAATGGCCCAATTACATGCACTTATAAAAGCAGAGATCACGGATACTAATTTAGCTTTTAGCTTTTGTGGTCCTTTCTGTTTCTACCAATTTTATTATTTTTCTCCATTCCCTTTTTTCACCGAATTACGTATGCTTTCTGAGTCCTTTTCTGAGGCAAGGGTTACAAAGGCAAGGATGAAAACATTACATATCATGTTAGACGAGGGTGACAGAGAGTCATCACTTAAAGGGATTTCAATTTTGAGTGATAGTGACGGCTGCGGTGGAAAAAACAACGGTTATTACATAAAAGGATCTTTAAAAAGAAATTGAAATAAGGTGTAATCAGTTAAAAAAAGGTTTCAGAAAGACTGATGGCGCCAGAATAAATATATTTCAAAGATGATAAAAGCTAACCAGCATGAAAAGAGACTGCTCCACTGCTAGCACGGACTCCAAGGTTGTGTTTAACATATTTACCACTTACCAGCGCTACATGAGAACCATTAATGGATATGGAATGTGTCTGATGAACTCACTGTCAGAGAAGGAGTGCTCAATAAATTAATTCTGGTACTTTTGCTAAAAAAAACGCAGCAGCTGGAATTTAATAAAAATGGGGAAGAACTTTAATACGATCATTGTCAAACTTTATATGATGCTTAGCAGATGCTACACTCTCAGACAAAAAAGGCTGTCACTGGGATGGTAGCTTTTCAAAAGGTACTAATATGTACAATTTAGGTACAAATACGTACCTTTAAGGTAGTAAAATGCACCCTTCAGGAGTAAATAATGTAATAAGGTGTACCTTAAAGGGTACCTTCTCAGTGACAGCATCTGACCCTTTTTTTCTGAGAGTGTATAAAGGTTTGTTCGTGTTATTATGTCACATTATGAGATATATAATGTCACATTGTGAGACAATTACAGTTTCTAGAAAAAAGTCAACAATGTGACATATATCCATTGCAATCTGCGAAAAAAGTCACATTGTGAAATATAAAGGGATTCAATTGCAGAAAAGTCACAATTTTGCAGGAAATACAAGAAAAACGGTTGCAGTTACAAGATAATAAAGCCCTATTGTGAGATATAAAGTTGCAATTTTCAGTAAGTTACAATTTTAATTATAAGAATTAAAGTCTATATTGCGAGAAATGGACATAAACAGAATCAAATGAAGTCAGTTATTAGAATTAGTCATATTGAGACATATAAAGTCAAATCAAAATGTACAAATAAATCAAAATAAACCAAAATTAAATTTCATCTATGTGATCACTGATAACTATAAGATGAATTAAATGTTAAGCATTGTATAAGGCAATTAAGTTTTATAATAAGTTTAATATAAGAAAGTCTTACTGTGAAATATAAAGACACAACTGCAAGTAGTCAACATTTTTATGTATAAAGTGACAAACTCGCAATTAAATATGTAAAACGTCTCGGTTACGTATGGTAACCTTCGTTCCCTGAAGGAGGGAACGGAGACGTCACGTCGGATGACCGACGAAATTGGGATCTCGCTTAGAGAGACCAATCTACTTCGAGTGTAAACTAAACGAGCCAATGCACATTGGCATGCGATTATTGCATCCAGCTGCCGCTGATCACAGCGAAGACGTAACGTCAAGTTTGCCACGCAACGTCGTCTTTAAAAAGACCCACCCGAAATTGCTCTTTTAGGGGAAAAAGCTCTTTTAGCGTGCTGAGGCGCACAGGGGAGATGATTGGAGATGAAGTTGCAAATACAATAACTGAAGTCTCTTTTGCATGGAATTGTCACAATTATGAGAAATAAAATTGTAATTTTGAAATATAAAGTTGCAATAAAATATCAATTGTCAGATGTAAAGTTGTTTTTGTTGTTGTTTACGTTGCTTAAACAAAATAAAATATCCTGTGTATCCCAGCAATATCTTCAAGTCTTCTAGCTAATCTTCTTAAGTAATGTGTGCCAGCATATTAAAATAATGATGCCAAAACAACTTTGTTTGAACACTTGAAATGATGTTATTTTTATGGGGCTTTTAAAAGATCTGCTAATGACTGCCAGTGAAGCAGTGTCTGCGCTCACCTCGAGTTCCATTGAAGAAGAGCGTTTGTCTGCGTGGGTTCTGGATGACCACGATTGAGCCGTCATAGTTCTGGAGACGACAGGAGATCTGTGCTGTCCCCCCCTCCAGCACGGTCACGTTCTCAGCCTGCACGGCCTGCCCCCGCGCTGAAAGAAAGAGGGCTTAGAGAGTTAATGCAGAACTCTCATTTTGTGAAATGAATCATTTATGAAGATATTTTTTGATGGACAGAAGGAGACAAAATGGCACATGGAGCAATTTTGAAGATAGAAATACCTCCGTGACCAATTAACACCTCGCTCACGTAACTACCTTTGTGCTTAGAAGCGTGAACTATGCAGAAGAGGAGAGACCGAGTGAGTGAAAAAAGGAAAATAATGAGAGACTGACAGATAGAGAGAGACAGCGAGAGGGAGAAAAAGAAAGAAAAGGGTCCTAATTAAGTGCTGGTAAGACCAATAGCATCGTTATCTTTATCCATTACTGTGGGCTGACACACTTCTCTCTTCCATCTGCTCGGTCTGACATCCAGCTCGTGAAAGCGCCAGTAATGGCGGCTTTTTTTCGGGAATGAACTCGGATCAGTCATACGCAGGGAACACAGAACATCTAATGGCACTTTCACTGCTAAATCTAACACCATGCCTTAGTTGAACGTAACATCTACTGCATGTTCTGGGTGACGCTCAAGTATTGTTGATGTTTATTTTAGCACAATATAGAGGAGGTTGGACATGAGGTCATCACAGCTGGCCCGTGCGAGCATGCTGCTGGAACCTTCAGCACATCATTAGCCGTGGTCTTCGTGGAGAGCCTGTCTCCGGTGGACTGTAATGATTCACAACCCTGACACCAAGGCACCTCATTCTTCACCAGAACAGACTCGATCTGATGACATCACAGCAGATCACTAGGGTAAAACTGTCACAGCTGCTGATTCGCTGAGACCTGTCTCCTCCATCGCTCTACTCACCTTGCTAGGACAAGATGTCTGACATGCTCAAACTGACATGTTACAGACATGCTGTATATAGCTTGAGCTTGGAACAGTTGATGGAGTATTGTGTAGGTGACTCATTTCACACTATAATAATAATAATAATGTGGAGAAAGTGAAGGGTGTTTCATCTATAGGCACTTATGTTCCAAAGGTTGTGCTTTTTTTCCTCTTCTTGTTATATAAACATCGTGTTAAAACTGTCTTGCAAACTTTTCCTATTCAAATCTCCAATTTCTAATTTGTTTATGCAGGAGGGACAACTGTCCTTCAGTGCCATTTCCAACAATTTTGCCACTAGTAAAGTTAGTGTACTTGTCTATTATGCGAAAATATCAATTTATACTCAAATTACAACTGTCCCTCTGTGTCATTTCCACCATAACCAACAATTTTGCCACTGGAAAAGTTAGTGAACTTGTTTTTTAAAGGGGACCTATTATGCAAAATTCACTTTTGCATGGTGTTTGGACATAAATGTGTGTTGGCAGTGTGTGTACACAACCACCCTATAATGATAAAAATCCACCCACTCCTTTTTTTTAAAATCCCCATAAATCATAAACAGTGTCTCCCAACTACCTGTTTTCCGACTTGGTGCTAATGTGACGTCACATTAGCCACAGGCCCCGCCCACAAATGTTGACAGACACTGCCGTTTTAACATAGAACCGCCCTGAGTGAGTTCACAGCGAGTTGTACACAGTCCGCCATTGCTGCACTGACGAGAATGTCTCCCAAGTGTTTCAGGTGTTCTGTAGCTGGATGTATGAATCCACATAGCTCTCTCCTTACTCCCGAAATCTGAGCCGCTGAAGACAAGGTGGATTAATTTTGCTTTTCGAAGAAAATGCTAGTGATGGCGAAGTGAAGCGTTCTGAAGTAGCGAAGCTTTCAACACAATTGTATCGGAAAAAGGTTCATTACTCGAAGCTTTTTAAAACGGTTTATGCTATATAACACCTTCCAAAGTGTTATGTTCCGTTACAGTCAGTGGTTTCACATGTGGTTCTACAACTGATTCTTTGTTTTATTATATTTTATATAAATAATGGTCATTGTCAAAGTCATTCATTTGTGTTGGTGTACTGGCACTAAAATAAGTAAAATAAATAAAACATAAATTCATAAATTAAATCTATGATCTGTTTATTTTAACTCTGCCTCAGTCCAGACTGTTATTTCATGGCCAAAGTTCATTTTTGAGCTCAATATATAAATTACGATTTAAAAAAATAAACAAACAATGCTAACACATTATAATGTAATATAATGTAAAGGCAACGGCGCCGAGGTTCGCTTCGTTTGAACCAGATACTGAAGCAGTCACGTGGTTTCGGTGAAGCTTCGGACGTCATAGATCACGTGCTTTTCTCAAAACGAATCATTAATGTCACCGTGTTTTTTACAATCCACTTGTGCCTGTGTCTTTTGCGTGGTGTAGTCATGAGATGCTAGTTCAAATTTAAAAAATGCTTCTACAAAAAAAGTTTCATCTGCAGATATGGCCTTGTTTAGGGATCTGTGCCTTTGTGCATACGGACATCTGACTGCTAAGTAGTGGTTGTGCTTTTCAGCAATAGTGTGCACCCTTAATTTATAGAGAAAAGAAGGTCAGGGAAAAATCTGTAGATGGAAAAAATCTCATACAAGTTCTTTATGCATTTAAATTTTTTTCTACTTGTTACTTTGCACTTTTTGTTAGAAAATGTTTATTTACTATTTATTCAAGTTTTTTAAGGTATCTAATATTTTGATACTTAATTTCCATGTGTAATTCATAAAGTGCATTTTTTATGCACAGTACAATCAGATAACTGACTTTTAAACCGAGTGCGTTTTCTGTAAAGATAACAGACTTGTACTAATAGTGGAGTGTTTATTTGCAAAGGCTAGCACCGGTATGGACCCTTTTCACAAGACTGTGATGACGCGTTTAATGGTCATCAGCATCGTAACACACACACACACACACATCTTGTAAAAGGGGCATGATAGGTCACCTTTAAGGAGACAACAGTGTCAGTAAAGAGCTTCAGATAAAACATGACAGAAAATAAATGAATATAACAAATGGTTAAATATCAAATGTGAACAAGGTTTAATATGTGTCATTTCCAATCAAGCCACAGTTTTATCAAATTATGCAAATAGTTTGAAATATTGGTAACACTTTATTTTAAGGACCAATTTTCACTGTTAACTAGTTGCTTATTAGCATGCATATTACTAGCATATTGGCTTGTTTATTAGTACTTATAAAGCACATATTAATGCCTTATTCTGCATGACCATATTTTAGATCCTTTAACCCTACCCCATACCAAAACTTAACAACTACCTTACTAACTATTAATAAGCAGCAAATTAGGAGTTTGTTCAGGGAAAACTCTTGGTTAATAGTGATTCTAAAGTATTACCAAAATATTTAATTGTGTGTTTATGCTACATAAAATACTTAATAGCTATGAAATTAGCCTTAACAAGGGTTGGCAATTTTATTCCAAAAATGTTCAAAATATTATTTCCACCACAGTGGAATGCATGCATCAATGCACTTGAGATGTGGTGGAAATGACAGCGTGATGAAAATTCATGACTTTTCTTGACTTTCTTCTGCAATGCATCTTTATCCAATGTTGTACCATTGCAAGTCTACAAATTAGCAAAAATGAAACTTTTTTCCTTTCAAAGTTAAAAGTTGAAGTCAAGATTGCTTCCAAACATTTCATCAGGACATCCTGGTTATAGACCAGAGGCAAAACATCTCTTAGAGGAACGATTAGGATTATTATGGAGTTTTTGCTGAAAAGAGACAAAAGACAAAAGTTCAGGAGGGAAACATAGGAGAGTCTATAAAGGCGCTAGATGGCCTTCGTCACCCATTGGCCCACTCGTCTGGCTTTATTTAAATTTAATCCTGTCAAGCTCTATCCATCTCCGAGTACCCTTGTCTTAAATTCAGCGTGGAGGGAGAGCGGGTAAATAAAACATTGACAGGTGAGGTATTGAGCTGAAATCAGGAGGCGAGAACAGGGAAGAAAATGAGAGACAGTGACTGAGGACGTCCTGGAATTTTGCACAATTGCCATTGTAATTGTAGCCATTATTATTTCTGTCCTCCGCATCAATATTGTGATTCATATCACGACAATCGGCACCGCCATTGCTATCCCAATTATTATTCTAATGACTGTTATTACTCAGCACTCGGGCGTCCGCAGACTTGGCCGCCATTGTTTTAATGGCTCCTAATTGTTCCAACAGCACTATACATCAAGAGAAGGTTTGTGAATGCATGGGAGGCAATTAAAACCCTAATTCAAACCTAACAGAACTCAAACAAGTGTGGCCAAATTCCCAACAAAAGTAGCTAAATGTGTTTGATTGAGAAGTCAAACAAAACACGGATAATTGAGCATCCGTTAAATGCACTCTGCCGCACGCCAGCTGTCTCCTCTTCATGTAAATGACCGAAATGAAGGGACGAGAACAGGAAAACAAATGGCACGGAGGGAGGGGAGCATGCCGTGGTGCCAATACAGCATTTGAGAAACTTGCCAACTCGTTGACGGGGGTGGAAAGACACCGAGAGAGATGTAGAGGCAGGCACAGGGCAGGAGAAAGACAGCTGCGGGTTCATTCGCAGCTCTCAGGAAAATAGCGGAGGGGCGGTCGAGTCCGCTACACAAGCTTGAGCAATACAACTTGCGTGGGAGTTGTTTGCAGTCGTATCTGCATTGTGGGCATGGAAGTTTATGAGCTCCGACAGCAGGGCGAAAACAACAAGAAACTGCAGATGGATTCATCTTGACCCTATTACAATCAAACCATAATAAAATACACATGCTCACAATTGGATTAGGTGTGAAAGTGAAGAGATCGATAACAGGCCGGTGTACTGATGCTATGAGAAGCAAATAAATAAAGTATGTTGGCGGAGTGGTGGGACATGGAGAAGAACTTAAGGATTTGGCCAGATGAGGGCGATGTATCAATACACACAAATTGTACAAATCCTTATCCTGAAGAAACATAGGTAGAATGAGCAAATAAATAAACAATATGAATTATTAAATAAAAGAGTAAATAAATAAATAAAATACATCTAAATAAATAGAAAATATAAAAAGGCCATATCATGGCAGTTCAATAGTACAGTAGAGTAAGATGGGGAAAGCTTACACTCTTGATCTTAGTCTGAATGGTTAATATTGACTTTTTATCTGAACATCAACATTTGTGAGATTTGTTCCATCTGAAAAGTTTTTTGGCTAATAATGTAATTGTTTGTCATTGGATTATCGGGAACTGTGAATTTATTTTATTTAGGGTATGAAGTTTTTTTTTTAAATGTATTTGTTAATGACGAATTCTGACGATCATCTGAACAGTTTTTGTCCCTTCAATGAAAGTCAATGGGATTCAAAACAACAGCTTTGAACCCCAGTAACTTCCAACATGAGGGTGAGTAAAATCTTCCGTTTTGGGGGAACTGTCCCTTTAAGGTAGGGCATCTTTCCCTATCTTTCCCTACTAAGAAAGCAGCTGTGAATTATGCAGGTGAGTTCAATTTTAGTGACTTGGTAGAAGGCCAGATACAGAGCAGGCGTATGAACAACTACCCTGCTTGAGATTAGCTAGCTGAATTACAGCGTACAGTGGAACCACCAGACGCCCTCACACAAAGAACGTAGTCATACACAGACGCACACGCACTTATAACTCTGAAATGAATTAGCAGACAACCAGGCAGAGATGAGGACATCCTAAGAGATCCACGTCAAAGTTTAACAATACTAGCGCTGTTGAGACATTAAGATGTCCTTTGATTCTTTCCTTTAATCCAATTTAATTTCAGTCTTTCTGCTTCTCTCTGTGAGCACCTGATATCTTCGTAACTCATGAGTCACTCATCACTGGGTTTTATTTTTCCAGCCATGATTCTCCACAACCTGAAGCTCCCAGACGTCACCTAACCTGATGTCTCAGGTAATCAGTGAGCAAGCAGTTTTGGCTGAAAAACTGACGGACTGAGATTCCCTGCTTGTATCTTTATATATCTCTTTCTTTCACTCTGTGGTCTAAAATTAAAACTATCTCTCTGAAGAATCTTGCTCTCTGCCAATCATACGTGGTTAAAAAAACATTCACGCCATAAATAAAACATAATCCCTTGCAAATCCCCTCTCTCCTTTTTATCTCAATCTGTCACTCTCTCATTCCTGGTCTTTCCCAGTTCCATCTCCCTCAGCACCTTGTCTTTTCTCCAATCCGGCATATTTCTATCCCCTGCCATTCTTTTCTTTGTTCTTTTCTTTTCTTTTCTCTGCTTTCTACTCCTGTCTAAAACTCATAATTCCCTCTCCTACCGCATGCTTTTCCTCACTAATCTCATTCCCTTCTGCTTTCACACCTACACAGGCTCCCCCACCTCCTCCTTAACATCAAACCCCGTCTCTTTCCTTCATTTTCCCCTCGTTTTTCTTGTCTGCAGCCCCTTAACCCTCACACTAAGCTACTTTTTCCTCTGTAACCGGCTTCATGTGTCACTTGCTTCCTCTGGTTTTCTCCGTGTAACTGTCCCTAACTTTTCACCGTGTCTCTACTTTACATTTCCTTAACTTGCCTCCTCTTTATCTCCCCACCATGGATTCCTCATCATCTCTTTCGTGTTTTTCCCTATGCTATCTCTCCGGCAAGGGGCCTGTTTATTTCCATCTCTCTCCTTCAGAAATGTTATTTGCTCTGCAGCTCAGTCTCACAGTATAATCAAACTGCTTTGTCCGGGCGGGCGAGAGAGAGCGGAAGAAAGGAGGAGCAGAGGGAAAATGGAAGGAGGGAGTGAAAAGGACACGCAAAAAGCGAAGAGAGGAGAAAATGGACTGAACATCCATCTCGTGTCTCTTTGTTCCACCCGTCTAATTACATCCATGTTCTTGCCTTCATATATTCTCTCTCATCCGTATCCGTATTCTAAAGCTGCACAGTACAAAATGAAAAGTTCAATGAACTTAAAAAAATAATGAAGGACACGCAAATGGCTTTCTTGAATGCATTTACTTAATTATCATAAGTAATTATTTTAAGTAAATGTCTTGACTGAACTGAAAATGTCAAACCGCCGTGACTCATCACTGTAATAATTGGCTATTTAGATTGAAGGTTTATGCAGTAATTTTTTCCCTCATTAAATAGTTTAACATGTTACACAAAGAACTGAATAGACATTTTTTTAGATAAATACTCCAGACATTTCAGTTGCCTAAAAAAATTTATTTCATTTTATATGGAGCAGGTTTATCATTTCACCATTTTGAGATCACATGACCAGCTGAATAATACTCAATTTAGTCCAGCAACCTCACTGTTAATGGACAATTTTACTTTTGGAATCAAAATTGATACATCCACACCACTAGGTGTCAGTAAAAGCCCAAAATGACAACATTAACGAAAAAGTTATTGTTTCAAGATTATGTATCAATGCTGATTGTTTCCTCTATTTCTATTGGTTTAAACTGTGCAATTTTAAGTGCTTCGTCACATTTTCTATGAGAAAAGATTGTCATGAAGTGCCTCAACAGGGGTAACTAACTGATCATTTTAACAGAACAAACTCAAATACCCATTCTTTTCTTCAGCTATGCTTTGACTCAAAGGCATAGATTACCTACAAACTGAAATATTTAGTGAAAATAAGATACATTGAAAGTAAAAAAAAATTTCCATACAATGAAAGTCAATGGGGTCTGTTGCTTGGATCCCAACGTTCTTCAAAATATTATTATTTCACAGTAGAAATTAAGTCATGTAGGCTTGGAACAACATAAGGATGAGTAAATTGACATAATTTCCACTTTTTGTAAACTATTCCTATACAAAATAGGAAGCAAAAGAAAATATTGGTTCCCCTTCAGGAACTCAAGCTGCGTCGAGATCGCTTTGGGAACGCCCTTGCGAAACCGCGTTCTGAAGCACGTGTCAAATCCGTCCAATGGAGCAGCGAGACGTCACGAGCAGGGTGACGTAAGCACCAGAAAGCATAGAAGCGCATCCGGCCGGGCGCAAACCAGCTTCTGCTCTTCAGTAGCGCTCTGTGTATGTGTCTGTCTATTTACTGTTGTCTGTCCGCACACTTACAAGTATTTACTGATCTAAGATTTTTTTTAAGTGTGTCCTGAAGCTTCAAATATTTTTCTCTTCACTGTTTCATTGTCTGTTCATGACGTTTATTCTTTCGTCTCCTGTTCCATCGCTCCATCTATGATTTCTTGCTCCTGTTCTCCTGTTCTCCTTTATCTCTTCCCCTCACCATAACCGCTGCACTCTTTCTTTTGACCTTCATGTTTTACGCTGCTCTTTTTTATCACCATATTTCAGGCATATCACTCTCTCCTCACTCCATTTCATCCCACTCTTTTCCCCTCCATCCATCAATTCATTTCTCTAGACAACTTCCTTCAGGTTATTCTGTCCCTGATATCCTTGGTTTCTTGATGTGTTTGTGTGGACATTTGTTTGTTTTTCGGAGCAGTACGGAGACCCCCGCGTGTTCCTGACACGCGGTTTCAAAGCACTGCAGAGACATTTACAGTCGGGCATAACAAAGGGGGCTTACGGGAAATTTACAGGGCAATTACACCAGGCTAGCCTGAGAGAGTTAGCCTACAGCCAGCACAGAAATCCAGACCGCCACAATTCCTCGCATACACAAACTCATCCTGTCAACCTGGCTCCCATCTCCAACAGCATCTCACATTCAACTGCTAGAGAAAAAAATGCTTTATTGGTGAGAATTACATAACAGCATATTCTGCCAAAGCTAAAGACCCATTCTTTATCTCTCTCACTCACACACATACGCATGCTGGTGCACAGAATGGCTTTTTGTTGCTGGGATTATGAATATACAGCGGGGTTCAAATGTCTGAGACCACTGAAATTGCTTCTATTTAGCCTTTTTCTAATTTAATCATTTTTTCCATTACAAATTATAATATCAGCATAACAGTTGAGTGAAACATTGAATTGAAAATGTAATTTAATGACTTTCAGAATGTCTAATACTGTATGACCCCCTTTTGCTTTAATGACAGCAGCACTCAGGCTGCATGAACTCCACAAGTTTGTGTAAAACCTGATGATCATGTCCTCCAGAATTGTCCAAAGCGCTAATTCTGCTTCACTGGATGAACATCTGACTGTGGATTACAGAATAAATGTCACTAACTTTTTTGATTAGTGACCTAGAAATAGCAAAATCGAATCTGAAATATTATTAAGGAAGTTATGCAAAGTATACATATAGCATACTCCCGTATGGTGATATATACTGTACTACAGAGCAAACCTCAACTGCTTGATTGCTTTTGTCACAAAATGTAAACTATATCATCGCCCAGTTCTAATCTGCTAAAAGCGACTATAAAGCATAAATATATTAAGATATTACAAACATTTACCTCATGATTTTCTGTAAAACTGCTTTGAAACTGTATTGTGAAAAGTGCTAAATTTGATCATATCACTAAGCTGATGTTTACTTTCATGTTATGCAGATTTTAAAATTCATTAAAAACACTAAAAACTAAAATCAATCATTTTAAATGCTATAAGTTAATTTAGGCATCACAACATTATAATGTACAGCATAGACTTTCATTTAACTTTTTTTTTTTTTTAATTATAGTGTTTTAAAACATGAACTTCAGCGTTAGATGATGGCAAAGGTAATCTAAGTGTAAAAATTGGACAAATGAGCATGGAAAATTATATGTCTGATATCTGCCAGAAAAAACTATATCGACAGATAACCAATATTTTAATGATATATACTGTGCATACTTAAAGAGTTCTTATTTATTTTACATCAGAATGTGTGTTTATTTCAGGTTTGAATTAGACTGAGGACTTCTGCTCCTGCTGACAATGAGGCCCAGCACCCATGATGCGATGTTATTAAAAGGCAGAGGAAAACAGCGAGAGAAGTCTGAAGTATATAGACAGACTGTCATATTACCTGAGGTAGTGAGTCACAGAGTACAGGAACAAAAATGTCCTTGCTGAGCTATAAGTGCACATACTCTGGGAAAAACAGCAATTACACCATAAAATGGCCAATCTCGGTTTTCCTTGAGGTTCCTCTTGAATACGTGTTCTCTTTAACTGCAAAAGTCCCTGAGTGAATTTGAGGTTATCCTCCATAAAGCCACTGTCATATCTCCTTCCTTCATTCTTGCCTTTCTGTGTCCCTACAGAGTCTGTATTCTTGCTCGTTCGTCTCGTTCTCCTCATTGTTATACTGCCGTTTCCTTCCTCCCCAGTGTTCTGCACATTTTAATGGTTGTATTAACAATTCCCTCTCAACTTCAGGCTCCTGTTTTACCACTCCTGTTTTCCTCTCTTCCTTTCTTTCTACTAGATGTCAGTTCTCTGTGAGTTTTCCACATGTCATTACTCTTCTTTGTTTCTTCATCTTGCTCTTCCTATGTTGACCTTCATCTAATAAGTTATACAAGTTAGTATTCGTATAAATTAGGGCTCACATGACTAACCATTTTACTAGAAGTCAAAGTAGTAGTCAAATGTTTGCCTTCTATATATAAGAGGCTGCATAACTCGTTTCTGCTAGTTTCCACATTTTTAAAATTACATCAATCATTTTGAGAGATACAATGCAAGAAAGACGTTAAACCATAGTGCATCAAAATCGCGTTTGGTCTCGTACTGTATCGCGTACCTTGTCAGTGTCGTGCGCTTTGCTTGGCCATTTGGTGTGATAAACAGGAAAGTGTGTTCAAGCTCCAGCAAAACAGTGTAAAGAAATACTCTTTGTGAGAAGCAGTCAATCAGCAGAAGTTAAAAGCAGCTTGTAAGTGTATTTATTTCTTGTCTCAGTGTTTAGCGCAGTTGTCGTTGCTAGGAAACGCTTGTTTTGTGTACTGTGTGGAGACGTGCTGAAATCGCGTTTGGTCTCGTAAACACAGGAAAGTGTGTTCAGCTGAATTTAATTTGAGTTTTGTTAGACGAATATAAAAAGCTTAGTATACTGCGGCAGCCCTCGTGTGAAGCTCTCCTCGTGTGAAGACCGAAGAGTGTAAAGACCATTGACTCTACCGTGCGACTCCGCCGGGCAGGGACACCGGCAAAGGACATAAGTATCGCTTTTTATCTCTCCTCTTTCCACTTCTGTTTCAGGTTTTTATAAACTATACTTGTCAATTGCACTTATATATTGTTGCTCTTTTGTTAGTTTTGACTGCTTTTATTGTCCTCATTTGTAAGTCGCTTTGGATAAAAGCGTCTGCTAAATGACTAAATGTAAATGTAAATGTAAATGTAATTTTCCTATTATTAAAAATGAAATTTAAATGAATGAATAAAACATTTATTGAATATTAATTTCCTATTATTAAATTTATTGTCATGTTGAACTTGCACGTTTGTAGGATCACAGAACTCACTCCTCCACAGTGGGTAAATCATCATCCAATCGCATGAGTTTTATCACTGAGGAACTATTTAAATGTATTTTTGGAGATGTCCCCATCAGAAACAATTACCATCCGAAAAAGATGGCAGTCTAAATTTGGTCAATTCAAGAACATCTGGCTGTTTTAACCTACTCAAGTTCACCTACTCAAATGTCACAAATTGATTGATAAGTGACTAAGAATTAGTGCAGAATCTGAAATATTTCAAAAGCTGCATAATAAATCGTGACACCCAAAAGATGATAATAACCTTAAAAAATAATTATGAACAATTATTGGTAAATGGCTGATATTAAAATTCTATACTAGATGAATGAATGTGAATGAATAAATAAATAAATAAATGCTAAAAGTGAATTTGGTCTCAACAATATTGAGATTTCGAGATTGCTAAAGATTACATTTAACAGTGTTATTAATTTATTGGTGTTTAAGTGAGCGTTAGATGATAGTAAAAGTAATGGGAAATGAACATGTACAATTAAACATCCAAAAACATTATTTGGTTCATTGATAATTAAGAAGCAAAGTGTTTGTCTAAATTGCTGCAGCAATCTAAATGTGGTCAATCCAATTGAATAGAATCTGACATCATCTACCCACCCTCATATTGCTCCAAGCTCATATGCCCTTTTTTCTGGTGGAAGACAAAAGGATCATTATTAAAATGTCAAATCATTTCCATACAATGAAAATGCAGGTTGATCACTAGCTGTCGAGTTCTGCTGCAATTTTGCTTGCTTTATTTCAAAAGAAATCTTGCATTTACTTATCTAACTGGTAATTTGTAAAACAAAAACAAAACTATATATATATATATTTATGTGCATTCTTGCCTAAAGCACTGAGTGAGTCAAGACTTCCACTGGTGCCCATTTAAAAAAGAGAAGGAAAAAAAGCGCATGACACCACTATTTCTTATATATCTTTTGCCTTTGGTCTATACTCCTCTCTGATCCCTCAATCATAAATCTGTCAGCTAACTCGGCCTCCGTTCTCCTCTCCCTGTAACCTCTTTTCTCTTCACACACGCATCTCTTCGCTCCTTCCCATAAATTATCTTTCTCTGAGGCCGAGTGAGAGAAAAGGACAGAGAGAAGTGTTTAAGGAGAAGGGGACCAGTGAAAATAAAGTGGATCAGAGAGGCCGAGACCGAGATGAGAAAGAGGAAGAGAAATGAAAGAAGCTTTGGGTTTCATAAAGTTACAGACAGAAGGAGAAAGATTCATTTCAAGGTGTGCTGAGGAACGAGACAGATGGAGAAGTAAAGCAAGAAATGTAACGACTCACGGCAGAGGGAGAGCAGAACGAGGGATCGCAGCAGGAGGGATGGAGTGGAGGAGAGGAGGAGAGATCGCTGGCCTCGTCTCATTGTGTATTGAGGCTCGGTAGCTGATCAATGAGGCCTCTGTGGTTGATGACTGCACAATTCAGCACACACTACACAGCTGAAACCGCAGCAAAATTACTACACTAAACACCAGTGCTCTTTAAGTGCAGGGTTAACTAAATCACTTTAGCGGCTGTGTTTTAATCCTCAAGCAACTAATATCACATGCGATAACAACCAACCGAAGGCGGCTAATTAAAACAATCCTCCACGTTCAAGAGTAAAAAGAAAATCCTATCGTGTGGCAATTTCCACACTTAACTTTGCCGTCAAACCACTTATTAGCACTCAAAGACTAAGCTCAAATGTTGCAAACACTAATGGAGTACTCACTTTTAGATAATATCATACTTGTTATGCATAAGGCTGTTGTGTTTATATCTGAAACGGTAGCCGGTAACCACATCACAGATTTGAATCCTACAAAAGCTTTCGCTTATGAAATTCTTCTTGTTCTCCTAAGACCTGGTCTGGTTTTGTGAGTTTTTTTTTCTCTTTCGTGGTGAGGCAGAGCCTGTTGAGATTCACCTCGTCATAACGCAAACAGACTCTGGCTCTCTGAAACAATCATAAATCAATGCGCTATCTAGTCTGCCAACTGTTTTCACCAGATTTGAAATGAGTATTTAAACTGTAAGAAGTTAAACGACCTCATTTGCGCAACTTTAGAAAGCACAATTATGTGTTTTGTGTCATATAACCAAATCTATAACCAGTCTGAAATGGAATTGAAGTTGAGATTGGATACTGCACATCTATGTATGAAATATTAAAAGGTTCTGCTCTAAAACACTGAAAACCATGTACAGTAGGAACTTGCAGAAATGGCTCAGAAGTCCAGAACGATCCCTAACAAAGAGCTATGTGTTATTTCACCATGTGCGCAGGTGTCTTAAAGCCCAGAACAGCCGATCATACTAGTGTTCTAAGAACACCGTGATACTGAGCACAGCCGGGATCCTCACTAACACACACAGTGATTTGCAGGGCTGATATTCACTGTGTGGGAGCACAACTTCAGATCTGCGCCTCAGGTAACTGCCTGATTCCATTCGATTTTCCCCAAAGTCGTCACAACTTCCCTACTTCCACCAAGGTTGATTCAAAGTTAATCCATCTCTCCTTTCCTTTCTTCCATCTCTCTCTTTCTTGAGCTGTCCATCGGTGGAAGGTCCTCTAATTCCTGCTAGTATTGTTTATTTTCTTTCTCGTCTTCTACTCGTAGTCCAAAACTCCTTGAGTGATCTGCTTGCTGTTGGTATAACCTCTCTTGAAACTGCACAGACACAATTTGGGAGAGAACCCTCAAATATATACTTGAGTGTGTGTGTGTGCTGGCAGATGCATATCCCACATATCGTTATTTTGGTAAAGGGCAGGGGAGGGTAAGAGTCCATAATAGCACTCATTCAGAAAGCAAAACAATCAGTCAGTCAGTGAGCTTCGTCTTTCAGTCTCCCTTCTACAGTTGGTTGTGTTTTGCTAAAGCTCTCTGGGTCATCAGCTTCTTTCTGATCAGTCTTTATCTGTCTGGCACACAGAGCGTGTTCACAAGGTCACGAGGGAATGTTCTAAATGAATGCGTTTTGTTTTGCTGTACATTCTGTACTATACTAAGCTGTGTGCGCATAAATGTGTGTATTCATGTGTGAACAGTATCCAGTGTGTGCATAGGGGACTAAGGGAGAGGATAGCAAGATTGTGTGAATGTGGACAGACTAGTCAATTATTTGATTGATTCAAAGAAATTAAATCAATGTTCTGCATAAAAAAAAGTCCATCATCCATCCATATATACATCTACCTGTCAATCTACCTACCCATCCATTCATCATCCTATCTGTTCGTCTACCCATCTATCCGCCTAACCATCCATCCATCATCTATCTATTCACCTACCTACCAATCCACCCCATCCATCCATTCACCTATCTACAGTGGGTATAGAAAAGATAATTTATAATAAAATAATCACATTTTGTTGCTTTGCAGCCTGAAATGAAGACGGACACAGTTTTTGTTTTATCCGGCTGTATTTACTCAGTGCAAATTATAACATCCAAGTGAAAGATTTAACACCAACATGTCAGAAAAAAAAAAAAACTGTGAAGAGGCTGGATAAAAGCACCATACCACATGAAACCAGACTCCTATTCACACTGTTCATGACTCACCCACTCCAAAGGCTTATAATAATGCCCCACTTCATTTCATTGAAGTATTCACCACCATTGCTTCTTTTTTCAGTTTGAACTTGTTTTTGTGAATGTAATATAGTTGTTATCATGCGTTTTAATTCTATTTTAGAATGAAAAGTTTACAGTGTCACAGTTACATTTCAGAATTTTTCCCTTATATTACATTCAAAGACTAGTTCACCTAAGCAACATGTATGTGAGTCCATAATGGAATTTATTTAAATTAAATTTTCATTTTTATTTTTGAATAAATCCTTTTTCTTTACTCCTGGCATAAAGATCCGTTTCTGATAATCTGATCACAAGTGGTCAGGCTAGACACGTCACTATTTACACCTAGTAATGTGCCTCAAATGTGTCTCATTAATGACCACTCTCTGTGGTCATTAAAAATCCCATGGCACTTCTTGTAAAGAGTAGGGGTGTAACCCTTTGTCCTGGCCAAATTGCCCCCCTGGCCTTTGTCAATCATGGCCTCCTAATAATCCCCATCCACTTGATTGGCTCTATGACTCTCTCTCCTCTCCACCTGTAGCTGGTGTGTGGTGAGCGCACTGGTGCCGTTGTCCTGTGGCTGCCGTCGCATCATCCAAGTGGATGCTGCACACTGGTGGTGGTTGAGGAGAGACCCCCCCACATGATTGAAAAGCGCTTTGGGTGTACAACAATACACAATAAAGCGCTATATAAATGCATCATTCATTCATTCATTCATTCATTTACACTGTTAAAGAGTTGGATTCTCATGCTAAATATGGCCAAAGTTTCAAAACAATTACTTGGACGTATGACGGAGTATTTCTGTGCCATATACACTCCTTCTGGGTTCAAATAAGTTTCGGAAAGTTTTTTTCAAGCATGGCTCTTCATGACATCACGAAGGGCAGAATTCCTTGAATGGATTTCTCCACTGTACCTATCCCCCTATTTATCAACCTACATATCCACCAAAATATCCACCAATCCATCCATATAAACATCCACCTGATCTACCTACCTATCTATCCAACACCCATCCCACATACCCACCTACATATCTACCAACCTATCCATCCAACCACCTACCTATTATCCATTCATCTACCAACCTACCTACCTACTTTTCTACATTCCTATCTATCCACCTACCTTACCATCTATCCACCTTATCTATCTCTCTATCCACCTAACCACCCATCCATTCACCTGTTTAACAACCACTACTGTATGCTGTATAAATACATGTGTGTGTGTGTGTGTGTGCTGGTAACATTAACACACCAACTAGTTGACTACTTTTCTGGATGACTCCTGACTACGTCTCTACACAGCCACGTCCATCTGTGTAAAAAATTGTTACTTTTGTTGAAGCACAGATGTCATTTAACTTCATCTTCTCACCCTTATTATGCTTTATTACTGCTGATGCAGCTGTGTGTGTATTCATTACAGTTGTGTGCAGCACGAGTCCACTTTCCTGTTCCTCTATCCTCATTTGCATCCCAATCATTTCATTTTTCATTGGCATCACACCAGACCCAATGTTGCCAAAACACTTAAGGGACATGACTTAACAGTTGCATGAGGGTAATGTTAAAAACTCATGCATGCCTCATACACACTCTGCTACTCGTGATACCATAGACATTAAGGCTCTTAAAAGTTAATCCAGCACCAACGGTTCGGTCCAGGAAAGCCCGAGGCTGCAGGTGGGTTTGTGGGTGTCCGTGGGTGCAGGAATTCTGGTGCATCAGCAGAAAAGGTGCAGAGTATTTTTGATGCGCTGATCCTATGTTCTGCTTATCACAGATTAAATTTACGTTTTGTCCTTCAGGCTATATAATAATGCATGTGGGTGGGGGAGTAGTGAATTTAAGTCTCTTGGAGGAGAAGAAGGGTGTAGAGTAAGAGCGAGAGAGAGCGAAACGAGTGCGCATGGCCATCAGTGTGTGTGGAAGACTTTCTTGGCACTCTTTCTCTCTCTCTTTCCTTCTGAGTCTTGTTGTTTGTTAGTGCCAGGCTTTTATGCCAAGCCGGCAGCCATTACTCAATCAGACAGCTTCCTGTGAGCGCTTCTCATTAAAACCTCACACGAACTCTAAACCTATGAGCACAATTATCACCCTTTATACAAACACACACACAAACCCGGAGGCGCACGCACACAGTTGACTCACAACGAAAATACAGACGAAACAGAAATCCAAGTCCTGCCGAAGTCTCAATTTGTGGGACGCTATTAAAGCACTTGGAGATTAACTAACCCCAGTCACCCCGACACATTTACAGCACTGAACAGCTAAAATACCCCTCTTAGAGCAACAGCACTGTAACACTCGGTCTGAACTGAACGCTCCGAATCATTTCCATTATAATGAAGCTGTCAACACTGAAGCTTTTACTAAAAATAAAAATAAATCTGCTGCACTACAGAGCTGCTCCAGTCAAATTATTAACCATTTGCCAGAAATAAAATTCATTTTCTTAAAAATATCATGTGAATGTGATTGTTCTGCTATGAATTGTATTACTAATGAATGTTCTGACCATTGTATCAACTTAAACTTGATCTTTATGTTCTCAGATTCTTTTAAAACAGAAAAAAGATTATACTTATCAGATTATATTTTTATAATTAAATTTTTAAATATATTTTAATATATTTCGTACGTTTTAAAGTTCTTAGCTTTCAGTCTTTAGTGTCACATGATCCTTCTGAAAACATTATAATATGCCAATCTGGTGCTCAAGTAATTGGAGCACTTCTGCACAAAAACACAAATCAGTGAATAGTTTCTGTTTAAATTTCCTGAATGAACTGATTCACTAAAATTAATCGTTTGTTTAATTTTCATTTGATCATTGCCTCAGCCCAGTAGGCTGTAAACCTGCATGTGAGATACAGTGTGACAAATATGATGTAGCTGTTTTGCCACGCTACAAATGCTACATATTCCCTAGTAGGGCTGGACAATAATTCAATATCAATATGAATCGCGATATAATTTTTTTTCAATAACGGTGATATGATTTTTAAACACATTTTCGATATTTCGATATACATTACCAGTGTTTCCCATACATTGATTTATTTGTGGCGTTTGGCTTGTTGAATAAACATGAGCACTGTACGTTTCAAATTCAAAACGCAGACCGGGTGTTTTATATGAATGTATATCTGAAGGGAACCGACTGTCTTCAGAAAAGTTTCGATGACATTTTATCTATTTGAATTTGTATGCTGATTTGCCGATTATCAATATTTAGAACAGTTGAGAATTTTTTTTCAGGATTTGTTGATGAATAGAAAGATCCAAAGTTCAGCATTTATCTGAAATAAAAAGCTTTTATAACATTATACACTATTCCATTCAAAAGGGGGGGGAATTATAGAAATTTTATTTAGCGCTGCAATTTTATTTTATTTATAATACTTTTATTTAGCAAGGATGCTAGGAGGTTTCATAGACTTGGAAAATTCAATTTTCAGAAGTTTTTAGGTACAGACATCTGTTGTGGGTGTTCTTGGCAGTTTTTATGAGGCTTTTTTTTTAATAGTGTTCATATCGATATCGGAATTATATCGTATCAACCGAAATTAAGAAATATATCATGATATAAATTCTGGCCATATCGTCCAGCCCTATTCCCTAGTAGCGTGTTACTAAAAAAGCAACATTATTAATATGATAAATTGCTCATGATGTTCCTCATTTGTAAGTTTGTTCGGATAAAACATCTGGTAAATGATTAAATGTACTCGAAATATAAGATACTCTACCATGCAATGTCAAAATCTCCACCAATTCTAAAACTGAGAAAAATAGCTTTTTGATTGAAATATGATTGATTTGATAAATATTCAATTGATATTTAATATCAGTTGTCACATTTTAACATTTGTGCATTTGCCTTTGCACTGCAGTACGGTCAGGTTAGAATTGCTACTTTCAGCTAGTAAGTACACACTCCTGCAGAGAGACAAACACACTTGAATAAAGTTGGTCAACAGGAAGCGTGTTCTCGCAGGTTCCGAGAGAGCCGCCGTGTGCTGTTTCTCACCGGGATCAGAGCCTGTTGAGCAGCACTGCATGTTGTTTATCAAAAGGAACAGGAGAACGAGAACGTGATCACCAAACTGTTTTCTTCATCCCGTCTCGTCTCGCCCCATTCCGCCAGTTATCTATCAGCCCACAAAGGAACTATTTCTTTCCATATGATAACATAATCTTCCTTTTCGGTTCCTCTCTGAAAAGTGCCCTTTAGTGTCTCTTTATCAACAGTGTTTCTCTCTCTGTCTATCTCCCTCTCTGTTCACCGCCTTAGACTGTCGCTCTGTCCCTTTCTTTCTAAATAACTCAGTTTTTTCCCTTCTGTGCCAGTGACCTTACAACGAGGCTTTGAACCTTGCTCATTCTTCCTCCCTCTCCATCATTCTCTCATTCTCTCCCTCGCACACTCTCTTTCTCTCTCTTTAGAGGAAAATCACACACTCATCAGTTTTCCCCGCTTGGCTCTTGATGAGCAAAGTCACAAGGAGAATATTAATGGACTTCAGCAACCAATTAACACCTAACTCACATAACAACCTTTTATACAAGCCAGCATGCTGGGAAAAGAAGGAGAGAAGGCAACAGAGAGAGTGCGAAACGAAGAGGAAGCCGTTTAGTTTGACATTTATGCTGTGAGGATGAAGATGACGGAGGTGTCTGGGAGAGAAAAGCGAAAGACAGAGCACATGATCGTGTTAAAACGAGACCAAGGAGTGGGACAGGAATCATGGGAAGAAACTGTAATTAATCAAGAGTTGTGCTTCTAGACCTATCCAGACTGTTGAGAGTATTAGAGTGATTAAAACGAGTTCATTGCTCAACTTGCATAATTAAATTCCAATTCCAAGTAAATTACGAAGAAAAATAATTGAAAGGGATCTTATTGCTATTGTGAATGTGCACTATGAATCTAAAATGAGTGATCCAGTCAGTAATAGGGTCATATGTTAAGGAGAGGCACTCTCCCAAAAACTTTTTACAGTATTTTTAAATAAATAAATAAGCACATCAATCAGTCAGTCAATCAATCACTTCAGGATTAATCAAGACTAAAGTTTTACATCTGTATCCTGGTCATCTGGTATATTTTGCACTATTACCCACAGTCAAATGCATGCAGACAAAACTAGGCCGAATAGCCATTATAAATATAAAACAAACTATTTATTAGATGTATATCATCCAGAATAAATATACAGGATGTGAATCTAAATATGGTGAAATGTTCTGTTTGTCTTGTGTGCTGAATCTAATATCTTTTTGGGGGGGTTTCTGAAACCCATATATAACAGCAAATGCGCATCAGTAACATCCTCTCTGACCCAATACAAATCACAGCAAATCAAATTACAAAAACAAAATATAAATGGCCTTGGAATACTGACAGAATAAAACCCAACCATGATACAAGTTATAATGTCATTGGGCTTCAAAACAAGATTATGAAATGGCAGAATATGTCGTCACTGTCAGAGACACTGAATACAGATTCACTTAATGCATCCTCACTGTCAGAGACGTATGCCACAGATGCAGAATATCCCCACATTCTCAGAGATACAGAAATAGAGACATTACTGTAAGAATAAGGTATCCGTAGATACACGGTAGTGAATTAAAGATAGGTTTCAGACAGGCACTGAGCTTTTTTAATATATTGGTTGACTCTCTTTGATTTGTTTGCATCAGAGGTAACTATGGCTGTGTATCAATACAGATTACCTGATTCAATTACAAGATTTAACTGGGTATTTTTCAGTTATAATGTCCAATTTGTTGTACAATATGTCCATAATGACCTTCATGTTTCAGACTGTTTTAAAGTGCCCATATTATGCTCATTTACAAGTTCATAATTTTATTTTTGGGGTCTCCTAGAATACACTTCACCTCTTTCACCTTGTGACGAGAGGGGCGGGGCCGAGAACCGTGGGAACGGAGCGAGGCCGGTGGAGGAAATGCTAATGCGCGACACCTGTGCCACTCACCGGTCTCGAGTTCCACGAAGGAGCTTTCGCGCTATTTTGTGTTTATTTTACCGGCGAACATTCCGGCGAACATTCAAACAAAACTTTAATAATAAAATAAACACAAAATAGCGCGACAGCCCCTCATGGACGACTGTCGCGCACAAACAGAACCAAAACACAAAATAAAGTCCAGGCCTGGTCCACTCTCGTCCAACACTGTCGTCACTCCTCCTTTTATCCTTCCGGAGCTCCTCCGTGGGACTCGAGACCAGTGAGTGGCACAGGTGTCGCGCATTAGCATTTACTCCATCTGCCTCGCTCCATTCCCACAGCTCTCGGCCCCGCCCCACTCGTCTACAAGAAACATTGTTATTCCTGTCTCTAAAACTCGCCTCTCTGAAAAGCCCAAGTCTTTTCTGACTGCAGCTGACCTAGTCTGTTGTGATTGCTTCAACACATAGAGAACGTGTCAGAAATGTAAATTACTTACCATAATCGGGTTTTCAGCTATGAACAATATACAGTAATAATGTCTGTTCATACAATGTTTTTTGCCTTCAAAGTGAAAAAGCATAGTCTCCTGGACATCACGAAATCACTTACTAAGCTGTTCTTTGAAGGCGGACCAATGCAGCCAGTGGGCGGGCATTATGCAAACATGTAACATGGTGACGTAACCAAGTCACAGAAATAATGGCAGGACTACAAACGAGGCGTTTCAGGCAAGTGTTTTCTGTTTGGAGAGATTAGCTCCCTTTGGTGTGCTTTGTAACTCTGCAGACCATTTACATGCACAAACAGCTATATTACACACTAAAGGAAAGGTAAAATTAAAAATGAAATTCATTAATTTCAGTCATGCTTTTGATTGACCACAAGGAACCAGTTCATAAGAGTCATTTGTACGTCATTGAACTACACTGGTTGCATGTTTGTTTTTTCCGTGCAGCTGGCAAAACTTAAAGAGATAGTTCACCCAAACATTAAAATTCTGTCATCATTTACTCACCCTATCATTGTTCCAAAACTGTATTTTTCAAAAAAATGTGTTTAACTTAACAGTTGCTGGTCCCCAATGACTTACCTTGAATATATACCTCTTCTATAATCAGCAGAAGACAGAAATTAATAGTGGTTTGGAACAACTTGAGCATGAGTAAATATTGACAGAATTTTCATTCTTATAGGTGAACTATCCCTTTAGAGGTGTTACTGGCCATTATTTTGGGGTACATACTGTTTTTATTGAATCACACTCAATACATACTGCAAACTTAAATTCACAACTGCTGGTAAAATGTTTTGGGGTTTTTTTGCACCGTGAGCAATTTAAGATTCAGCAGGTGTGCTCACTGCTGATGAAAAACGGTGCAGGAACCTTCCAATTTGATACATTATGAAAATATACATTTAAAAACAAAACAATACAATACAACTCAAACTATACAGTTGAGTGAGTTTTGTGTAATTGGTACAACTTTCACACCCTAAAGCCCCGTTCACACCAAGAACGATAACTATAAAGATAACGATAAAGATATAGTTCTAAAAATCGTTCTCCATATTAAAGAATAGCAAAGTCCACACCACAACTATAACGATAAAGACCAAGAGAAACGATATCGTTGGAATCACTTTCAAAACGATTTTTCTCCAGCTGATGAACCATAAAAAATTGACAGCCAATCAGAATCCATCCTGCTGTAACGAGCTCGAGAATTTAAAGCGGCAGACGCATGTGCGCTTAGAATAAACAGACGATATTGTTCGCTGGTGTGGACGCTAATATCATTATCTTTATAGTTATCTTTATAGTTATCGTTATCGGTGTGAACGGGGCTTAAGACTAGTTAGCAGAAAATTGATCTTGCTTGATTTTAAGAATCAATATTGGGAACACTAGAATAAATATCAATATTCTTACCCAGTCCTTGTGATAACCATGCATTGTGTTACAATTTCAACCAAAGCCTGCTTTCTCAATGAGTCTGGAACCTCGCAACATCATTAGGTTTTGCCGTATTAGATTTGGCACATTACTGGTACAAAATATACGCCAGTAATGCACTTTTTACAAAATCACACTCACACTCAAATCACTCACATATTTTTGTGTGTCCAGCATTACAATTCCAGCGTGTCCAGCACATCTAAATCCATTAAACAACGGACCAAAACAATCCACTTTCCTTAAATCTCAAAACACTACCCATACTCAATTATTTTTATCATGTCAGTGAGATGTGATATAATATTTATGACTAATATTCATCTAATCATTGCTGTTTCTTTGTCAAAAATTGGGTTACATAACCATCACTTCATTGATTTGCCAACAGTGTGAGCAGTCACGGCCACAGACTGAGAACTGAATTAAACTGAATTATGGGAAACAGTCTCAGGGGAGAGTTTCATTGAAAGAGGAACATTTCCAAAAACAAATACCTGAACAAAGGTAGGCCGAGACACAAAATAAATTTGGGTGATGTTGGGACAGCGGGACAGGACGTACAACACCAAGTGCATCATTAGCAAAAACCGAGAGCTACAGCCGCTGAAACGGACTGAAAAATAAGTCTGGAGCTAAAGTACACATCTTAAACAGTCCAACAGGCCGTCTGTCGACTGAGAGGAACAAGTGAGGAAATGAGAGTTGAGGGAAAATTAAATAATTAGAAGGCCTACCTGCGGCGTTCATTGAAATATGCAAATCCGTTTAATTTTGCTTTGATTTGCTCTGCTGCTCCCATTTCTAACTCGCCCTCTCTCTCTCTTCTGTCATCGTCTTTATGTCTCCGGCTCTTCTCTCATTCACACCAGCCATATTAAACTTGTATTAATATACAGTAGGTATGTCAGTTCAATTACCGTAGTTCTGTACTGCCCATGGGCACAGACGGGGTGTGTGTGTGTGTGTGTGTGTGTGTGTGTGTGTGTGTGAGAGAGAGAGAGAGAGAGACAGAAAGTGGGTGATAAGATGTTTATGAACATTTTTATGCCTGAATCATTGTTTTAAAAAGCTCAAACGTGAGAGTTATAATCAGTCTCTCAGTGTGCATTCAGGTGAAACATATTTGGTAATGAAAATAGATGAGATTGTGTGTGTTTGTGTGAACTGTATGTGTGAGAGCGAGGCGAAGGGAGAGAGAGACGGATGTCTGTAGATTACAGATCAAGAGAGCAAACGCTCAAAAAGAAAGCGGTCTTCCCTAAAGGTGCAGCGTGTAATTTCCATAGCACCAAACATAAACACAAAAATTAATGTTATCAAACAGATTTACTCTTCCTTGCGCTTCTGGTTGGACAACCAATTGTCCTGAACACTATGATGCCTCTAAAGGCAACTGGCTCTTTTAAATGTAAGTGTTATGATTTTTTCCATTGTGTATGAGTGGGTCCGTCTCTATATGCGAAATTAGTTATCCAGATTTACGTTAATTGACATATTTAAAGATGCTGAAATATATTAATGTTTTGGAAATAATGAGGAAAAAAGCATACAAGTTTAAAAGTAGCTGTATCATATATCTGTTGTATAAACACTACCATTCAGAAGTACTTGAGGTCATGGATGCTTTTGAAAGAAGTGTCTCATGCTCACCAAGGCATGATGGCTGACCCCAAACTTTTGAATAGTAATGTATAGTTCGCTCAGTGCAATTATGTGTGCAACTGCTCTACATAATGCTAAGATATATCTGGTCACGCTTTTCAAATGAACATCTCTCTCACACCAATAACGTTAAACCTGAGTAACAGAAATCGCAGTTAGACAGAAGTTGAACTATTGGGGACACATTTGTCAGGCTGACAATATCCCAAGAGATGAGAACTCTTCAGAGCAATGATGCACACAAAGCACAAGGTGACATTCAACCACATATTTAAAGACAGAGACGTGATCTGTGCCAACATCACATAATGCATAACTCAAAAGAACACCACCAATGCAAATAACACCGTAAAAAGTAAAACAATTGGTAATAAAGCAGTAAATGAGCAAAGGCAACCGCAGCCTTCAGAACCGCATACATCACAACAGACCTGTACATTTGTGCAGTTTATTATACAGTTAATTGATGAACAAATATAGCCTCATAAAAGCTAAGGAAATCGCATTTACGGCACAGAAAAGACTGAAGATTTCTGGCCTCGCACATTAAACTGTGCCAAAATGTAATTACATGTCACACACACACAAAACTAAACTCTTCCAAATCCAGCTTTTTTTAAATTGCATCAGCCATGTTTCCTCTTCTCCTATTTCAATCCCATCTTCCCTTCATCATTATGAGGAAGTGGACAGTTTCTGGGCAAGGTGACCTCAGCATACAGGTGCTCTTTGATAAATAATGCACTCGTATTTTTTACTACAGAGCTTCATGTCAAACTCAAGCTGTTGCTATCAGACAGTCAGCAGCCAAGAACACAGAACATCTTGGCTGTTCGAAAGCATTATTATCTCCCACCTACACACACACACTCACACACACACACACTACATCTCCCCTTCTGCGCTAGCTACTATCCCTACGTTTTGTCTGTTTGCACC
The DNA here is from genome assembly GCF_001515625.1 of Sinocyclocheilus rhinocerous. Lineage (NCBI taxonomy): Eukaryota > Metazoa > Chordata > Actinopteri > Cypriniformes > Cyprinidae > Sinocyclocheilus > Sinocyclocheilus rhinocerous. The sequence goes on from NW_015659312.1 coordinate 1,631,430, forward strand.
AAAGACTTCTATTTTTGTGTCTGTGTTTGTGTGTATTAATCACAGGGCTCATTAGCTTGCTTCTACATATAGAGCTCCAAACTATTACTGCACACACTAATGAAGACTTTAAATTGTTTGTCCCATTTGACAAAAAAAAAAATTCTGTATATAAAAAGTGCCTGCCTATGTGCAAATTTAAACTCACAAACACATTATTTTTAGATACTTTCATTACGTTTTTATTATTAGTTTAGCACACACATGCATTTGTATGCACGTACACACACTCACAGATTCAAACAAGCTCCTAGCTGTAGGTGTGGCATCCATCTCTTTGTTTAATGTGTTAAATTGTGCAGTAATTATAGTTATTACACCTCTTCTACTAGCATAAGCCAGGCAGGCAAATCTTTGCTCTCTCTCTCTCTCTCTCTCTCTCTCTCTCTCTCTCCTCTCATTTGTCTGCTCTTTTCTCTCTCCCTCTTTCTCTCCTTTCTTCATGCACAGCTGGGCACTGGCTGCATCAATCACAGCCTGTAATGTCATTCAGCATAAAGCACACAGTCGCCAAGCAACTGCCTATCAGCAGGCGCACACGCCTCTGTGCTCCGGCCACACACCAGCACTCTCGGCCAATCAGGTGAGTCGATCCCCTGAGTCGTTCCACAGTGATCAGAAAATACAAGAGCTCTAGGCATAATCTACAACACATTTCATTCCTTATTCTTTTTTTTTTTTTGCTTATTTCTTCCAAGTATACAGGGAGGGGTGTGCTTGGGGACACTCAAGCTTGGTGTCACTTTTTAGTCCAGTGGATATTTCTCAGGGTAGGTTTAGTTTTGAAGGTCAGTGTCTGTGTATAGGCACATACATTAACATCTTGGCTGCATAAAAGCTGTTGAACATTTCCAACAACATCGTCCAGGAATCCAGGTCATTGAACATGCATTGGTCTTTTGTGGCAACATGCTCTAATTCCAGGACATGTTGTCACACTGCACTGTAAAAAAAAGCAACTACATATTTTCCAGTTGACAGGACCTTTTGAGTAGTAAATAATAATATATGTGAATTACACGAAACTACTTAAAAACCCATGTTAGATCAACAGAATTCCCCCACATGCTGACCCAACTAGTCAAACACAGCTGTCTGAACAAAGAATTTCATATTGAGCAATACAGCTGAAAGGATTTTTGAGTTACCAACATGCATTGCAGAATGAATAAATTATATGGTTACTGTTACAAGATTATCGTTTGCTGTTTGCTGACTCTTTGTACAACCTTTTAAAACTATAGCCCAGATATATTTTCTGTGTAAGATGATGGATTCTTCAGAAACAACAATGCACTTTTCACACATTAAGCATTCTATAAAACTAAGCATATGCCACCAAAATATTAATTTATTGTGTTACTAACAAATTTGATGGAAAAAAAAAATCTGCAGTTGATTTAATTTTTTTGGCTGAATGAGGCATTTTGCATTTAGTGAACAAACAAATTCAAATTGACAAAAAGTAGTTTTACTAAGACAATTATTAAGACAATAGTTGAGAAAAGGTACAAATCTGAATGCATCATATTTCCCTGAATTTTTAACTTTTCTCAACAATTCCTTTTATAAAGTGTGCATTGGGTAAGAATACAAAAAAAAAAAAAGTTTTTTCCAACAAATATTGCAGTTAATAACTATAATTAATGTCAAACTGATGATTATTAAAATACTGGGGATGCACTAATAATTAATGTTATGGACGATAACAATAACCTGATAATTATTTGAAGTAGATGCTCAAAACCATCACACAAAACCTAGAGAAAACACACTCATAAGCACTTATGACAAATTCCCTGTGTGACAACTAGCCCCAGTCTCTCACTATATAAGTTTATCCAGTTCTCCTCCTCTGCTTCCGGTTTATTCCATCACCCCATCCCTCCACCCTCTATCTCTCTCCATCTCCTCGCTGTCATTAATATGGCTGAGGTGTCAGGCAGTGGCAATGTTGAGCGGCCGAGTTCAGGCAGAGGACAGCGAAAGAAAAATAGAAAGACAGCAGCTGGTATGAAGTGACAAGGTAGAAACACACACAAATGCACATGCTCACCCACACCAACTTTTTATCTCCTGACCCAAACAGATAAATATATATAGATTTCCTGAACAGCAGAGAGTGAGCAGAGCCACACAGAAATTTTGAATTATGCGTCAGGCTTCACATCAGCACCTTTACAGGACCTCATATATCTACGACAAAGAGCACCAGGGGCAGAGAAATCACAGCAGGATGTGAAATACGCTCGCTCGTCTCTGTGCACAATCAATACTGCTTTACACACACTCTCAAGCTCAGACTGGGGCCCTCAGGAGCCCAGAACTGTGACCACTGTTATTGCTGAACCCAGCAACCGATTGTCAATGAAAACTCATATGAAGCTACAGTAATGATACCGCACTCCAGAGAGAGAGAGAGGTGGATATGAGGGGGGACATCCATTAGGAATAGGGTAAGAGTGAGATTAAGCCAAGGAGAAATGAGGCACCGTGCATGAATGCTGCTGACAAGACCAGCTTAGACCAGAATGAATTTCCATGGTTAGTGTCAGCTTGGTTTTTCAGCTGGTGGATATCAATGGTGTTCACCTACAAAGATGAAGCAATGCTGGTTGACCAGTAAGGTCATTGTGGTGAAATTGGTTGACTCCCGGTTGGTTTGTGGTAAAGTTGTTTGAAGTCTTGGTGGTTATGTTTTTTTTTTATATATATAATGGCAGATATGACTCTCTATAGTAAATGTACATTTTGAAATTTTTTATATTTATTATCAATTTATATAAATAAATGTTATTTTGAATTCTGTATTTTGTGTGTAAGAGTGGATATAGATATAGATAAATAGTTTAAAATTCAAATAAAATGTGCAAAGAATTCATACATTTAAATTTAAAATAACATTTCTTTGACAACAGAAAATGTCCATTATCCATTGGCAAGGTTGTTAGTAGATTTTGGAAAAATGACATTAAGCAGAAGGACCACTTCTGGTAGTCCTACAAGGGCCAAAAATCAGCCTGGAAGACTTATCGGGTCTATCACTAACCAACACACCAGCATCCGATTCTAGGGTCCAGATTACAAACCACAACAGATGCTCGTGACTAGACATGTTGGTCTTTTCATCAGGGAAGGCTGATTGGAGGCCATCTTGAGCTTTACTACTCAGCTCTTTGAAGAGTTGCTAAACTGTGTTTTTCTCATTTATCATGCCATCACGAGTGATCACAGCTGGCGAAGAAAGACAGAACACAAAAAAACACAGAAAAGACAGCTTTAATTCAACCATCTCAACCGGTCTCAGATGAATGATGCCAGTCTGCTACAAGTAAGAGTAAACCAGCTTGCTAAAGAAAAATAGCACTACCAGTTTCAAATGGTCCTTTAAGATGGTCAGTAGTACAGTTGAGAGGATCTGTCTTGAATGAACAACAGCAGGGAGCCAAATACACGTCAACATTTGGTGTCTCACCGATGAGTAATTGTTGAATCACCATCCAGAGTTGAAGGAGACGAATAATCAAGTGTGTTTGTGTCTAGTTTCTTTCTCTCCGACTCTGTGATCAGTGATATTTGCATTTGTGCTGCGTTCACAGTGAGTGTCTGTTTGTTGGCTCATAGCCTTTGCGTCTGAAAACATCAGAAGCATCTCGATTATTCAGACAAGCAGCTTGCTGATGATGTCAAGCCCAAATTGTTCATATTGTTCTCTGTCCTGCCAGGCATTCACACATACACAATTATGCATCACACAAACTCCCACATACATAGACAAGCCGACGCGGCGATGCAAAGAAATAAAGCTTGAAATTTTCAACATATTTCTCCTTTATAAATGCCCTCCCACACTCTTTCCATCAATTCAAAAGCCCTCGACCGGGGCAAAGATGAATAAACACGCTGTCCCACACTCGGGTGGCTGGTGAAAGTCTCTCTCAGGTCTCGAGCACACTGACACTATTGAGTTCACCCGCAATATGCCACACAAAAGATGCTTCTCCTCTCCCCCCAGCCCTCTCCTATTCTTTCCCCCTCTAATTGTTGTCTCTGATGTGACCTAGAAAGGGAAAACAGTGAGAAAGTAGCAGGAGAGAGGAAAAACAACAACTGAAAGAAGTTGGAGTTAATGAGGAGCAACCTGGCTGACCCCCGCAGGCAGGCGAATGTAATTACAGTTAACTTCCCTTAATGTGGTGCTAACTAACAACAACAACCCAAACTACTGGAGGGGGCTCGCAGGTGCCTGAGAGAGGGCTTCCTGATTAGCCTTCTAATCTCAGAGAGTGTGAAGAGTGCTTAGAGAGCCAGCGGTTCCTCTGCCGGTTCGCCAAGCCCCCCCCCCCCCCCTGCCAGGCATTCACACATACAACAATTATACATCGCTCATACACCCACATACATAGACAAGCTGACGCGAAGAAATAAAGCTCGACATTTTCGACATATTTCTCCTTTATAACCGCCCTCCCACACTCTTTCATCCATTCAAAAGCCCTCGACCGCCCGGGCAAAGATGAATAAACACGCTGCCTCACACTCGGGTGGCTGGCGGAAGTCTTTCTCAGGTCTCGAGCACACTGATGCCATTGTGGTTGTCCGCAATAAGCCACACAAAAAAACGCATCTCCTCTCCTCCCAGCCCTCTCCTATTCTTTCCCCCTAATTGTTGTCTCTGATGTGACCTAGAAAGAGAAAAGAGTGAGAAAGAAGCAGGAGAGAGGAAAAACAACAACTGAAAGAAGTTGGAGTTAATGAGGAGCAACCTGGCTGACCCCCGCAGGCAGGCGAATGTAATTACAGTTAACTTCCCTTAATGTGGTGCTAACTAACAACAACAACCCAAACTACTGGAGGGGGCTCGCAGGTGCCTGAGAGAGGGCTTCCTGATTAGCCTTCTAATCTCAGAGAGTGTGAAGAGTGCTTAGAGAGCCAGCGGTTCCTCTGCCGGTTCGCCAAGCCCCCCCCCCCCCCGTAGGGAACAAACGAAAAGACCATACCCAAGAAGAGGAAACGGGCTCGGAGGACAAAAGCAAGAGGAAAAAGATTGTGACAAACTGGGAGAGAGATTTAAAAAAAAAAAAGACAGCACACACGGTACGGGAGATACTGCCGGTGTGTTTTTAAGTCGTCAGGGGGAACTTGTTAGATTGGAGTCTTTGTTTAACCTGGCTGGTGGTTAGTGCCAGGTGATATGTGGCTTCTGTTACCTGTCAGCCGCCACAGTGGGGCTTCAGCCCGTCTCCGGCACGCAGATGGCCAGCGGGAGAGCTCACACGCTCGGTTTACAGTGTGATTCCTCACCTCTCACGGTAGTTAGGCTGTGATTCATTCTCTCTGAGTCTGAGTTGTTTTGTTTAATGAATAGAGTTGCGCATTGCCAATACCGCTAGATGGGTTTTTCGGTTGCAGAGAGATAGCAGGGGGGCTGGAGCGGAACCATCAGCAAGCTGAGACTCGGCAAGGGCATGTGCGCGCGCTGGTGATAAAGTGCCGTTGCCCACGCGTGGTGTCGGGGATGGACCGGGTAGCGGGATGCCCGCCGGAGAGGCAGCTCCACACCCGCGCTGCGATCTGGAGTGCAAAGAGAACATCTCTTGCTGTGAGCAATCTGTACTCTCTTCGATGCTTTCTCTCTCGCTCCGTTTTATACATCTCTCGTTCAACCTTTGCCTGCTTCGTTTTTAGCGGCAATTTGTAAAACACGGACCTCCAGTCACCTCTCACCCATCCCATAATGCCTCTCTGCGTGATTGGTTCACATGTGCCCCTGTCACATCGCTGCTCATTCTGTAGCTGTGAATCTTCTCTCTAAGGACAGCAAATGTGGCGGTAACCAAGTTGAATTTACGACCACATTTTAATGCCAAAACTAAAATACATTGTACAAAAAAATCTAAGATTTTAAGAATAATATATCTAATATAACATTATGGCACAGAAGTTGTATAAGTGCATTTATTCAATAATGTCGATATTCATGTTTGAACTTCATATTAGATATATTATTCTCTTTAATTTATCCATGTAAGAGAAAAGCTTTGATTGGGGGATTTAAACTTTTGACATCTGGCAACCCAAAGCATGAAAGCGTGTGGAAACTTATTAATGCAAGATAACGAAAATATCAAATGGGGGAAAAAATACTTTCAGGATAAATAACCAGCAGGCAAATAATGGAGACAGTTATGGTTAATTAATTGATAGAGGCAGCATTCAAGATTGAGATTAAAATTCGCAGCCCTATAAGAAAGTTCTACAGTGCCATCATATTGATGTTGTATATTATGATAATATTCTCCTTACTCTTTTGACATTATTCTCGTAAAAAGCCTATCATGGACAAATTTTCTAATACAAAGGACCAAGGGGAACCAAATTTAA
>NW_015659312.1:1638434-1645250 GCF_001515625.1 Sinocyclocheilus rhinocerous
ATAAAAAAAAAAAAGACAGCACACACGGTACGGGAGATACTGCCGGTGTGTTTTTAAGTCGTCAGGGGGAACTTGTTAGATTGGAGTCTTTGTTTAACCTGGCTGGTGGTTAGTGCCAGGTGATATGTGGCTTCTGTTACCTGTCAGCCGCCACAGTGGGGCTTCAGCCCGTCTCCGGCACGCAGATGGCCAGCGGGAGAGCTCACACGCTCGGTTTACAGTGTGATTCCTCACCTCTCACGGTAGTTAGGCTGTGATTCATTCTCTCTGAGTCTGAGTTGTTTTGTTTAATGAATAGAGTTGTGCATTGCCAATACCGCTAGATGGGTTTTTCGGTTGCAGAGAGAGAGCAGGGGGGCTGGAGCGGAACCATCGGCAAGCTGAGACTCTGCAAGCGCGTGTGCATGCACTGGTGATAAAGTGCTGTTGCCCACGCGTGGTGTCGGGGATGGACCGGGCAGCGGGATGCCCGCCGGAGAGACAGCTACACACCCGCGCCGCGATCTGGAGTGCAAAGAGAACATCTCTTGCTGTGAGCAATCTGTACTCTCTTCGATGCTTTCTCTCTCGCTCCGTTTTATACATCTCTCGTTCAACCTTTGCCTGCTTCGTTTTTAGCGGCAATTTGTAAAACACGGACCTCCAGTCACCTCTCCTCCATCCCATAATGCCTCTCTGCATGATTAGTTCACATGTGCCCCTGTCACATTGCTGCTCATTCTGTAGCTGCGAATCTTCTCTCTAAGGACAGCAAATGTGGCGGTAACCAAGTTGAATTTACGACCACATTTTAATGCCAAAACTAAAATACATTGTACAAAAAAATCTAAGATTTTAAGAATAATATATCTAATATAACATTATGGCACAGAAGTTGTATAAGTGCATTTATTCAATAATGTCGATATTCATGTTTGAACTTCATATTAGATATATTATTCTCTTTAATTTATCCATGTAAGAGAAAAGCTTTGATTGGGGGATTTAAACTTTTGACATCTGGCAACCCAAAGCATGAAAGCGTGTGGAAACTTATTAATGCAAGATAACGAAAATATCAAATGGGGGAAAAAATACTTTCAGGATAAATAACCAGCAGGCAAATAATGGAGACAGTTATGGTTAATTAATTGATAGAGGCAGCATTCAAGATTGAGATTAAAATTCGCAGCCCTATAAGAAAGTTCTACAGTGCCATCATATTGATGTTGTATATTATGATAATATTCTCCTTACTCTTTTGACATTATTCTCGTAAAAAGCCTATCATGGACAAATTTTCTAATACAAAGGACCAAGGGGAACCAAATTTAATAGAAACAAACAAAAAAAAAAAACAACAATCTCGTTTCAGTTTTGCTCTTGAAATCTTAGATTTTTTTTATCTACTTTATATCTCCTACTGAAATTTTGGCATCATGAAAACCCCACTTCTCTCAGAAAGTTTCTCTCAGAGTTTTTTTCCTCAACTGCCATAATCCTAACACATTCATTTCACAACTCAATTTCTCTCACCCAGCAAAATAAAGCCCTGTTCTCTCTTTCTTACACCTGTCTGAGTTTGTTATGTCCCCCATCAGCCGCCGACCTAAAACAGTGTGATAACATCAGCGTAAAAGAAAGAGTGAAGCAAGGAAAAGCATTGGAACAGATGAAGAAATCATTCTTTCCCAGCCCTTACCCCCTCCCAAATCCCTAATGTTATATTCTTATCCCATTACATCCCACCCTCCAATATGCCCCCTGTCCAGTGCTTTGCTCCATAATCTCTTCATCTCCAAACGCTTTCTTTTAATATGACTCTGGCCGTCCCCTGCGCAGCCCTCCTGCCTGTTTGTGTTCTTCCATTGTGCATCACTGGGGGTCGCCATGACAACATCACCCTGACAACCATCCCTCCTCCCAAATGTTCCACTCGTTTGCATCTCATTTGCATGTTGTCACAGCAACAAGCTGCATTTGACTTTGACAATAAAGGGGTTGGTGTAACCCCCGCCATCGCTCTTTACCCTGACCCCCAGCTTTTCTATTCTCTCGCCCAGCGTGACACGCTATTTATTTTTAATTCCTGTCATACACTCTTTCTGGAGCCCTTCTCTTAAGTCATTTTCTCTTTTATTTTTCCAGGCAGACTTAAGAAAGTGTTTAGCTCATGAAAAATCCATCAAAAGTTGGCTGAATCATTTATTTCCTGTCAAAATAAATTTGAGGCTTTTTAACCTGCTTTTGCTTAACACTTCTGGTCACGCCACAACTCTTTTTACTAATTTCCCCATCATTTCTCGTTTTGTCTCAGAGTTACACACACAAACCCTTGCTATTTGTCCTGAGACTGAGGTAGTCCGTCCCTTTTTCCCCAAGAAGCTCCAAACACAGCTGCTACAAAATGACTTACTTCCCTTCTACAGCAGATAAAGCCATTTTCGTCATTTGCATTCCAGCTTTGCAGAGACACAAACACACACATGCGCGCACACGCTGGCATATCACTCCAGAGACTACCTCAAGCAGCTGTGAAATTAGTTACACGTTTTGAATTTGTCATTTTGAAATATTTTGTGTGCATTAAGGTGACTAATGAAATGCTGGCTGTTTTTTTAAGACAAGGATTTCAGTTAAACCCCTTTGCCGATAAATGCGGGCAGACGCGTGAGAGGGGTGACTAATGCGTTTGGTCCTTTCAGAGTGTTTACAAACAGGAAGCAGCTACGCTGTCAAGTCGCTGACCACTTCAGGTGTTCAAGCGGGATGGCTGAAGGAGGTTGATTATTGTGTAATCTTCATCACTGTAGTTTACGTTAAGCATGTGCGTTACTGAGCAGCCCCACAACAAGCACTACTGAAATGAGGAGCACAAGCGGAATGCAAAGCAGCTCTTTCTCAACCTACAACTACTTATTTAATATGCTGAAGTGCATGCTGGGCCATGAGTGCATGTATGTTTTCAGTTCTCTAGGTGCTTGTACGTATGTGTTTGAGTGTTTATATCTGCACAAGATTATATTTCTCTATGACTCCTTCAAGCAACCAAGAACAGAGAAGGAAAGAGCAAAAGAGGGAGAAATTGATTGAGAAAGAGAGAAAGAGAGGCTAGCTGGAGACAGAGAGAGCTTTATGAAAACAGACAGGTGTCTGCATTGAGAGAGTGGACATGAGGAGAGATGAAGAGACAGTAAAGGGGTGTCGCGTTGACAAAGCGACAAGAAGTTAGAGATTTCTGGCAAAACAACCATTAATGTGGCTGCAAAGTTAAGCAGAAAACTATATGCAAATGAGCAGTGCTGCAATGCAGCGAGCACCAATAGGAGTGAGGAGGAGACAGTGATCCGCCACCTGATTGGTGTTGTTACTCCCAACTAAAATGATTAAAAACTGTTTTGTTAATTTAAATAAAACTGAAATAAATTAAAAAAGAAATATTAGATCAAAAACTTAAATGTAAACTCAAAATGTTCTGATGTCAACTAACTGAAATAAAATAAGTTCAAGTATACTAATAATTTAAATGATTAAAACTAAAGCTGAAATAAAAACAAAGCTAAACAGAAGCCTTTAGAAAACTGATAAAAAGTACAAAAGCACAAAACAAAATTACTAAAACAAATTAAAATGAAAACCTAAAAATAATAGCTAATTCAAAATATTAATAAAACTATAATCGTAAATAAATAATGCTAAAATAACACAAAGTTAAACTAAATTAAATTAAATTAATCAGCATTTCTGCATTCCTTGGGAATCAAACCCATGCATGGCCTACTACTAAGTAATACTGTTTAAGCAACATGAACGCCAATAAGACATTCTCTTCCTGCATTAGTGGATGGTCCTTGGCCAAAATAAGCTGAAATGTGGACGAGACATTTTGTTGTTTATTCAACATCCTGGCAATGCAAGACTAGTGTGAATAGGGTTTAGTGAATAGAGTGTGTGTTCCTGTGTGTGCATGTGAGAGAGGATGCCCAGCCTAAGTGGATATTGAATAAACACAGATGAAAGGAATGATGGAGAGATGTTTAAATAGACCATGGGATTTGATATGAAATAAAAAGATGAATATGAAACCTCCTCACTGTGGAGACTGTCCTTTTAGGCACAATAATACAGAAGTCCCAGTGAAACATGTCTACAATAGAAATCAATAACCTACCCATTCTTACATAGGACTGCAGGTTTAGTGGGAAAAAAAATAGAGCTCTGGCTCTTTGGAAACTGAACATGTTCAAGGCTGAGCAATTCAACTGTTCCATTTCTGCTCATCACGATGCTTCAATTAAGCTTCTGAATGGCCAGACACACATTGTCCCTGAAGAGCATCGTCAACCATCTAAGTATGAATATGAACCATGAAACTAAGGCAGGAAGAAAGAAGAAAATGGAGTAGGATACCCGAAGAAGGTCGCTAAAGAAAAATTATATCAATAAGCCATAAGAGCTGACGCACTGCAGTGATTTTACTATGGGGTATTGTTAGGCATGACACAAGCTGCTTTGTACAGCTTGGCTTATTGCTTTTATATAACAGTAAAAACATCACAGATAGCAATATGTTCAAGTTATTACATTTATTAACGATAATAATCATAATAAAACATTCTTCTGATGAGTAATACATTTCATTATCCTAAATAAAGGCTGTTCATGGTTTCTAAAGAAATTGGAAAACTAACATACCCTATGTCTGAATATGCCTTTAACACATTTTTTAAAATAAACTTAAAATGTATTGTCTAATATATAAATTCGAAAAAGATTATTATTTTATACTATACATTACATATATTAAATTTTAAAGTATAATAACAATTTAAAAAATGAATATTAATTATTTTATATAAATTTTATATTAAATAATAAATGTAAAAATGAAAGCAAAATCATAGATAGACATATTGGGACATCTTGGCTACATCACAGCTTAAAGCATTTCTTTCAGAGAATAAACTGTGTGTTTTATAAAAAAGCATCTGAAAATAAGAGCAGAAGTGATGTCTGCCTAAACGCCTGGTTTAGGATATTGGATGGATATTTGAGGATGGAGAATTGAGGACATGAAAGAGATATTTTGAGTGATGGACAAAACACAAGTGAGTGTGGGATGTGAGAGAGGAGGGAAGGTTTAAGATTAATACAATGATTGACAGGAGGTAAAAACTCCCCAGCGGAGGAATAATATTCATCACCCCTTTTGCTATTCAGTTTCATTTCAATGTAATTCTCCCCTATCTGTGACTGCCAAAGCACTCTATCACTCCACTGTGACTGCCATCATCCCTCACTCTTGCTTGCTCTCTCTCTAGTGCACTTACACAAACTGAATGTGAAAGTAAATGATGTAAGAATGCTGTGTGAAAACGCACTGTTAGCCAAACTCACAGTGAAGGTTGACATCTCTGACAAACATTTCAATCTCAACACAAGCAGCTCTGCAGAAGCAAATCACCATAAACACACCATACCCAAAGATGCACTGTAATGCCTCAACATCGTCTCATCTTCCACTGTCTACACAATTTCCACAACTCTATATTTCAATCTCTATCTTTTTCTCATACCCCTTTTCCATCTAAATGGAAAAAGGGTATGAGAAAACCTGAGGCGAACCTTTTGCCCGCGTTTCCGTTGATGTTATTGGCAAACATTTGTCTTGGATCTCTGCAGAAAATCATTCTTACTTAGAGTGCACGTTCATCCTGCTGGTTCATCCTGTACTGTTGAGAACTACGCGACCAAATACAGAAACGTGCTGCAAATACTCGCGACACAACCAAATACAGAAACGCGCTGCAAATACTCGCAACACATGCAGCATGCTTCTATATTTGGTTGTGTTGTGAGTATTTGCAGCGTGTTTCTGTATTTTGTTGTGTTGTGAGTATTTGCAGCGCACTTCTATATTTGGTTGTGTTGTGAGTATTTGCAGCACATTTCTGTATTTGTGCTGTGAGTATTTGCAGCGTGTTTCTGTATTTGATTGTGCTGTGAGTATTTGCAGCGTGCTTCTATATTTGGTTGTGTTGGGAGCATTTGCAACGTGCTTCTATATTTGGTTGTGTTGCAAGTATTTGCAGCGTGCTTCTATATGCACAGACCACATTGGAAATGTTTGAAACGCTTTTCTGTATTTGGTCGCGTTGTGCATATTTGCAGCACGTTCCTGTATTTGGTCGCGTTGTGCACATTTGCAGCACATTTCTGTATTTGGTTGTGTTGCAAGTATTTGCAATGCTTTTCTGTATTTGGTCGCGTTGTGCACATTTGCAGCACATTTCTGTATTTGGTTGTGTTGCAAGTATTTGCAATGCTTTTCTGTATTTGGTCGCGTTGTGCACATTTGCAGCACGTTTCAGTATTTGGTTGTGTTGTGCACATTTGCAGCGCGTTTCTGTATTTGTTATATGCAGCATGCTTCTATATTTGGTTGTGTTGCGAGTATATGCAGCATGCTTCTGTTTTTGGTTGTGTTGCGAGTATTTGCAGCACGTTTCTGTATTTGATTGTGCTGTGAGTATTTGCAGCATGCTTCTATATTTGGTTGTGTTGGGAGCATTTGCAATGTGCTTCTATATTTGGTTGTGTTGCGAGTATTTGCAGCGTGCTTCTATATTTGGTTGTGTTGCGAGCATTTGCAGCGTGCTTCTATATTTGGTTGTGTTGCGAGCATTTGCAGCGTGCTTCTATATTTGGTTGTGTTGCGAGTATATGCAGCATGCTTCTATATTTGGTTGTGTTGCGAGTATATGCAGCATGCTTCTATGTTTGGTTGTGTTGCGAGTATATGCAGCATGCTTCTGTATTTGGTTGTGTTGCGAGTAT
>NW_015659312.1:1645767-1690198 GCF_001515625.1 Sinocyclocheilus rhinocerous
CTTCTATATTTGGTTGTGTTGTGAGTATTTGCAGCACGTTTCTGTATTTGTGCTGTGAGTATTTGCAGCACGTTTCTGTATTTGATTGTGCTGTGAGTATTTGCAGCGCGCTTCTGTATTTGGTTGTGTTGCGAGCATTTGCAGTGTGCTTCTATATTTGGTTGTGTTGCGAGTATTTGCAGTGCGCTTCTATGTTTGGTTGTGTTGCGAGTATATGCAGCATGCTTCTGTATTTGGTTGTGTTGCGAGTATTTGCAGCACGTCTCTGTATTTTGTTGTGTTGCGAGTATTTGCAGCGCATTTCTGTATTTGGTTGTGTTGCGAGTATATGCAGCATGCTTCTATATTTGGTTGTGTTGTGAGTATTTGCAGCGTGTTTCTGTATTTTGTTGTGTTGTGAGTATTTGCAGCGCGCTTCTGTATTTGGTTGTGTTGCGAGCATTTGCAGTGTGCTTCTATATTTGGTTGTGTTGCGAGTATTTGCAGTGCGCTTCTATGTTTGGTTGTGTTGCGAGTATATGCAGCATGCTTCTGTATTTGGTTGTGTTGCGAGTATTTGCAGCACGTCTCTGTATTTTGTTGTGTTGCGAGTATTTGCAGTGCATTTCTGTATTTGGTTGTTCCGGGTGTATGTGCAGCGCACTTCTATATTTGGTTGTGTTGTGAGTATTTGCAGCACGTTTCTGTATTTGATTGTGCTGTGAGTATTTGCAGCGCGCTTCTATATTTGGTTGTGTTGCAAGTATTTGCAGCGAGTTTGAAGCGCCTTTCTGCATTTTGAGTATTTGCAGCACATGTGTTGTCAAACTGATGAAGTTTGTGTTCTTAATTTGCTGGTGCTTTTTCTATTTGCATGTGTTTTTTTTAAGTTGCAGCACATTGAGCTCTCTCGGCCACCGTATATTCCATTGACTGAAATAACTTTTTATAGAAACTCTATTTGGGACCTGGTCAGAACTGATAGAAATCATTTTGCAGTGTATTTAGTCTTAATCATGAAACTGACTCGTCTTGAATTTAAGACATGATAATATCTTAAATTACATGCACAAAAATCTTGATGAAACATTTACCATTTATTGTGCTTTCAAATAGCCTTCAGTTAACAAGCTAAAACCCAAAGTATACTTTGGTTTTTGCATAAATGCTAGGGTACTAGTACATGACGGAAATGTAACATAAATTTTATTATCAGCGTAGGATGCATGTACTGTGTGCATGCAGACCAATATTTCTAACCAAGACTATATGCAGGTCACACGTGCACTGATTTTTTTTTTTTGCACTAATTTGTTGTTGCACAAGGAGGCAACACTGGCCTGGGCTGTTTGTTTTTCAGTCGAAAAAGAAAGGAAGAGACAGAACAAAAACAGAAACAACAACACACTGACAATCATTTGTGTGAAGAGGTTCAGAGACACATGCAACTCTAGTTTAAATGAGAACAACAACATTTTTATCGCTAAAAACTTCTGGAGAAAAAATAGTGGAGAGACACTGGACAAAGGTTAAACTTGCGAGCGTGAATGTGTCAAGCGCTTGTGTTCACGCATGCTATCAAATGGGCTATACTTCGGAAGGCTAAGCATTCGGCTGTATGCGTATGCTACCAATACACATTAGAAAGCAAAGTATACCTTGGGTAGCTTAGCTAACTAGCTTAGAATAACTAGTACTGACTGGTTTAAAAAGCTCTTTGGATTTGCTAGAACAGGCTACTGCACTTTTTAATCAGGGATTGAGTAAAAGGAGGTAAGATCCTGAGCAAAACTCGCACAGAACCAGTTTTTTCTTCGGAACTTCCTTTTCTGTAGTAGAAGCGTTCAGAAAGGTTTGAGAGTGAGCACTAGCCCTGGAAACTTTCATTGTCAGTAGAAAACTTTTTTTTTTTAATAGAAATTACTTATCTATCACAGTCTACTCCCAAAATCTTACTCCATTTTCTGTGCTCACACTTCTGGATGTGTGTCATATACGTGCAACCCCCACCCCGTCCCCCGCCATCCCTTGATCCCCCAGGACACAATTACAGTTTTCCCCTGGATGCAAACTAATTAGCTTTAAAAAAACTTCCACAAATTAATAAATAAATAAATGAGGGGAAGGGAGCTAAATAAATGCTAATCCTTGGCGCAGTTCTCAGACACATGGACAGAGGGACACTACAACAGCTTCCTTCACACACACACTCACAGACTGTGGCAGGGTGAAGTTGTTGCTGTAGCGCAGTGGGATTCTGTAGTAAATCACCACACCTGTGCGGTGTAACCTGTGCGCGCCGCCTCTCTCTACCCAAGGGAACGAACGTCCCACTTAAACACTTGTATAAAGGCTTCTGCAGGAAAACAAATGTGCGTTGGGAGAAACGGCTCTTAATAAACGACGCTAGACTGAGACAGAGCAGGGAGTTAAATGCCTCTAACGGCACACACTAAAACAGCCCTAAACAAACATATTTTGATAAAGACTAGCGCTAGTAGCTAACATTTCACTAACAGGTCTATGTTCAGTGTGCATTAGTGGTTAATATAATTGAGGCTGAGGAAGGATGCTAATTATGAGGAAGCTTTGGGAGCCATTAGCTCTTCCGCTATGAATAAAAGAGGACGAACTAAACTGACAAGTGTACATAACTCACGGCGCTAATGCTAATGCCACGGGACTCGCTAAACACCCACGGCAACCTGCCAATGAGCCATGATCAGTTTTGCGCTTCTAATATAACCGTTAAACACTGGAATCGATCCGAATATCCATGTTTCCATCAGCACCTGAGGACCACAATGACCCGGGGGCAGCTTTGCATTGGCGGCCATTTTGATATTCATGATTTTGCGTCAGTGGACCAGAGCTAGAAAGATATTAATGGCATGAGGCGATCTGAACTCGGCTCGGAGAGCTTCTTTAATAATGGCTAGACTAACGAAGTGCGGGGAGCTCCAGTAAACGACCCCAGTAGATCCAGCACCATTTTCCTTTAATGGACTTTAATAAAACAGCATGATGGTCCCTTTATAAATCCTCTGTCAGAGGCAGGTGTGGAGGCACAGCAGGGGCAGCGCTTCAAAAATCGCTAAGCCAGGGATGTGGAACGAGGAAAGGCTGCTTAGCTGCACTACCGAAGATTTGCAGCATTGCTTAATGAATGTTAGGCTAACTCAGATGCTGTGGACGTTTAGCAGCGAGACCTACAAAGTGCTTTATTACTCAACTCTTAAGCAAGGCAGGGGAAATGGAGGGAGTGGGAGAGTTGGAGAAAAGTGGAAATGGGCGAAGAAAAATGCAGCTGGGTCATTTTCATTATGCAGTGCATTTTAATGTCCCCATAATATACAGTAAATCTTACATGGACAGTTCACCCAAAAATGAAAACTCTATCATTTAGGCCTACTCACCCTTGTATCATTGACTGACTTCTGTGGAAAATAAAAGAAGATATTTTGAGTAGTGGTCGACCGATATATCGCCAAGGCCGATATTTGGCATTTTTCAAATATCGGCATCGGCCGATAAGTTTTTCTGTTTGGCCGATGTGTTCGAGGCAGAATTTTATTTTGACGGCGCAGCAGACTTTTATTTTGGCGGCACTGAGAACGGCAGCGCCTGAGCACACACCGCTCACATTCTCCCTCTTGTTCCCTGTCGTCGTTCTTGGTCCGTGCAAATTGAATGCTGACAGGAGGAGAGTTTTGCTTGACTGTAGACGCGCGATCGACAAACTTTAAACTAGTGATTTAAAATTATGCTGCGCTTTAACCATTTGCCCGCTGTCATATTCATGTCATTTTCATTGCGTGCTGTATGTAAAATGAATGTTACCTTGGCTTTATTTAAAAAATAAAAATAAAAGATTCCCAATGCACACACACTTCCCAGAATACTGGTGCCCTGCTGGTTACAGTGTTTACTTCCTTTTTAATTCGATTTTTATTAAATATTTATTTATTTGTGAAAAATGCTTTGTCTTCTAAAGTCTAAGTATGATTATTTTACACAATTATTTTAATAAATTTCAAATGATTTCAAATTTCTTAAATATAAATTAAAATAAATAAAATTATATCGGCTTTATATCGGCCATCGGCCACCCTGCTTTCCAAGATATCGGCAGTCAAAAAACCCATATCGGTCGACCACTAATTTTGAGAAATGTTTCGGATATTTTGAGAAAAGTGTTTTTGTCCATAGAGGTTAATGGTCATCAAATCTGTTTGGCTCCCAACATTCTCCAAAATATTTTCATTTGTGGTCAACAGAAAAAAAAAAAAAACATTTTTCATTTTTGGGTGAACTATACCTTTAATATATATTTAATATTAATAATATAAAAAAATATATTGAACTCATAAAGGAAGTCAAATCATTTTGGTGGAAAAGCACACATACACACACACACATATATCAAAATAACCTTCAGGTTAACACACTCATGTCAATTAAATTCAGCACTTTATTTCCATCCTTTTATTTTCCATACTGTCAGGAATACTTTTCATTTCTTTATTTCCAAACTGTTTCCATTGTTTTCGTGCATATTAAATAAAGAATCACATTATAATAAAAAAAGTTTCAATCCTAACTTGACAAGCTATCTGGTGTGTCCTTTAAAGTAGCAATGAAAAGTAGCGACAGATCTTTTTTTCTGCATTGTGACATCCATCTGAGGATAACAGATTATCAAAAAAGATCAAATGTAGGATGGGAACTTGGTTATATCCATCGGTTGTTTATTGGATTTTGAGATGTGGGCGATGCACTGAAAAATGGAGGCAGATTTAAATCCAAGCTTACAGTCCATTTTAAGAAAGGGGCGGGGTTTAAACAGACTAAATGATTGGAGAAGTCCAGCATACATCAGTAAAGAGAAGTCTGTTGTTTCACTGGAAAATCAAAATTTTTACTAAAAAATTACAAGCTCAAAATAAATAAATAAATAAATAAAACTTATGCATGGATGAATCATTCACAACAAGATCGATATCATACATCTTGAAAATAGATAGGGAACAATTTAATTTCCTAATGACTTTTATAAAACTAAAACAACACAGGCATATTCATCTGTTAAAAATTACAGAGCTCATAACAGGAATAACCCAGCTCCGCTTTGACGGACTATGTATGTGTCATCTTTGTCATGACTGGTACATCATTAGAGAGATGGGTGGAAACTGGTACATCATTAGAGAGATGGGTGGAAAAAGGCTATGTGTCACTCTCCTGTGGACCAGCCATTATAGTCAGAGAGGGTCACCACTCTTTCGCGCTCTGTTTCTCTCACTTCACATTTACCGCCTATCTTGGTCATTACCTTTTATCTCTTCCTTGTATTTAACTCATTTTCTCTCTTACTCTGGCTCTCTTTCTGTCTATCAGGTGAAGTGCGCAATATTACTAATAATATCTCATGCCCATTGCTATTGTTGTCCTCCATTAGCATCCTCTAATGCATATTAATGCAACCACTGCCATAACCTGATCTTGAAATGCCGACACCTTAGCAACAAGTGCACATAAACATAAAAAACCCAGTCAAGAGCTTCCCGCCCCCACCCGTCCATTACCTTAACTCTTAACCCCAGCCTATATTACATCTCCATGGTGACCGGTGCCTGGCAACTCCTGGAAGAGAGCGGTTGTCGTAGCGATGCAATGTGAGGTGGTGATGTCATGGCCCGGTTACCACAAACTCAAGGGGCTATTATTTCTGCTCTTATGGGAGATGTTTGAACATTATGTATTCACCACCCCGTTACCACGGCGATCCATCGCAATAACCATGGGACTCGGACCTTGATTTGTCTTCATTAGGGAGGACTCAGTGCCGTTTTGTTCGTTACTCTATCCCCACTTCACTGTCATTCAACCTCTGGTCTAGCTCATTCCTCCTTCGCCCATCGCCGTCCTTCCTCACTCTTTTCTCGCCACTCCAATCAAGCCTAAGTAATGCGGTCACTGGCTACGTACACATATAAGCTCGCTTTGTGTAGCCACACACTCAGTACACCCAAAGTCAATATGGTATACTGGGTTCACCTTAAGTTAAACAAATATACACTGACCAGCAACCCCCCCACTTTCTCTTTCTCTCTTCCCTCTATACAAGCACACAGTACTCTCAATGCTCTCGTAGGAATGTGACCTTTTTATTCAAATGGACACAGTGAAAATGCATTAAGTAGTGCAACCCTTAGGACACCTACACACTGGAGTGTACACCGAAAATTACGTCTGAAGAAATGTTGGACCTTCCCACATGAGTGTAGATTTCAACTGGTGACACAATCACAGATATTTCTAACTCAAGCGTTACATAATGTGGAGCTTTTTTTACTGATACCAAAATATTTTTAGATAATTTATATAATATTATATATAATTATATCATAAAATATGATTAATAATGTTTATTTATATTAAATAAATTAAATAAATTATTTAATTAAAATTAAATCAAGTTCTCAAAACAAAACAAACATTTCAAATAAAACAATTACTATAACACTCACCCTTAAAATAACATATACTGCAGATGCTATCAAACATAATAGCCATACCACATAACTCTAATTTTGACTTAATGGTGTTTTCTGATTTGTGACCCTGGACCACAAAACCAGTCATAAGGGTCAATTTCTCGAAATTGAAATTTATACATCATCTGAAAGCTGAATCTGAAACTGAAATAAGCTTTCCGTTGATGCATGGTTTGTTAAGATACACCTATTTGAAAATCTGGAATCTGAGGGTGCAAAAAAATCTAAATATTGAGAAAATAATCTTTAAAGTTGTCCAAATGAAGTTCTTAGCAATGCATATTACTAATCAAAAATAAAATTTTGATATATTTATGGTAGGAAATTTACAAAATATCTTCATGGAACATGATCTTTACTTAATATCCTAATGATTTTTGGCATAAAAGAAAAATTTCTTTTGCGATAATTTTGACCCATACAATGTTTTTTTGGCTATTGCTACAAATATACCCCAACGACTTAAGACTGGTTTTGTGTTCCAGGGTCACATTTGTGAATTTCATTTGCACTTGCAAAATGATGCTGTTATGTCAACAAATGTTAAGAAATGTTAATTTGCTGCAATGTATTCCGCTTATCAATGGGAATTTTAAAAAAAGACCAGAAATCAAAATCAATTTTATTCCCGCCTGATTTCAAATTGACCCACTGATGAATTTTAGACATTTATATCAGTCAACCGCTCTAAAGCTTTTTCTAGTGTGTAGGCAGCATTATACACACAAACATCTGTGCCTGCAGCTGTACGTAACCTGAGCACTTGCTTATTGATGTTGTTATTATTATTATATAATTCTTGGCCTTCAAGTTCACTCCTGATTTAAATAAAATCAAGAGAGAGCAAAGAGTGGGAAAGAGAGAGGCGTGTGTGTTGATAGAATTGTTGAACTGTATCTTTTCAAGTGTAGCGCTTCCTTCCCCAAATGATTAAAAATGACTGTCCTATAATAAGCTAGTTTGTGTTGACAGCAGCCTAGCTAAAAAGGAATAAAGGTTTTCTAAATCAACTCAACATTTAAATGAAAAAGAGCATGGCACATGCAGTGTGTTCTAACTGTGACAGTGTCCACATCCTCTGTTGAACATTCATTCAGCACTTTAAAGACTTAAAATCCACTATTTAACCATAAGACAAGTATAGCTTTATTTTCTGGGTGTACAGTACGAATTTACTACAGAAATGTTACGTTTTAGGTGGGACATATCAAATGGATCATCCCTTTTTTTTAAATAGCCAACAGAATGCAGTTACTTTACAGAAGTGATGGAAAGAAATTGTCAATAAATGATGGATTCTGCTATACAATTTATATTGTGGTATATCTGCAGCGTAATTTTAAAAAAGTTTACTTACCAAACTGTGCAATAGATGGACACTTCCAGTGTAGACAGCTTTGTTGATTATAATGGAAGTGATTCAGTTTTGACATGTTGTGCTGAGTTGCATGCATCAAATATAGGCTCAAATTAACTGTAGGTTGCTTACGCTTGTCAAGCAATGTTGTGAATTGACATCAGTATGGATTTTAACTGATGACACCGTCACAGGTGTTTCTAACTCAAGTGTTGCAAAACGTGAAGCTGTTTTTTTTAATCTTATCAACACCGGATTTATCATTTATTTATTTGTATTAAATAGGCATCAAACAAGTTCTCAAAACAAAATGAAAAACAACAAAAACCAAATAAAACTAAAACAAAACAAAAACAAAAAAATATGAAAAAAATTTAATAAAATCATTATGATAACATAAACTGCAGATGCAAACAAAGATATGGATGAAGCTAGCACATAACTATAATTTTGATTCATGGGGCCTAAAGTGTCTTATTTAAACAACATGATAGTAGTTGACAAATAGCAAGTTCCCCAATGAAAATTCACCTTGAAATTAAAAATGTCAGAGGAAGTGTTCAAACAATTTGATGCGAGACAAAGAACAAAATTCAAACTCTGTTTTGGCACATCTTAATAGTTAATTAATGAGTGGGTGAAATCCTGCAGGTGCCCCCTGCACTCAACTGCACATATTTGAATGGGCTTGAGTACTAAAAAACACAAAAACCATCAGGTGTACATAAACTCAGAAGCACAACACTCCCTTCTCTCCTCTTGAGTGCACACATGGTGACATTTAAAGGGGGACAGAACAAGGACACAGTAATTGCACAGCGACACAGAATGTGTGTGTGAACAGGACGGTTGTGAATAATCAAGCACATGTGTTGCAGCTCACACAGATGAAAGCATTATTCTCTGTGGAGCAAATTGCCTCATTTCCGACCCATTTGAAAGCCAGCTCATCCCCATCAGCAACATACAGCAAAAATTACACACACGCGAGCACGCTCACATTCGCATAAACTGTCCATTTAATTACCACAGAACTCCCAGCCACTCACACATACAACTTCAGCCCCGCGGTTTTGGTGATGTCTTTTACTCACTGCCTCGGGAAAGAAAGTGCTGCTGCTGGAGAGGGCCAGTCAGCCAAGGGGACACACAGAGGGTTTGTATTAGTGTTAAAGCCCATAAACAATGTTTTGTTACTTGATGTTCATTGGTAATCTGTGTACCTGCATGTGTAATTTCCATTCATACTGAATGTGTTTATTGCAGTGTGGCGGCCCAGGTTCACACCGGGATGGGGAATGAATAATGCTTTGTCACCAGACCCATAAATTCAGCATCGTGTCTCACCTGTGCTGAATGCGCATTCATGAGTTGTCTATGAGGTCAGGAGGAACACAACACAGCCAGGCAGCCACTTAATCAATGACCACCTGATGCCAGGCCTTTGGACCTGCCGGCCCCTCGCACGAACCATTCTTTCACTCATACCAGAGCCCTTTTTTTTGTGAGCACCCTTACGAGCAAGTATCATGGTGGTGTTACCATAGCAATATTCCATAGAATTAACATGTTTGAATACTACTGTGGTAACACTATAGTATTTTTTAAGTACCTTAAAGGCATAGTTCACCCAAAAATTAAAATTCTGTCATTAATTACTCACCCTCATGTCGTTTCCAACCTGTAAGACCTTCGTTCATCTTCGGAACACAAATTAAGATATTTTTGATGGAATCTGAGCCTCTGACCCTGCATAGACAGCAATGCAACTGAAATGTTCCCAAGTCCAGAAACGTAGCAAGGAGATCTGTAAAATAATCCATGTGACATCAGTGGTTCAACCGCAATAAAGTCTGATACCACTATCTTTAAGCAGTTCCATTGCAAATTATATAATGAGTGAAAGTCAAAGAGAAAGCTTTAATTGTTAAAAATAATCAAATAAAATATTAACACTAAATAAATAAATGCATGAACTCCACAAGTTTCTCAAACCTAACGATCATGTTCTCTAGCATGATTTGGAATCTTTTGCTTCAACGGAATAACAACATCTGACCGTCTTTATAAAAGTCTCATGATCAATGTCACAAATCTGCTTATTTGATTAGAAACAATGATGAAATTTTAAGATTTCTTAATCATTTTAAGCCATCAATGTTTTTCTGCCATCAAAATCCACCTATGTTCATTTCCAAGTTTATATTAGATTTTCAATCACAGAATTTCAACAGGGACTTTTCATTTCAATTCAGTTTTGGACTCCACAGTATATAAATATGGTAAAACACTTTTGACAGCATTTTTGTTCATTTATATAATTTCTTTATCTATTCATCTTTTTTAATACAACAAAGTCAAATAAAGAAGCTGCAAAGGAACCAAAAATCCCTGTCAAAAAATATGTGATAAAATAAGTGAGTTTACAGAAACTCGCATTATGAAATTAATGTTTTTCTGCAATGCATGTTGGCCTCAATTATTGGCACCCCTAGAAATTATTTTGAGTAAAATATCTCTGAAGTATATTCCCATTCATGTTTACATTTTTTAGCACACCAGGTTGACAAGGCACATGAAATTGTCCAGCCATGACTTCCTGTTCAACAGGATTTTAAATATGAGGCCAAATTCCCTTAATCATCCATCACAAGGAGTAAAACCAAAGAATATTGTTCTGATGTGCAGAACAAGAGTGTTGAGCTTCACAAAATAGAAAGTGGCTGTAAGAAAATAGCTAAAGCATTGAAAATCCCCATTTCCACCATCAGGGCAATAATTAAGAAGTTCCAATCAACTAAAGATGTTACAAATCTGCCTGGAAGAGGATGTGTCTCTATATCATCCTAAAGCACAGGGAGGAGGAGAGTTTGAGTGGCCAAAGACTCTCCATGGATCACAGCTGGAGAATTGGGGTCAGAAAGCCTAAAAAAAAAAATTAAACAGCCCCTACATCACCACATGTTGTTCGGGAGGGTTTCAAGAAAAATCCTCCTCGCTCATCCAAAAACCAACTCCAGCATATTCAGTTGACAGGGTTGCAAAAAGGTGGAAAATTTCCAGTAAATTTCGTACACATTCCAGAAATTTTGGAAACTTTCCAGGATTTTTTTTTTATATTCCAGGGATTGTTGGAAAGTTTCCGGAAATATGCCAGAAATTTTCCACTCCTTTGCAACCCTAGTTGTCAGACACTACTGGAACTTCAAACGGGACTGGCTTCTATGGTCAGATGAAACTAAAAAAAATAGTTTTTGGCAGTAAACTCACCAGATGGGATTGGTGCAAACAGGGATAAAAAGTACCCAATGCCAACAGTTAAATATACTGCTGGATCTAGGGCCATCCTTAGGGGGGTGCAGCAGGTACGGTCACCCCTCGAACCTTACTTCAATAAAAGGTTTTTTTTTTATGAAAGATCAAAATGCATATTTATTTTCACAGCCACCTTTGCTCATATTTACCAAGGGTGCCAATATTAGTGGAGGCCACTGCAGACAGACAGACAGACAGTTAGTTCCTGGCACTGTATATCACAGAAGTGCTGAGTGTGTATGTGTCTTGGTGCAGTAGCTTTTTTGAGTATATGTGTGGCTGGTCAAGCTCTAGTAACAGTGTTTTGTGGTTGATTTACAGCATGCCAGAGAGTGGAAGAAATTAAATGTGCAGTTTGACTTCTATCCTTCTCTCGCTCTCTCTTTCCCTGGTGTTCATCTCTTCCTTTCTATACATTATTTCATCCCTCACAATTCACAATATATAAAATATAATAATATATAAATAATACCAAATCGACTGCCTCTGACAATGAAAAATCACAAGATAAACTGCTAATGAGCCTCTTTCAATTCTGCATTCATCTTGTTTATTTCAAACAACTCAGTGTCTACCTTTAACCCTCTCTAGAACAAGCTACTCTCACTGCTGCACTCTGGGTAGAGACGAACCTAGAGAAGAGCCTGTCACAGTCCAACAAACAAACACTCAGCCCCTTCAACGTACTGACTCACTCACTTGCCTTTGCTCTTTCTGCCATTTTCATTCTGATATTGCTGCCAGGCCTTTTGCGGATGATATACACACACATGCTTCTCTCTCCAGAGGGTAACGCAAAAACAAGCTTGTTTCATTTAGAGTGTGCTTGACTGCCTTTAGCTGTTTCTGTTGGGGCAATGACACTGACCACAGCACAGAAACACATTAATCTTTAAATCTCTCTCTCACACACAAAAACATCTACCACAACCACCGAACTGTGATCTGCACACACATGGACACACTGCACACAGATGAAGAGAGACAGGGAAAGATGGAGAGAGTCGTCATCGCCGTTCAGGATTGAACAAGACAGCAAGGGAATAAGCCCGGGAGGACAAGACGTCATGCAATTTTAAGTGAGGTCACCACTGTTGTCACTGTCTGGAGTGGACAGTCAGAACATACAAAAGACCTTTACGCTTGTCCAGACAGAAGAAACACTGTTTCATTCCAGGCCAGGAAAGGACTGACGTCTTATAAATGGTAAAATGGAAACTATTGGGTCGAGCGGAAACAGACGCGTGAGGTCTGCAGCAGTGGCTGCGTAGATTAATTAAAGATTTTTATCAGAAGTGATACAGACAGACAGAAAGGGTCAGACAGTGATAGAGAGAGTGATAGAGAGATTTATAGATAGATGGATAGATGGAGGCCTTTGTCAGTCTATTTATTTTTCAGTGTGCCACGAGGAAAAACTGAAAAAAATCTCAAGTCAGCTGTCAGCACAGCTCTCTTCGAATACATTATGACTAAAACTGAGGTGTGAATATCTGTGATTGGCCATCTGTGAAATAGACCACAATGCGCCAGTAAAGATTCATACACTTCATTGTCAGAGAAGATTTAAACTGACATTTATAACCATTACTGACATAATTCTCCATTCAGAGTCTTGTATAATCAATATTAAAAGTTTTATTCAGTTGTGAGGTTAAATTAAAGTCATTTCGACCTTAAAAAGCTGTTATAGTGGCTGTAGGGGGTGCTGTTAGGCGCAATGCAATGTAGAGATCCATGATATATCAGTGCCTTAACTGTCATAGTAGGTCAATATAAGAAATCTCTACTGGTCAATATTGAATATTGATATTGTGTATGCTTATTTGCTGTATTTTAACAGTATCATCCAGCATTTATCATCGAGCACTTTAACCCAAGTCTTCTGAAAAGATATGATTGCTTTATATAATGAACAGATTTAATTTAGGCATATATTCACATATAAACATTGTATAAGACCCAATGTAAACAGGCTCCAAGACGTAATTGATAACAATATTAATCAGATCACACAAATTAGCAGTTGGCTTGAGATACAAACAAGACAAAAATAAACCAGCTGTTTGAGACCAAGTGTAAAACCTCTAAAACCCTACTGTGTTCACTAGTATATGACAAAATACCCCAAAGTTCAATAATCGCAATAATCTGAAATACTGTTTCCACCTGGTACCCCAGCTCATTAGCTCATTAACTATAAACTGTTCAGGCCAAATAACAAAGAAAACACACACCAAAGTTCAATATATACTGTACAGCAACTGAATTAATGTGCAGTCAGATATTTGCTTTTCGGGTTTAAATGTGACTCATCAATACTGTTTAAAAGCCAGAACAATCTGTTTTACAAGCCTGATTTTCATACAACAAAATTACAGCAGTTACAGTCCAGCTCTCTTTAACTATTAAGTTCGCATAATTGTTTTCATTTGAAAAAGCACGTTCAATTTGTGCACCTCTTTTGCCAACTTTAGTCTATTCTAGTAATTTTATGTGGTGATAACTCCACATTCACTTTTAAACAAGACTCCGTTAAAAGGATCTGGTCCAGTGTGGACTCTAGGCTGTGTTCAACCCAGCTCCTAAACATGTTAAATTACTCAGCAGCATAAAATAAGTTCATATTCTATGAGGCTTTATACATGCCAGAACATCTGCCGGTATTGTCTTGGCTTGAACCTAAAATTGCTTTTCCACACTGCTTTTCCGCATCTTTTCCCCCTCGGATTGTCATGGGAACATTCACTGGATGTATTTCAAATTCATTCTCAAAATATTGAGGCAGAAGTGTAGTTAAAGATAAGAAAAGGCTCATTTAAACAATTCACAGAATGCCATCATTATAACCACTTTGTTTACAACAACACAGGTGGTTACTTACGGAAAAATCAAACACGGAACAAAACATCCGAGAGATCTCAGTGCTGATGCTGGTGCCAGGTAGTTCAGACTCGCCTGGCCTGAAATCAAAAGCCCGGGGAAGCAGATCAAAGAGGGACCTCCCCGGCAACCGCTGCCATCCAAACCAGTTATCCCATCTGTAGAAGAGTTGGGTGGGCCTTAGTGCCGAGGAGACCGCCGCTCTGGTGTATCGCAGCATCACAGGCATCAATCTATCTACTAAATATGTTTAATCCAGAGCAGCTGTAGGATTCAGCCATACCAGACGCAGCTTTCAGAAAGCGCTCCAGTGAGGTGTAGAGAACAAATCAGCACATTGAATCACATGTCTGCTTGCCTATTTAACAGACTGCAAAGAGTTTCAGCGGCAAGAGCACATCGATATTTAGTGTTTTTTTAGCCGCAGGGGCCATATCTGCTTTTGTAATTTGTGCAGTGCCAAAAAGAAATGAGTTATTACTGCAGGTGCGATAGACTCATCACTCTAAATACCTTGATGGCTTTGGCTTGGTTAGATAATGTGTTTCTAATGTAAAAATATACATTTGTCAAATATATGGAAGCCCGTTTCTGCTACTGAATAAAAAATAAAAAGGTAATTGCGACTTTTTATCTCATAATTCGACTCATAATGCGACTTTTTTTCTTGCAATTGCGAGTTTATATCTTGCAATTCAGACTTTTTTTCTCAGAATTGTGAGATATAAACTCGCAATTGCGAGTTTATATCTTGCAATTCAGACTTTTTTTCTCAGAATTGTGAGATATAAACTCGCAATTGCGAGTTTATCTCAGAATTCCGAGAAAAAATACATAATTGCGAGGGGAAAAAAGTAAGAAATGTGAGATAAAAAGTTGCAATTTCCTTTTTTATTTTTTATTCAGTGGCGGAAACGGGCTTCCATACATTTGACATATGTATAATATTCATTAGTTTTCAACATTAATAATAAAATGTTCTTTGAACACCAAAACGATATTGATTTCGAAGGATCATGTGACACTGAGGACTGGAGTAATGGCTGCTGAAAATGTCTAATTAACAATGACCTATGGCTGTTATCAGAAAAATGATACAATGATACTATTAAAAAAAATTATGAAATGAATATTTCACTTTTTCTTTTTGAAATTGTCTGAAAACCTCCAACCGTTCACAAATCTCAGTTTGAAGATGCCTGTTTTAATTACATGTCAGTCAGCATTTTGCACATTATTATAGGAGATCTCATACTACTGACTGACTATTCGCTACTACTACTTCTGTGTATGACTTGAGCATTTTCCACAAAGGCTTAAATGTAACTTGAGACCAGAGGAAATAATTTATTTTCGTGTGATCACACTGTCTGAGAACCCGTGGCTCTAAGGGATGGCGAACGGTGGAGTATGTGAGAGAAAAAGCAGGGCGCATGTCCACATATGCAGGCCCAGCAAGCAGCTGTAATTATGATGCTTGGAGTGCTAATAGGTGAGCAGTGCTGGAACGGCATGGATTAAGAAGCTTAAACTGAGCTCTAATGGACCTGGATTTCAGCTTTATATGATCCTGCATCACAAGCAGCCAGCAACAAGCCCAATTACATCTTTAGTCTTTCCGTCTCTCTCTCATTCACTCTCTTAGTGAGGAAATCTTTTTATAGAAACATCAGTCTTGTTTTTGTTTTGTGTGTGTGTGTGTGTGTGTGTGAGGATAAAAGGGATTGAAGTCTAACTGACCGACACCATGTTTATGTATATGTTGTTGTGTGTTTGAATGTTAGTGTGTCAGAACCAATCCTCACAAAAGCCCTGAGGGCACAGCATACTGACAAGGGCCTCTCCTGTGAAGCTTCTCCTTGTGTTCATCACACATGGACATAGAAACACATTCCTCTTTGGTAACTTAGGTTACTGAACATTATTAGTGATATTATTGATATTATTTACTCAAATAAATGTGTGTGTGTGTGTGTGTGTGTGTGTATAAACAAACAGTGTTCCTGCATTGCTTTTTAGCCACAGTGCTCCAGAATATTCAGTGCCATGGAAAAATAAATCATATTTTACTCGAGTTGTGAATGTGAGCTTGCAGTCTGTATTGAACATGATGCAATAAAACACAGTATACCACAAATAATGAGAAGAATCTTCTTACTATTGAGTTGTCCTCAACTGCACGCGAAAACAACAATGACTAGTGTAGTCCGATTTCCAAAAAGAATGACACTTACGAGCCAGTTCTTTTCATGAATAGTTCAAAAAGATGAGTCACTGGTTTGAATCAGTCCGAAACAAATACTGTATATGGCATTAGCAGAGAGAGAATGTCTTTCATATTTAAGTAAAATGGACATAACTGAATATATATCAGAATTAACCCATAATAAAATCAAACCCGACTGAAATCGAACTGAGCAGAATTAAGAGTTTATGATTCAGAATGATATTGAATCAGGAAATCTGTATCAGTATCTAATTGTGGGGCTGCAAAAACATATTTAGCTAATTACTTGGCTTGTGAAGTATGTTTACCTGCAATCTGTCTGGTTAACTGTTTTGCTGGTGAACAGCATACTACCATATACTGATCTGAACAGTTAGTCCAGCACCAAACCACCATAAACCAGTGTGAACCTATATATAAATTCATGCTGGTCCAATCTTACGCTTACAACCCAAAGGAAGTAAACATCTGAGCAACATGTAAAGTAACCAGCAACAGTTAGTTCTGTTAAATGATGCATTGTTTACCCGCTAACTATTGAATATCTTTTAAAAAATCTAATGTCATAAACCTTTTTTGTTCAACGTTCTGTACGGTACTATATCTATATTCTCTACATGGTGTATTTTGCACATATCCTGTGACTACAATATTGCACTGTTATGGAACATAAACCCAATTTGATTTTGTTCTGATTTTGACTAAAGGTGCGATCATTAGCAATATGAAATTTTGCATGTAAAAAGGTCCATTTCCTGTGAAGCATAGCTCACACAGAAGTCACTTTAAAACCAAACAACTTTCTTCTGGTCAACTTGGCGAATCCTCATGACCAACTTAACACATTGCAAAATCTGCTGTTTCTGCCTCATTATGATATTCCAGATTGCATGTATATCTAATTAAGTAACTGGATGATCAAATGTAACTGCACCCTAATTCTTTCTTGAAAGAGGGTTCAGTGTAGAAACTTATAAACATGACTTAATTTCCTGGTGGACTGGCAAAAATATATGACTCCCAAAAATGCAGAAAACAATGCAATCTGATTGGAACTCACCATTTCAGCGGCTTTATTTGCAGTATGCATGAAACAGTGCTTGAACGGTCAGTGGGCGGAGATTAGTCTAAGCTGGTCATTTCAGCAGGCATATATACAACAGTTAGCTGTATACTCAAGAGAGTACACAGCAGAGTTGCTTGGCAACAAATTGCTCACCAGTGTGACACTAACGCAGCATGGTCTCACATACCCCGGTATTACCAGCTCTCCTACTACACACACACTGAGGGTTGTGTGTGAGTGAGAGTAGTGCTCTGGAGTTAGTCAAGGGCTTCAAAGTTCTCTGAACTTCAGAACAGCTTCATGTAAATGGGTGTGCCGACTGTTATCGCTCATACACACATCCACAAACACACACCCTCACTTTTATGCTACTTTCATTCATGAAATATTTTGAAGGAAAAGCAGTGACAGCATAAAAACACTTCAAAGGGTGGCCAGCGGAGATAGGATGCGCCAAAATAAAAGAATTCAATTTAGAGTCGATACGACGCAATGGTAAATAAATTCAGTGGGAGAGACGTGACATGACATGTGGCCAAGTATGGTGACCCATACTAGGAATTAGTGCTCTGCATTTATCCCATCCTTAGTGCACACACACAGCAGTGAACACACACACACCGTGAACACACACCCGGAAATAAATCGCATGTTTATTTTAGATCTGTGTGGGTATATTAGTATCTATAGTGTTCATATTAGTGCTCAAATGGTACATGTTTTGAAAAGGTACTGCCACAGCAACAGCTTTTGCACCTTTTTTAAAAAAAGTTATTTTATAATGAGAGTACATTGAAAGTATATAACTATAACTATAAATCAGTCACTGCATTTTTTTTTCCAGACAGATGCAGTGGTAACCTTAGCATTTTATTTGAAGATTTAACATTTGTAGATGGTCTAAAGCAAAAGAGTTGTACAAATTCTGAAAATCTCTTAGAGCTCCTTGTATTTAAGTTTTCATAATCCGTTTGAAAAAAAAAAAACATACTACACATTAATGAATAAATCTGTATATATAAAATTATTTCATTTACAAGTGTCTTGTTTGTGGTTTTTATTCATGCTAGCTATAGTTTCTGACCTTAAATCAAAACATATTTGTGATTTTATGACATTTCATCAGAAGCACAATCTTTGTTATTTGTGTATTTTACTTTCATTTTATTGCATGCTGCTGCTGCTTGCACTGGTGACTGTTGACTCTATCGCACACAGACACGTCATTCTGTACTTGCATTCTCAGATTAAATGCGGCGATCCAAAACAGTGAATCTAGTCATCCTTCAGGTAAAAGTTTGCTTCAAGAATGACCACACTGCTGACATGACCTTATCACTATCACACCCTGAGCACATGTGAGCTATTCGTCTTATCAGCAAGGCATATCGCCATAATTTTTCATATCGGGCCGATGCTGATATTTGCATTTTAAGGCCAATTCCGATAACATTCCGATAATATTGTGCATCACTAGCTTCAGACTGATTCTGTCCAGTCTGAGGACATCAAACACGTTTGATATTTTGAGCTGATATTAGAACACTTTGTTTTATGTCAAGCACCTCCTAGCAATGATAATTTGATGTGTTTGGAACAACTTGAAAGTATGATAGCATGCAATCCTCCGTTGTTCAGTGTATGAGGCCAGTTTTTCTCTGTAACCATTTACAAAGCCAGCAAGTGTGTGATGCCTAGTTTTTCAAAGTTTGTTCTTTAAAAGCTGTGTAATGTATTCTAGCCTTAAGTCATTATTCACCAAAAATCTTGACTTCGTTGCTCACTTTCATGTTCATTAGAGTTCATGAAAGCCATAGCATATGATATGTGAATGAATCATTGTAGCCAGCATTTGAATGAAGCGGTTGATCCAGTTCATAAATCTGAAAGAGTCTGACAGATTCATTCATGAATCGAATGGACTGACTCAATCTGGGTGTGACAGAGATTTTTAAGATACTTTTATAGTGCATTTACATCTTTTTCAAAGCTTTAAAGCCTCATTCACCAAGAAAACTAATGCATGGAAGAGAGCGATCGGGACATTCATCAAAATTTCACCTACACTCTACAGAAGACAGACAAACATAAGGTTTTGGAGCGACACAAGGATGAGTAAATGACAGCATTTTCATTTATGAGTGAAGTGAACAATCCCTTGAAATCCTTACCCTGTCATTTTCTTATAAGAAATGTTACAAAACTGTCCTCCTGGCTAGGCAGAATGCAAGAAATGAGGAGGGAGAGATGTCTTCCTTTTTTCTTACTTCTCTTGCTTTCATTTTTACATGCTGAGGCTATCAGGGGACACAGAGCTGGGATGGAGTGAGAAATGAGGGAATATCTGGAGGAATGACTGCAGGTAGAAGATGTTAAGGCAAGAGATATGTATGCTGTAAATGATAGAAGGAGGACGGGATCAGAGAGGAGGAAAAAACACAAATTCAGAGATCAGTGGAGGACAGATGGAAATAGAGACTTGGAATCAAAGACAAACGAAAACACAGAGGACCGCTGATCGGATTCAGTTGTTGAGCTGTTAAAGAGCACGCACATATGCTCCAGGTGGATACACGGCGCACAAATAGCTACTTCAAAACCTTCTGAAGAGGCTAGACAGACAAGGTTACAACCACCAGCCACTGACCACAAGAAAGCAAGTAAATCAAAAACAGAGACAGCAAAAACAAGACTCTAAGAGGCAAGAAGGGGAATGAAAGATCTTGGAGGAAAATGAATAGTGTGTCAGAGAGAACAAGCAGAACAATCGTGCTGAGGTGCGTCTCTCTCAGTCTCTCTGATAAAGGAAATGTTGCAGCGGTGTATTTGTGTCTCTGGAGAGAAGAAAAGCGAGAGAAAACAGACAAAGAACAAAACAACAGATAAATGAGGACAAGCTGAAATACTGTATCACTAAACTAATACACAAACATTCGCACAACACGATCCATGCATCAAAGTTGAAATACAGTATCTGCTCCTCGCAATCTTTTGCTCGTTCTTTCATAAACATGCTGCTTAAGCAAACAAACAAACCCCATCTTGAGCAAATAAGAAAAACAAGAAAACATCTAACAAAATAAAAATGAAATTTTAATCAGTGGGCCTTTGAATTAGCACTGTCATTAAGTAAACAGGAACAAGGCGCATGAAATATTCATGTGGTACTCACATTCATTAAGAAACTGGCCCTCGAGGGCCCCCGTCAGAACTGGGACATATCATGATGTATGGAGAGAGAGAAAGAGGTCCAGAAGATCGTGAGAGGAGAATGATGAAAGAAGGAAGAGAACTGGTGGAAACAAGGATGAGAGATCACACAGATGGAGAGGACGACAAGAAGAGGAGGAAAACAACTGAACAGTCACTGTTGAAGAGGACGAGATGATAGTATGGAGAAGAACAACATCGCATCATGAGAAAACCATAGCAACGGGAAGAAAGCAGTGAGGTATAGGATTCAGAAAAACAGCTGAACCTGAAAGAAAGAAATATTTCTTAAACAGTGCTATGGTAACAGAAAGCAATGTTGAGAGAGAAAGAGCATAAAGAAAAAAGTATATATGTACATAGACTAAAAAGCTCAAAATAGAAATGCAAGACACCCAATATGGTAAAGTTCAAGGCAAAACAGCGTAACGCATTTCTCAGCATATGGACTATAAAGCACTGATTACACAATACATCAGCACTTGACAAACTACTGTTCAACAGACCTTTCAGAACAGAAACCATGGCATAAAAAATGCAGCAAAGGTACACAGAGCTCATTAGGAGTGGCAATATTGCTGATATATATTGTGATATATTGTATTGAAGTTTTAAATCCCCCCCCCCAATAATCAATACAGTATTATGAGGTAAAATATCAGATTCTTATAATTATTTAATAGTTTTTTTGTTTGCTTGTTTCCGACCACTAAGAGCCATAGTAATCAAAAGGTCCAGTGAATACTGGAAAAAAATGTATCACGGTTTTCACAAAAATATTAAGCAGTACAGCTGTTGTCAACAATGATAATGTTTCTTGAGCATCAGAATGATTTCTGAAGGATCGTGTGACACTGAAGCCTGGAGTAATGATGCTGAAAAATCAGCTTTGCTTTCACGGGAATAAATTACATTTTAAAAATATACTCAAATAGAATAAAGCCATTTTAACTAATATTTCACAATATTGCTGTTTACTGTATTAAAAAGTTGAAATACCAACCCTAATCTTTTAAACACGCATGAATTATATTATAAGCCATAGCTGTTCAAGCATGTAGGGCGTTTAGTATCTCATGTTCTCCGCTAAGTGTCTCTCTGCCCTCGGGCAACACGCAGGGAGCTCTCTGACGAACAAAGCCTGGGGTTAAATTAACCCGTAAAACCAAACGAAGGATTATGCGTGCACTGATGGGTTAAATCAACCATTTAATGACTCAACTTTTGACCACACACTGGTTAAATCCACAAGGAAGGGTCTATCTTAGAATGCCATCCATGTTATTGAAACAGATGTTTCTGTGGTATATAACGCTGTGGTTTTTATAAAACTTTGTCTTGTACTCTAATGTTGCTTACTTCATAAACTCTCCACTTTGAAAAGAGCATAGATGTGTTGAAGTGATGTATTGAGAAGAAAGATGCAAGCGCACACAAAACAAGATAGAGAGAGAGGAAGATGAAAGAGGGGAAAGGAGAGCAGACTGAAAGAGTAAAGTGATTGATTTTCACACAGTTCTAAAGCCCTGTCTCCGGAGAGAAGGAATGAGAGAAAGAGGAAGAAATAAAAGGGACTCCTCGCTCTCTAGTTACACACATTTATTTCTGCCCTTTATCTACCTTCTCTTCCTTCCATTCACGCGCGCTCTCACGGTCAACCTTTATTCAAATAATGTTCCCAAAGCCACCTGAGCTCTCCGCCACATGGGAAGAGAAAATAAGGGACTGAATGGAGAGAAGAAAAAAGGATACAAAAGTTTAGAAATGTAGTGTAGAGAGATACAACAAAATAAGACTAAACAGACAGATGGGCAGTGGCTGCTGAAATAAAAGAACAAGCAGGTCAGGTGAAGATCTGGTTTGAGCAAACAAAGAACTGAGGCGTGTTTTAAAGTGTTTAGCTATATAGTGGAGCTTCAAAGGCCGCCATACAAATAAAGACTTTGGAATATAGGCCAAATTGATATTATTCAATGATAAAGGAATAATGATTCAATGAAAAAAAAAATAGTTTTAACTAAATAAATGCATACATACAATATATAATGTACAAATTATTTATTTTTATTTTTCCTTTTTGATCTGGGCCTGATCAGTGTTCTGGATCTCTTATTTGCACCCACACTAGAAAGGCAAGAGAGTACAATTCAATCGTTCAGAGACTGCTCGTGCATAATAGAGCTCTCAGTAATGTTTCTTTTAAGCATCAACTCAGACTCCAATAATCAGTACAAAACAGAACTTATCCAGCAATGTGTCTTACAATATCTCATACTTTATTACAATTCATATTTTATATAATATAATATTATACGTCTGCTCTAGGCCAAACATCAAGCTCTGATGGAGATGATGCGATTACTCCACACTGTATACAGTAAGCTCCACTGGTTTTGAAATGTTTTTCTACATAAACTTGCACTAGATGGATATCTTTGGCATTGCGCAGCTTCTCACAGCTTTTTCTGCATCTTGCACTCAAAACACTGCTTCCTTTTCCTGTCATCAGCGCTACAGCTCTGCAGTTAACTTACTACTGTGCGCCGTCTCGTGTTTTTAAGAGCAAAAGCACATTCTGTGTGATCATCCCCTTATGCCTGTCACTCATAAGTAAAAATAAATAAATATGGACAGATAGGTGGATGAAGAAAATGGTGCATCATTTAAAGGTAATTTTGGATGAATGATATCACAAAGTTTACTGGTATTTTGGCACTGATGTATGTATCTTACTGGTAATAAGCCAGAACAGTGTTGCTTGTGTGAACAGCATTTATTGTATGGTGTATTTACCAGAAAAGTCTGTTTTTGTGCAAAAGTTTAATGTGCAAAAGGGACTAAAAATTAACTTAAAGTAAGAGTAGAGATATAAAAATCATATGGATTGCACAACTCGATTTGGTCTTGGAAGATTTTTGCTGAAATACAGAGTTTATATTTAAAGGGTTTTTAAACTTGGGATCTTTCTTCGTAGAAACATCTAAGAAGCAGGAGACGTAAGCAAAAGTCTCAATATGCTCTCCATTTGATCTCATTGCTGCCCAAGGAGAAACAACTGAGAAAGTAAAGAGAATTCATTTGTGATTTATCTTTCCAAGAACAAAAGAGAACAAGACAGAAGGTGACAGAAATCAGGAGTAAAGGGTGCTGTACTGGACCAGAGAGAGATGCAGCGTCATAAATGTCATGCCAATAATGCTCCTCCAAGGCTGCCGTTCTCACTCTGTGTGTGTGTGTGCGTGTGTGTGTGTGTGAGTGAGTGAGTGAGTGAGTGAGTGAGTGAGTGAGTGAGTGAGTGAAAGAGAATGACAGTCACAGACATATAGAGTGCAGACACACTTGCCATCTTTCCTCCTTACTCTTGTTTGTAGTTAAGCACTTAAATTTCCCCCATCTGCTTCTAAATCTCAAAGAAAAGGGCCAGGAACATAATGCCACCACTTCTTTCAAAGAAAACGGCTAAAAACAAGAAGGAGTAGAGGAAATGAGGTGGAGAAAGGGTACTGTTTGTGTCGGAGGAAATTATCATTAATAAAATCTAAAAATAACACTGGCACTCCGAAAGATGACTGAGTTATAGCGCGAGGCAGAGCGGTAATTACGGCCGGCTATCAGAACGCACGCTTACATTAAATATTAAGAGAAGAACCGGCGCACACGTCTCATACATTTGAACGTCCTCAAGCAGTGCTTTGTACAAAGTGCATAGACTAGGCCTACCCCTGCTGAGAGCGCAGACTGAAGTAGGCTGATAATTTGCCCTCAGCTTTAGTTCTCCGACAAGCATCGCTCTCAAATGAGTGCGGATTCTGTCATTCAATGGTGAATTTGTTCGGTAAGTAAGCTGTTTTTATCTACAGAAAGGCGAAATTATCTATTCAGTTCTAAGTATTTCAATATCTTTTCTTACCGTGTTCAAAAGAACACAAACAAAGCCACAGGTGCACTCGCACAAGTGTGCCTCCCAATGCCACCTGATGGAATGACGAAAAAAGGTGTGACACCAAGAAAACCAGTTTATAGATGGCTCGTTTACATACAGTAAGTGATACTCACACACGTCCTCAGGCCAGATATGTTCATTTTAACTTACACAAATGCACACATATGGTAATTTGCTTGTGTGGATGGCAGTCGCCTGCTCGTGCCTGTGGGGACACTACATAGAAACATGTGCATTTATTTTGCTTCAGACACAAATGTGTGCCTCTGGACAGACTGTATCAAAGACAGACAACAGACTTACAAATGTATAAAGTCCATTTCATCATACAGTACAAACAAAAACAAGCACATACACAAATGACCGCGCCAGTAAACTCCCACTAGGACGCTTCACACTCAGACTACACAAATATACTTACACCCTGACGAGCTAATAGATTCTGTTAGATCTATGATCTTCACCTGCGGGGTGGTTCAACGCTCAAATGTAAATATACATATGCTACTCAACAGGCAACTCCCATTATGGAATGTATCCAGTCTTGTGTTTCAATAACAGGAATCACTATTTGTGCATATCCACACATGTAATGGATCAGGAGGGAAACTGACGACTTATTAATTGATATGAAATAAATGTATTTTAATTAGCCTAATTTAACTGACATTAATTTAATTTATTTAAAAATAAATAAAAAATGTAATTCAGAGACCCGAACACACCTTTTCTATGATGAACATATTTTTAATTTCAAAAAATTAAATATTTTAAATATTTTTGATGTGGGCAAAAAGTTATAAAAAGGAAGAAAAAAAATAAGCAAGCAAGAAAGAAAGTGACTAAGGTAATACAACTATCCTGATTTTATAACGAAAAAGCCTCATTAAAGGTGCACTAAGCGATTCATATATGCAACCCCTCATGACTCTGTATCAAGGTCAGTAAGTCTTTGAAATATCAGCTACTTTGACATTTTTGACAAAACATAGCTAGTCCAGGGTGTCAAATGTCAAAAACATAATGATACTTAGGAATTAATTCATGTTATTTGTCAAAAAAAATTTTTTGAAAGATGTGAGGAAATGATGCATTACTTTTCCTTGAAAGTTACATCTCATTACATTTTTAGAGTCATTAGATTAAAATTTTTCATGAAAATGATTTAAAATGATATATGTTTCTAAGAACTTGCTTGTTTTATGGAGGCGCAAAGACATTGCCTTAGATCTAGTTCTCTACCTGTGGGATGACTTACAAGTAAGTACACATGTACATGCTGCTCAACAGGTCATCAACAGGCATAACAATTACACAATGCCTTTTAATTACAGGAATCATGCGAAGGATTGGGACAGGGCCTGATGGGAAATTGAGAGAAATAAAATCCCAGCGGTAGCCCTTATAATCACAAGGCTTCCAAGATTATATAATGACGAAATCTCTCCCTCTTTCATTTCATTCAGTCTGCTTGAAGGGAGCATTGTGATCTCATTTTAAGCTTTTCAGATCGCATCCCTCCCTCTTTGCTTTCCTTTAATTCAAAGCGTGTCTGATTCATCCTCGTGGGGGAATAAGGGGCTCGTCATTGCGCTGTAAAGTTGAGTGCGCTCTGACCCCTAACCGTTCATTTGTCAAAGCTATTTCTCAACCTCGGTGGACTGCCCTGGTAATGACAGCTCGAAAAACACACCAACCGGTCCGGGGTGAATTGTCATCTGGGGATGTGTCACATTAAAATATCTGTGAGTAACATGCATTTCAGAAGTCAATGCAATTTCCACAAAGATGACGGATAGCAATGGATATAATAGCAGAGGAGCTGTGAAGCACTTGAGGTTTGTCATTAACATCAACTGTTCGAGACACAAGAAGTCAAACAAATGTGGGGGGTTCAACTGTGACAGCTGAAGTCTAGGCTGATTTAATGTTGTGCCGTGGTTGTTTTTCTGTATTTTTCATTAGCTTGAGGGGTCAACATAAATCAAGCAAGGGGACTGAAAAGTGAAAGTGTGTGTGTGTGTGTGTGTGTGTGTGTGTGCTGAGGGGGTAGATAGAGAGACGAGCAGAGTGTTTATAAAAGATAAGCTCTGGCTGAATCACAGAATAAGACAGAGAACTTACCATTAAGAAGTACAAACATGATTATTCAAACAGCAACTTTCAGTCTACAAATGAGAAACATCGAGGGAAACATGTGGCAGAAAAACAAGTGGGCAACCATGAATGAGAGAGCAAGATGGATGGAAAAGCCCAGAAGAGCCAACAAAACAGAAAGAGAGAGAGAAAGAGAAAGAGACAGAGATGGACATGTTTTCATTTGTCTAAATCTTACTTCTTGTCCCAAAACAAGCAGAAGGGACAAACATGAGCTGCATCTGAAATCTGAAAGAACTTACTTCTTGACTTTTAAAAAAGTATGTTCTATAAGTGTTTGACTGATATATTGCCAAGACCTATATATCCTGCATTTTTTTATTATTTGCATTGACTGAGAAGTTCTTCTGTTTGGCCAATAAGTGTCAGAAAGAGGACTTTTATTTTGACAGCACTAAGAACGCCATCACCTGAGCCTCTTTGCTTGTGAAAAATATTACAATAGGATTACAAAAGAGTGCTACTCAAAGTATAAATCTGTTGATTTTACGGATTTATTTTTTCATTGTTCACAATTTTTTATATTCATTAATTTTCATAATATCTATTTAGTAAATACTATGTAAATTAGATATAAATTTCACTGCAGCATGTGTTATTTACTGTCTTAGTATCATTAGTATCATCA
The DNA here is from genome assembly GCF_001515625.1 of Sinocyclocheilus rhinocerous. NCBI lineage: Eukaryota > Metazoa > Chordata > Actinopteri > Cypriniformes > Cyprinidae > Sinocyclocheilus > Sinocyclocheilus rhinocerous. The sequence continues at coordinate 1,673,090 of NW_015659312.1, forward strand.
GCCACCCTGTTCTCTAAGACGGCATTGGCATTGTTCGTCAATAAAATCTGTTTTGGTCGACCACTACATACTACATCTGCCATGTTGTCAAATGACTTATGATATCATATGCACTGCAGTTTTTCACTTTCTCCTCTCCCACGCCCTCACGGGACAGAAAGTGTCCACTGGATGCACAGTAGGTCATCCGGTTATTTCCAAAGTCCCTTTCAAGTCAAGTAGGTTCACTACAACTATTTTCAAAACAGGCTCATTGAAGAAATGTTCCTCTACCTACTTTTTTGAATAAACTGCAAAAACGTACATATACATACTGTAGTTTCCAGCTGAAATGAACACGAGTGGCAGTAAAACATGAACAACTTTTATTCCTTTTCACACAAATTATGATTACAGGGGCAGATTGTGAATTAAGACTTTTTACACAGTTCCCTGCATAATACTAATAGCCGTATGTTATACCGTAGTGCATAGTGCATGATTTGTAAACAAATACATTTTGACGTTTGCATCACATAACTAGCTCCTTATTCTAGGCTTTTCTGACATAGCAAACTTGCTCGGTAGCTCACCTGGTAAGGCACTGCACTTGCCTTGCAGAGCGCTCAGGTATGAGTCCCGTGAAACACAAGTCACAATAAAAGAGCTCAAAGACATAGAAGCAAGCAAAAAGAGCATGGTTGCTTCAGCATGTTTTTAACCGTATGTTTGTTTTTATTAACACTATCAGCAAGGTTAAGCGTAGGATTTAGAAATGGTAGATGTATGTTAATTTCAAATGTGCTAGAGCATTCAAATTTCAGTGCCACTCACCGAACATTTAATTTCAGAGCTGCCATAATACGTACAACAACAAATATAATAAAACGTTGCCAGATTCATGTTCACCTGTTTCAGAATACTACAATTTCTTCTATTTTTCACTATTTGAAATACTACACACATACAGCTTTTCGCATCCTATACAGTAGTAAAATGGGCATATTTAGGCACAGGGATGGCTTAGAGACACATAGACCAAATGGATCCACAATGCACAGTAAACAATGGTACTTTAGCAGGCGAAAGAACAGACACTCTTTAGACAAAGAAAACAGAGAGGGACGGGGGACAGAAGCTTCAAGTTCAAGAGGCAGTAAAAAATGAATGGCAGGCCATGAGAGGGAACAGTGGGGCGACAGATAGAGGAGAACGTGTGATCCAAGCATGAGTAAAAGTATAGTTTTAATATTGACTGTGTCTCATCCACCATCTACCTCCTATAATGATTTTTTCTCTCAGTTTTCCCATCATGGCTCCTGTGTTGCTTTCCATCTCCCTGCCACTGAATGAATTACATTATTTGTCTTGGGCCCATCTTCTGTGCAACTGGAATGTGTGTGCGCATTTGTTCCTAACAGCTATTCTTCTCCTGCAGATCTGATTGTGTCGATTTGTCTTGCAGCCACGCTACACTTCAATTTGCCATCTGTCTGTCAGGGCCATGCTGAGGGCCGTTATTGATTCGCTGTTGCTGCCGTCACTCTTTATGACTGTCAAAGCACAATCACACCCATACCATTTCCATACCTGGACTAGGGCTGAGTAGCATGATGGTATAACCTGCCTAGCAACAAAAATGTGTACAGTTAATATTTAGCATATTTTTACACTGATATGCACACTTTCCACTTAATCGGTTATCAGTTCTTTAAAAATAAGCTCTATCAATAAAAATGCCAAACAACGTCATTACATGCACAGGTAAAGCGACATTCATATCAAAAATATAATATTGTTGAATGTATAATTAGCTATTCATGCTTAAGTGAAATCTTATTTAAAAAAGGCAGCTAGCAGCTAAATTATACTACCACAATATTCTTGATACATACTGTATCTTTTTATTGTTGTAATGATAATTTATCTACAACTATCATTGTCACTGTGGCAGAAATATCTTTTGGTTTGTGTCCATCAACTTACAAATAAATAATTACTAAACAAAATAACAAAAAAGGAAATACTAAAGACAAGGAATAGGCCTAATTAAATAAATAACCATAGTTGTATAATATCTAAAACATTTTAGGTTGACATATATGACCCTGGAGCACAAAACCAGTCTTAAGTCGCTGGGGTATATTTGTAGCAATAGCCAAAAATACATTGTATGGGTCAAAATTATCGATTTTTCTTTTATGCCAAAAATCATTAGGATATTAAGTAAAGATCATGTTCCATGAAGATATTTGGCAAATTTCCTACTGTAAATATATCAAAACTTAATTTTTGATTAGTAATATGCATTGCTAAGAACTTCATTTGGACAACTTTAAAGGCGATTTTCTAAGTATTTTGATTTTTTTTGCACCCTCAGATTCCAGATTTCCAAATAGTTGTAGCAAACCATACATCAATGGAAAGCTTATTTATTCAGCTTTCAGATGATGTGTAAATCTCAATTTCGAAAAATTCACCCTTATGACTGGTTTTGTGGTCCAGGGTCACATATAGTCTATTACCATCATATAAATTTACTCTTATCACGATCCTGGCACTACCAACCCTAATGTGGACATATGTCTCGCTCTGAACCTTTCGTGTTTTCTGTCTCTAAGAACTCATCTTCTCACCCACATGAGTTAATATACACCACAATTCATGGAGATTTAAATAAAGTGATCAGCTGCTCAGATGGAATATGGTGTATGTAGTGATTACCTGTCAGAGGGTAATTTACTGTAGGCCATGTGTATCATGCTCATTGCAATAGCCCCACACGGTATCGTGCCATCCGAAATCAATTCAATCAGGCAATATTTATGGACAGATTGAGCATTACATCATCTCACTGTGCTACTCAGTAGGAGGACGTCAATGAAACTCAGCAGGCAAGAGTAGAGGATGTGGCCCGTGACTTTCATACTGAAAGATTAATAGAGCCTCATTGTTACAGTTTCAAATCTCTTGCACACATAAGTCGCATTCATCTAGCTCATAAGGGCCTTCTGGAAGCATGCTCGACAACTGTATCCTTGTCTAATCGGACACAATCACTGCTCTGCCAAAGACTGCACGTACATATCAGGATCCACTGATATTAAATATTATGGCCGAATACCAAATTAGCCAATAACTATTTTCATGTTAATGCTGATAACCAATAAATTAATTATATCAAAATTCTACACAAACAAAAAAAGATTAAAATAGTTTTTGTTAACTGAAATAAAGCTGAACTTAAAAATAAATATTAGATGCAATTTTTAAATGTAAAGGGAAAAAAGAAATGTTGTAAAAAAAAATATGTATAATTGAAAATACTAGAATTACTAAATAAAATAAAGCTAAAGAGAAATATATAAAAACTAACACTAACAAAAAATGACAAAAGTATATAATTACTAAAACTTAAACTAAAATTGAAATTAAAAACTGTAATAGTAATAATACTAAAATAACACTGATACGGTTGCCTAAATGAAAGAAAAAGGCTACAAGTCAATTTAAGCATCACAACTTTAGGTACAGTATGAAAATGGACATTAATTATGCAATTTGCTATAGATTATTAGTGTTTTTTAAGATTTAAAATTCATTTCAAGTCAGCGTTAGACAACAAAGGCATTCTAAAAATGTACAAATAAGTGAAATGAGTAAGAGCAATTAAATATCAAACATCAACCAATACTTTAAATACATGTGTATTTAAAAAAAAACTAAAACTAATATTGGCAGACAATTGGTACCAATTCATTGTGCACCAAAATAATTTTGAAACTTATCAAATATACAACTATATTTTTTGGAAGAAGCAAAATCCACTTGGCTCAAAAATCAAAGTCTGAATGTGCATGACACTTCTAGGCAAGTTATTTCAAGCTAGTTTACTGGCACAGAATGACCACTACAGCTGTGAGCAACCAAAATAAACCATTACCAAAGATATTAACCTGCGATTTTTACCTCCAACTGGGGCAAATTCACTGAGGGTGAACTCTGCTTCTTCACATCTTCTGCTCTCTTCTCTCTCCTCCATTCCTTCTCTCTCGTCTAAATGCCTCCCAAGGAGGAGAAGTCCAATACAGGCTTCAATTGATTGAAGGTGACTGAATTTAAAGCTTCTGCTTCTGAAGGGAAGCACACACAACTTGACTGCTGCCGTAGGGAGCGTGACTGAGCTGGGTTCAAACTTTAGTGAAGGCACACTAAATTGGCTCTTCATACAGACCCCTCAGGACTGTGCATGAACCAAAAGTGCCAAAAAAAAAGTTCCAATCCTGGTTTAATCAGGAAAAGCCTATAGTGAGCTTTCAATGACATCTTTTATTTAATACGGTGTAATGACTGAAGCTCATGTGCTTAGAGTTGTTATAAAAACAATGAAAATGGAGCCGTATGTGAGGCATATTAGAGGCACATTAAAGTGGTATTTCACAATTGATTTTAGTGAGAAGCCCACCACAGATGAAGACACACAGAATTTAGACTGACCAGTTATTTTTAATTATTGTTGAATGGTGCTAAAAAAAAAGGTCAAATATTAAAACTTCAATCCATATTTGTCCAGTTTGTTCAGCAATTTAATTACTTTAATAACTTTAATTAGTTTGTCTACTAAAAAATTTAACAATATTTAAGGGTTTATTTATTAAAATGCAAGATTCACAAAAAAAAAAAGGCCACCAAAAAGCAAGGTGGTACATATTCATTTATATAAAAAAATTAATATTCAAATTAAGAATAATTTTAGGATTAATCAACTAAATAGAAATAATCGATAAATCAATCAATTGAAAAATAATCATTATTTTTAGCTTTCGTCACTTCCCCTTAATAATCAATGCTTATCCTAAGCAAAACAGTATATTTATTAAAGGAACAATCGCCCTGGAGCAACCAAGGGTTAAATGCCTCACTCAAGACCATAATAATGATCAGTGTAGATCATGGATCACTGCAAATCTCATTGAGCCAGACTTTGGCATTAAGTCTGTTGTCTGACCAAAATGGACAGAGGCTAGATCGCCCTACAGAGTTTTGAACCCACAATCTTGTGGCTACCAGCCCTAATGTTTACAGAGATCTAACCGCAGGATTGGGAGGAGCTTGTTCATCCAATCTTCCATCACCTCATCACCAACTCAACCCAACCCAACCTTTATTTTCAAACCAATCAGCTTCATGGACTGAACAGTTACAGGGCAGTTGCGAACGTGCACTGAAAAAAATGTTTAATTCATCCAATTAAAAAAATTAGGGTAATGATTCACATCTATATTTTTTAACTTGAGTCAATGAAAAATAAATACCTTGCCCTAAGGGCAAATATAGATGTGAATCATTACCCTAAATGTTTTTAATTGGATGAATGAAACATTTTTTTCAGTGTGTTTATGTGTCTGCATGCCTGAGAGAAACTATAAGTTCAAATGTGAGGTTGAGTTTATTTAATTTCCGCTTCAGTGGCCTCTCTTTCATCCCTCCCCACTGAGCCAGTCACAGCGCTCTGAGAAAGCAAAAGCTCCTATAGACTAGAGTAGTGCTCTCTTGATTCACTACTGAAATAAGACAACAAACACTCGTCTTTCTCTCTGTGTACCTCAAACACACAAAAACATATAGTAAGAAAACTATTCTTTTCAAGTAAAAAAAATGCTGTGATTGGATTGCATGTGGCTTCCAGTTTTTAGATTGTAGTGACAATAATATTATGTGGGCTCAAATAGAAATGCATGTGTATTTCTGCATCTTTAAACAGATTGGAATCAAACTCCTGATGCTTTACAGGTTAATCTACAGGAACACCGTCAGAAAGTGTGCTTACATGCATAAGTTTCATTTTAAGTGGGACCAAAAACAATCATTTGTCTTTTTAAAAGCTTTAGTCTGACTGAAATCATACCTTTCTTATTGTTGTAAACTGTCTAACAGACCCAGATAATATTATTTCAAATATTCGATTATGCATCATATCATAACTGATGAAGCCCGTAGCTCAACTACACAAAAATCTGCAGTGGCTCAATTATAACAGTGCCTTTAAACAAATTTAATGTCACCAAACTCTGCTTTGCTGGGAAATCTTTTAAGGGGGATCCATTTATTTGACTTTTGCAATGTTCCTTTCCTCTTGCAAATGCTCATTAGATGTCCACTGTTGCTCAACAAATGTAGATTTTTGTGCTGAATTTAAGAGGTTGACTCAGCACAGAAACGATAATGGAATGAGTATAACCTTATTAGTTAAGTGGCAAAAATTGCATAATGATTGATAAAGCCCATTTCCCAATTTGGGAAACTATTTTCATGCATTATATAGTGCCGATATTTCTTTCTCATTTTTCTGAACATTAATTTTGTGGTGCGGTGGCAATTTTGATAACAGAAAAGGCAATGGTACGGCATACAAAAACAGGAACTTAAAAACGGTTTGGTTGTTCCCTGCGTGATCAGACCACCCTGATTTTATCCCCTCACCATTCAGACAAAGCAGAAGAGTGAAAGACCGGCTCAAGATCTCAACTCTTCCCAGTGGAGATTCGGCTCAGAGCACCAATTATCGGGCCAATCCTCCTGAACTATCAGCCCCAGTGATCTGCACCGCTAGCCATCAGGATTTATCTCCCTACAACCACACAGCAGCAATACACTTTAGAGCTACAGCACAGCCAGAGATAGAGTGCGCGACGGAAGAATAACCAAAGTGAAAAATGGAATCAGAGAAAGGGAGAAGGCAATGGAGGATGTTGAGAGGAAAGAGGGAGAAACATGTGTCATCTTAAGAGAGGTGGTCATTGAGTGTGAAAAAGAAGTTGTGAGACGTACTGTACAGTAGCTAGTAGATTGATCTCCTCATCAACACAGTTGAACAGGAAGGAGATGGACTACTTAGAAATAGTTGAAAAGGAGAAAATGTAACATGGAGGCTGTCAGAATGAAATCCAATCATTCAGTTAAAAGTAGTTGTCAACTGATTTTTTTTAATGGCCAAAGCTGAAATCTTAGAGAGCAGGGTGGCCGATGGCTGACACAAAATCGATATTTTGTTTGTTTGTTTTTGAAATAAGTATCTTATACTCTCCAAAGTTTTATTTTTTATTTGATCAAAAACACAGAATATTGTGAAATATTATTACAATTTACAATACCATTTTCTATTCTAATATGTTTTAAAATGTAATTTATTACTGTGATGGCAAAGCTGATTTTTCAGCATCATTACTCCAGTCTTCAGTGTCACACGATCCTTCAGAAATCATTCTAATATGCTGATTTGCTGCACAAAAAAACAACAACAACAAAAATTATTGTTATAATCAATCGTGAAAATAGTTGTGCTACTTAATATTTTTTTTGTCAAAACTGTAATACATTTTTAGATAAATAGAAATTTCACAATAACCGCACTTGTTTGAAACAGAAATATTGCTGCAAAAAAACATTATATATAACTTATTTTAAGATTATGTACTTATTATAACTTATTTTACTAAATTAATTTAAAATCAGTTGAAAACCGATTTGAAAAAAATAAACTTGATTAAAAAACCAGTAATAAAAAAGAATTTATACGTTAGATTTATTATATTATTTTTTGAATAAGAGGAAATAAAAAACATATGAATAAAAAAGAGAACATTCTAACCAAAAGTAAACTCAACGATATATCAGTCGACCGCTAGTGAGCTAGTGACCTTTTTTGATAGCTTGTTAACTCAAGAATACAGTCTGAAAAACAATATAGTTTTTAGTGTTAAAAGTATTTCACTATTATTATCAGATTTTAGTGCTAATTCAAAATTATTCATTCAAGGAGATAGGAGCTGATTATCTGCACAGAAAACAGCTGCCCGAGGGCATTGCAAAGTTGTCCAGAGTGAAATGACTTGCCTTCAAGGGAACACAGTGTTGCGGACTACATATTAATGAACTGGTTATGCGGGTGACACGGGTTTGAGTTCATTGTTTTCCAATCATATTCCCCCTCTTTTCCCTTATCATCTTCTGTCCTTTCTCTACTTTCCTAATAATAAAAGCAGCAAAAGCCTGAAAATAACAGCAAGGCAGAGGCAACATAGAGAGAAAACAGAGCACTCACATGTGATGAGAACAGAAAGGTTGGATGACTGTAGTTTGATTGCTAATTCCACAGTGCTATGAGACAAAACAATCTTGCACTCGTCATGTAACCCGCAGTGGTTCTTGACATGTGGTTTAATTGTGGATCATGACGGATGGTTCTCTGTTTAAGTGAGAAGCTGTGTTACAGTAGCCACGGCTTCTTCGGCCTGAGGGCATATGAACACACTTCACTATCAGCGCCTCGGAGAAAAAAAGAAATGCAATTTCACCTTGATCCACTACTACTCATGTGTGTGTTCTGTGATGTTGTTAAGCGATTAGCTGAGGAAACGGGGAGGCCGAGTGAAAAGCACTTTCTGTTATCTATGTGGGAGTCTGTGGTTAGCCTCAGAGTCCTTTGAGATCATTAAGGTGCAGACACCTTATTTAAATGCAAAGCTGCCTGAGTTAAAGTCTACTCTCTCTCCCATGCCTAAAGAGTCATCTGCTGGGAAACGGCAGTAAGAGTAAATTCTGTCCAGACTAATTTCTCACCCTTTTCCATATCGATATTGTCAAGTGTGAAGTATGCCATGAAGGTCTTATTAATTTGGACATTTTTCTGAATAACAAATCCTACATATAAAATAGATTAAAAAAAATAAATAATAAAATCTGAGACCACTGGTAAAAATGTGTCTATTTAAAATTTTTATATTTCAAAAATATTTTGTTATAAATTACAAGCATAATAATTTCACTAAAATTTAAACTGTTCACTTAAGATTAAATTTAGCAGAGTTATTTAATATTTGTTTGTACACTACCGTTCAAATTGTTAGGGATCTTTTTTTCTTTTTTCTTTTTTTAAGAAATAATACTATTATATAATATTCAGCAAGGATGCATTAAATTGATCAAAAGTGACAGTAAAGACATTTAAAATGTTACAATACTCTGTATTTCAAATAAATGCTATTCTTCTACAGTTTCTATTCATTATTTCCATTCTATTAATTCTTTCTATTTTGTTTTATGGAATGATTTCCATAAAAATATTAAGCAGTATAACCGTTTTCAACACTAATAAGAAATGTTTCCAAATCAGCATATTAGAATGATTTCTGAAAGATCATGTGACACTGAATACTGGAGTAACGGCTGCCGAAATTTCAGCTTTGCCATCATGGATAAATTTTTATTTTTTTTATATTTCACAATATTTCTATTTTTACTTTTGTATTTTTAATAAAATAAATCCAGTCTTGGTGAGCATAAGAGACTTCAAAAACATCACAAATCTTACTGATCCCAACTTTACTAACGTTTGAAAAGTAGTGTATTTTATAAATATTATTTAGACAAATATACTACCATACAAATACTAAATATTTAACATTTATTAAATATTTAGTACTAATGTCAGAAATTGTCTTAATTTGATTATTGACCTAGAAATGTGTCTTAAATATTAAATTAAATATTGCATTTTTCTACCTAAAGAGATTCTGTTATCATTTACTCACCCTCATGCCATTCCAAACCTGCACGACTTTATTTCTACTGTGTAACACAAAAAGATATGTTAAAGAATGTTAGCAACCAAACAGTTTTGGTTACAACTGAATTCTATTGTATTAAAAAAATTACACTCATTTCTCAAAACATCTTTTATGTTGCACAGAAGAAAGGTTGTGAATGGCATAAAGATGAGTAAATGATGACAGAATTTTCATTTTGGGGTGAACTATCCCTTTAGTTGTATGCAAGTCAAAAAAATCTTATATCTTTAATCTTTAAGTTATTTACGAGTTTAAATGAAATAGATCCCAGATTCTCAAAGTGGCCACAGACTTTCTTATTTTCGTTGATATTTTCAGAACCAGTATATTCAAATGATGGTCTTTTTTAATTAACAGCTTTCAAGGTCCACAATGCTGTCTGTGAGGATTTGAAAAAGGTAAAATTAGCACACAGAGCACACAGCCAAGATCACTCGAAAAAGCACCTACAGAGGGAAGTAGGGGTGTGCGATATTGACAAAAAATAATATCTCGATATTTTCTGGGATTTTATCGATAACGATAATTAGACGATATTTTGCTGAGTGTGTTATTGTGCTGGTAACTTAAGGACAGCTGACTCCTAAAGTTTTTGATACGGTTGATTCATTCAGGAACGAAACACCTTCATGTTGCTCAGAGACGCAAAATAATGCTGTGGTTGTGTTTGGAATTATTTTTTGTTGTCGAAATAGTGCAAAACCAGGAAATATGGTGTCTAAAACGTAAGTCTCTTAATTAACTTCTTGTTTATTGAACTGTTGTAAAAAATCAATATCACATTTGTAATCATGGTCATTTTGGAGAAAAAAACGTCACTCTTCGTGTGACATTGATTAACTAGGCTATATGAAGTGGTATAAATATATACATTTTCTGCCCCCATGTCTTGAATTTGGGATCAATCTAAAGGCATTTCATTAGATATTGTGCTGGTAACTTAAGGACAGCTGACTCCTAAAGTTTTTGATACGGTTGATTCATTCAGGAACGAAACACCTTCATGTTGCTCAGAGACGCAAAATAATGCTGTGGTTGTGTTTGGAATTATTTTTTGTTGTCGAAATAGTGCAAAACCAGGAAATATGGTGTCTAAAACGTAAGTCTCTTAATTAACTTCTTGTTTATTGAACTGTTGTAAAAAATCAATATCACATTTGTAATCATGGTCATTTTGGAGAAAAAAACGTCACTCTTCGTGTGACATTGATTAACTAGGCTATATGAAGTGGTATAAATATATACATTTTCTGCCCCCATGTCTTGAATTTGGGATCAATCTAAAGGCATTTCATTAGACTGAATCATGCAGTGAAAGAACACACTCTAAATGTGCACTCGCACTAGTCTAGACTTCATGTAATGTATGCGTGCACTCTGTAGGGCTGTTCTGAATGTTTTTTTTGCAAAATACTCGATAATGTCAAATCGCACATCTTTAAAACAACAATTACGATATTATCGCAGACGATCATTTTCTGTTTTGGTTTCACAACACAACCTTAACTGATTATTTTAAGATAAGTATTCACACAGTGGGATAATCATCCTGAAGGTGGAATGACTTTTGGTTAATTAGACCCCATCAATACTGAGAGAGAAATCTGAAGTCTAACAGCATTCTGATCTTCAGTCAGTCACGTGCAATGCCTGAAATGCTTTTAAAGACGGCTTTTAAAAAAACAGTTCTCTCCCTCTGTCAGGCCTCAGGCTGAACATGTTGTGCGGTTGCACCCATGGCCAAATCATACACGTTTGAACATGTGAGGTGGCCGTCCCAACTGTACCAGCCTCTGATAAAACACACAATCCTGCCAAACATTTCACGCACTTGCATCATGAAAGAGCCCTTGACAACAGACGGAGGAATGATAGAAGATGAGAAACTAATGTCACCATCTCTTCACTGCTAACTTTCTCATTCTATCTCTCATTCTAATCTTCGGTCATTGGAGGAGGCGGTAACCTGGGGACTTTCTGTGTCAGACTAAAAGCAAAAGTGGTCTCAAAATGAACCAATCACCGGGCCGAAAAAGACTTTCATTTTCCCCCAATTTCACAGGACTTTCCGCGGCCTCCTACACAGGAAACACTTGTCACACTCTTTCATAACCACATCTCTTAGGTCACGGCTATTTCTCAAGCCAAGACTTTAAAGGGATGAGGAGAATGAAAATGAATCTGAACGAGAAAGGAGACTGGAATGATGCCATTAAGGCTAAAGAGTTGTAGAGAGATTGAGAAAGCATGAATAGAATCAAAAGAGGGGGCAGAAAAGTCTTTCAAAGAGAAAGTGGAAGTGAAAGCCTGCATGGGAGTGATTGATATCACACGCTGTTTTACCTTTCATACTTATATTAGACACTGTCTTAAAATATGTTTATATTGTTAATCAAATGTGTATTTGTACATTACAGAGCAATTTTAACTAGTTGCTTTGACATTAAACCATACTGTGAGATTTTTTTTTTTCAGACCGTCTAATAAATCAGTCACAGTGTCGATTATGTGTAACTGCAATTAAATTAAAGTTTAATTAAACACAGCCTCTGTTTTTTGTACATTTCCTCTTGGAAATTTCCCCTGACAATGTTCAGCGCTTGAATATAATCACAATTCACACGATTCGCAACTCAAGAGCTTTTACACAGAATGAGACTGATATAATAAAGTTGTCAATTACAGAGAGAACAAGAAAGTACAATGGGGAAAAAATGCTGTCCTCTTGGATGACAGGACCAAGTAAGTAAATCAGAATTATTAACAGGCCCGCAAATATAATACAATACTATAGTGTGTAGGTGTGTGAGAGAGTTTATCTAAACCACAGTCAGGTGAAAGTTTGCTGAAAACATAACGGTCGCAAAGTTATCAGTCATATGCCTCGCCCCAAATGTCCTCCTATGAGTCCAAATGGAACACACTATGGCACGGATTCCAAAACTTTTTGCCAGCCAAACCCCTCCAAACTAAAATATTCACTTGAAGTACTGAGAGTTAATGTTAATGTTTAGTTATTATTTCAATAATTTAACAATACATTCCTGTTCCCTGTTCTCAGATGTTGGTCAGTGGTCACATGACATGCAGGCAAACAAATAAATTATTTCATCTTTTTTAGTAGTGTTTTATAACCCCAGTTTGAGAAACCCTGCCCTGTGTTAAGAAAACAAAAAAAGGTTTTATGCATGCTATTTAATTTTTAAAAAATGTACTGTCTATTTTCTACATTATTTTCATAGTTTCTCTGTGAAATACAAAAATAAAAAAAGACATTTTCTGCATTTTTCTCCCATATACTCTAGGTATGAAGCACATTAAAAAAGTATCATGCAATGTAACTTTCATTCTTCTCTCGTCTTCATTTTCTTTCGTTTTTCATCTTCTTTTTCTTTCTTTCTTTCTTTTTTTTATTGTAGTTATGAAGAGCCCTGAAGGTCAAATTAATTATTTCTCTTCTGTGTTTAATAATAACAACATTTTTTTTAAATATGCAGAAAATGTGAGAAATAATTTCCCCCTTTTTTCTTACATATTTTTCTCTATTTTTGTTACACAAAACAGAAAAATATAACATGGGAAATGGATTCAGGGATGATTTTTTATTTTATTTGTATTTTTTTTAAATCATCTTTCCCTATTTTTCTGCCCTATTGTCTTGTGAAATTGTGGAATTCACAGACATTCAAGACTGCAGCTACATAACAAGTGTGCCAAGTAGAAAAAAACTACTATCATCATCCTCGCTGTATCAATATCTATAGCATACACACTTTGCAAAAGGATCAATAAGGATCAACTTCCAATTCACACACTCCTCACATCACCAGCTTGAACATCATTCCACGTTTCTTCTGCAAAGTTACCTAATTAATTCCGTATTCCAGTTTTTAAAAAATCCCAAATTGCCACTGTGTATCTCAGCAACACCTCATCAGACTTGGAAACAAACTCTGAATGTGAATCAGTATCAAATGACAAACAAGCTACACTCACACACACTATTTCTGTTTTAAAATGACATATATCTCTAGAGCATCACAATATTATTATGCATTAGCATTTGGGTGCTGAATAAACATATCCCTGCATAGTGAGTGAGGAAGTGTGACCATCAGCATTCATAGAGTGTTTCCTGTGCTGACATGTATGCATTTCACACTCTGAGACACAACAACGAAAGGTCAAAGAATGTCTTGCATTTGACGTTCGGCACACAGGTTCAGATTTAGTAAACACCTGTGTGTATATGTGTGTGTGTGTGTGTGTGTGTGTGTGTGTGTGTGACAAAGAGAATGTCTTGCATTTGACGTTCGGCACACATACAGATTTAGTAAAGATTTAGGTTCAGATTTAGTAAACACATGTGTGAGTGTGTGTGTGTGCGCGTTTTTGTGACAAATGAGGACATAAATTTGTATAATGACAAGGGTATGACATAGGTATTACAAGGAGAAGGTGACTTTTCCAAAGAGAAAGGAAAAGAGAGCGAGAGAGGGAGAAAGGAAGAGAGACCCGGGAAAGTTCGGCATAGCTTCATTCCCATGAGGAAAAGAAGTGGCCATCAACTTCCCTTTCAAATTCTAATCAGTCTTTTCTCTCTCTCTTCCTGTCTGCTGCTTCTCGCTCATCAGCGGCATCATCAACATGATCATAATAATCAGATCTCTCATCTGAGAGCTCCATAACACCTGCTGTTCCCCTCTATAACCGTTCACCTCCCACCTCCTCGCTCAGACTCTCTTACTCCTCACTATAAAATCATTAAACCCAATGCAGAATCATTAAAAGAGCAGGACTTGTTTGTGTTCAGGCCCTACACACTTCACGCTGATTTTGATTTTGATAAAAATGTTGACCTCGTTAATGTAGATTAGATTTGCTAGTAATAATCAACAAAGATGCAAATGCATATGAATTCATAAATAGGCAATAAACAAAAATGAACACGAAGTTTCAACAAAGAATGTGGTGACTACTGGGAGCAGAATCTGTCCGAATCACAGAATGAACCACGAACCGATTCAAACGGTTTGTCTGACTCACTTCACTTTTCATACTAGTGATTTGTTAGTGAACTGGGCATTGCTAGTTCTGATTCTAAACAGATGAACGAAAATTGAGACGACGTGCATTTATGTGCTAAAACAGTGTCATGGAATGTTTCTTAGGTAGGCCTAATATTCCTTTTTTAGTTAAGTATTTATCAGTTATCCTTCACTGGAACTCGTGACAGGACGTTTGTTCGACACATACTGAAATTGATTTAGTAAATTGGCGCCCCACAAATGATTGTGCTATAAAATGATTGCCCATGCAGCTTTTATTATAAAGAATTATTATTAGTTTGATAATAATCTCTCTTACCTTCAGAATTACCTGTAATGCTGATATTACCACTCGGATTACATCTCATTAATCTACTCCTCTGTCTCCCCGCACACTCTCTCTTTGTTCTTTCTTTTATATTTATATATATATATATATATATATATCCACCTCCTGCTGTTTCCCCTCTTACCTCTTCATTTTCTCACAAACCCCTGACTTTATATCTAAATGATCTTTTTTATTTCCACTGTCACCCCATTTTTTTTTTTAGAAAAGTACTCCTCCGACACTCGTTCCCTCTGGGTGTCTCCTTCATTTGCTCTTTCCCACTTCTTTTTCTGTCTATCTGTAATTACTACTCAGTCAGGAGACATTTTAATATATGGCAAAGTAGCTCTCCTCTGCTCACAGCTTAGTCATTTTTCATTTTTAACTTTCCCTCTCTTTTCTCAGTTTTCTTCATCCTAAATCTCTCTCCTCGTCTGATCTTCTACTCATGTTTTTCCATCTCCTTAATCTGTTTATCCTGTCTTCTCATATACGGCATAATCCGTCGCATAGTCCTAAACATACACACAGAACTGGGATAAACCATTTCCGCTGCTCATACAGAGGCTCTTCATTTAAACAAACCACTTTTTGCACACAGTATTTCAGCACATCCTCCATTTATCAAGGAAACCTCAATCCCCTGATGCACTAGCTGGCAGAAAGTGCTCAAACACACACACACAAACACGCTCTTCTAGAGAGACGCACATCTGTGTCCCTCTCTCTGTTACTTTTCCATCCCCTGCAGAGGGACATGATTGCCGCCCCCTGGGCCAGAACACAGCATGTGCATTTGTGTATGTGGGTCTCTTTAACACCACGAGGCAGTGGGACTGGAGAGCTGAGCTCTAATGGTGATAGATTCTCAGCATAACGGATGTGGCTCCACTTCAGATAAAGTGGGTCATGTCTGAGGAGCTGCGATGAATTCGCACAGTGCCAAATCCAAATGCATTAGCCTCTCTCTATTTTACTTAACGAAGACGGTGGAGGAAACGCTGGGGTGTGTGTGCTTGTACGGCACTTCAACCATTTGAAGTGCACATGCAGAACTGCCAATGAGTAAGTATTTGCGTTAGGGTTGTGTGTAACTCAAGACGGGAACAGGAAGTGGATGACTTACTCTCATAGAGTAATACAGCGAGTGTGCTGATGTATTTTGGCCTATTTTTCAGGTTGTCTCGTTAAGACATCTTCATTGCCTCTGACATCATCTTTTTTTAGACTTTTCATGCCTTGATTAGACAGGACAGTGAAAAAAAACATATGGGATTAGGAAATGATGGACTCTGGACTCAAACTTGTGTCTCCGCAGATGCCAAAAATGCATCTGGAGACTTAAGTCACCCGTAAAAGTATCTGAATGTCATTGCATTAAATTCAAAATGTCAATCTGTGTGGCATATGCAAACCTCAGAACTAAACTTTACTTGGGCTTGTTTGCAGTGACTTTTATACACCTTATACACCTGGGCCCGTATTCATGAAAAATCTTAGTGCTAAGAGTTGCTCCTAGTAGCAAAATTCTAAGAAAATTCTTAGAAATGTGGGTGTTTCCCCTTAAAATTAAAGAAAAGATCCTAGTAAAGAGTAATTCAGAAAGCATCTTAACCCTTAAAAGAGGTCTTAAGGTCCAAAATTGTTAGGAGTATGGACGAGGACTTTTAAGAGGCTTAAGAGTTTCTGTAGCAGTGGAGAAAATGGACGAAACATGAAGAGGGAGAAGAAATGTGTTGCACACAATGCATGACAGTGAGTTAATAAGACACTACACATTAGATCGTGCAGGGATCATGTTTGTGACCAATCTTATTAGAGACATGCTAACATCTCCGACACCGCGCAGAAATGCCATAGCGCCAGAAATGGAAGTAAATCACTACATTAATTACATTAACATATTTGACAACCCGAAAAATGCAACTATGCAGCAGTGATGATTTGAGTTTATCACAACCTTCTATAAGCAAAGTGATCACACAAACAATTACAGCACTTTCAGAACCTTATTGTGTCGCTGTTCATTTGCTATAAAATTTGTTAAGTATGACAGCATGGTAAAGAAAAAATAAAGAATATATACATATATAATGTGTGTGTGTGTGTGTGTGTGTGTGTG
>NW_015659312.1:1690514-1695514 GCF_001515625.1 Sinocyclocheilus rhinocerous
GAGAGAGAGAGAGAGAGAGAGAGAGAGTACAGTAAAACAGGAAAAATTACACCTGTAATTTCAAAGTGAAGACTTATTATAGACCCAACTCTTAAAAGCGCTCTTTTATTTCCTTATTAGACAAGCAACCAATCACAGTCTTCAAAAGACTGTGTCATAGCTAGCAACGGGCTCAGCCCCGCCTCCTCACTAAGATAAAAGTTTTTGTCTTTTACTCGCTCAGAGTTGCTCTCAGATTGGTCTTGAATCACTTTTAAGCTAAGACTCCTAGTTAGAAAATTTTAAGCTAAATTAGGAGCTCTCTGAGAGGATTCTTAGAATCTTTAAGAATACGGGCCCTGGTGTCAAGGTGATTTTTAATGGATGTATAAAGACAGGTATCCTAGAAGTGTTACCACAGGTGTAGTTCAGTATGATGAACATGTTACATTAACATATGACATCCATAAAGGCCATAACACACCAAACTGACATCAAAGAACTAGCAACAACGAAAGCCGATTGTGTTGTCGGCTCGCGTCATCTGCGGCTGGGCCAAAAAGTTGAGCTTGAACACACGGCAAAGACTATACAGCCAACGGCCAACTAGCACGTATGTTCTGAACCTGCATGAAATGAAGTACAGTACGTGCTAACTTCACATACAAACTGAACGGACCAGTTATCACCACAATATGACTGAAATGAGCGGCACGCAAATCATCATATACTCATCGAGCCATTACTATCATGAAGCTGATGGTAAAATGTGTGATCTATTTGAATTGTATTAAGAAAATGCCTCTTTAAAATGCTATGGAGAAAGTCGAACATTATCTAAAAAAGGCACATAAAAGACTGATGAAAAGAAGAGAAAACAATCTTGCACCAGCACTAACATAGATTAAACTACTTATGACCACCTTTGCTAGAATCTATCACGTTTTATTGTAGGCTTATTTATTGTGATAAATTGTGTCTAACTTCTTGTAAAATTTATAATAGATAATCTGTTAAAGGAATAGATTTTTCCCTTTAGATTTATATTACAACTGTGGGATGTTGTAGCTATTGTTTCTAAATGTGTGGGCTGTTGTTTTTCATAACAAATGCTATTTAGATTGATTAAAAAAAATCATTATTGGCCTGGTAATGATTAATAGAATAGCCTTATTATAACAAATTCTACAGTTAAGAACTATGGTACATTTGAATAAGAGCAAGTGCAAGTCAGAATCAAGAGCCATGTATAAAATGGGTTCTAATGATGAGTGGTGGAAAAACCTGGTCTTCACATATTCCTAGAGATGGCATAGATTAAATCTTAAGAGCCTGATGAACTGTTAAGGAGTAAGAAATATACAATATCAATATAAGAAAATGTTAAGTTAGATTGATGTCCCATGGCATGTTGAATTAGAACATTCAGTCAAACTATAGCCTATAAGTGCCTAAATAATATCAAATACATTATATATCCTACAAGTAGGGATGTAACGATTAACCGCGAGCCGGTTGAAAATCGATTCAAATATGTGACGATTCAAATCGGTTGAAATGCTAAACAAATCGCGATTCATTTAGAGGTAGGAGTTTATATGAACGTATGTCTGAAGGGAACTTACTGTCTTTAGAAAAGTTTAGATGGTATTTTTTCTTTTCATCTTGCTTCTGTATAATTAATATTAAAGTTCATGTGCAGAGTTGCTTTGTTTACAGCCGAAACCAAGGAAACGCTTTAAGCGCCACCTGCTGGCAGAGAGTGAATCTGCTTCTCATACAGCTCTGCTGTTTCTGTTTCATGCGGATATTTTTGTATGTATAGTTTCACAAAACTGAAGTCAAACCATTATGTTTTTGCTTCAAATTTCGAAATTATACAGTCTAATTTAGATTAAAAACTGCTCATGTTGCATGTATGCAGCATCTTTGTTTGGATCATGATTAAAATGCAGTGGTTTGATTATTAAACATAATTATATCATTGTTTGGAAATGATTGCCTCTAATTTTAAATGGAAAGAGCACAGACAAAGCCTTAGTTTGTTTATATGAAGAGATAAAGAGCAATAATATGCAAGTGCTATATTAGTATATTATTACAGTGTTATATTTCAATTTCACAAAGAAACGTGCAGCATTTTGTCCAAGCAAAAATAAAAGGACACATTTAATTTATAATTTGTCTTAAATCTCATTTTGTTAAAAAATCAATCGTGAATCGAATCGAATCGTGAAATCAAAATCGTGATTCGAATCGAATCGTGAGTTAAGTGAATCGTTACATCCCTACTACAAGTAATTGTTAACTAGGCCATGACTTTATTGCAGTTATGTTACCAACCAACTTTGCATGTGTGGATTATACAACCCCAAATTTGGGACGTTTTGTAAAATGCAATAAAATGCAACAAAGAAAAGATTTCCAAAGTTTTCACTGACCAACATAAACTTATTTTGTAAATATGAACAAATTTTGATTTTGATGGCTGCAACACATTCCAAAAAAGATGGGACAGAGGCATGTTTAACAATGTGTCACATCAACTTGCCTTTTTTGAGAAATGAGGATACTAATGTTAAAGTTTTGCAAGCAAAAGTTTTGTCTAGGATCGCTTGATACAAGACTTCAGATGCAGCAGCAGACTGTGATAAAGGACAGCAGTTTTCTGAAGTACTCCTGAGCTCATGTGGCTATATTTAACACCACAGCATAACCATTTCTTATGTACTGCCATCTGACGGCTCAAAGGTCATGCACATTCAACTGAGGTTTCCTGCCTTGCCCTACATGTACTATGATTTCTCTGGATTCCCTGAATCTTTTCACAAGATTATGTATGGTAGTTGGTGAAAGACCTAAATTCTTTGCGATTTTGCATTGAGAAATGTGATTTTTGATTTGTTTGACACTTCCCTCATGAAATTTGGCACAAAATGATGAGCTT
This sequence comes from Sinocyclocheilus rhinocerous, assembly GCF_001515625.1. NCBI lineage: Eukaryota > Metazoa > Chordata > Actinopteri > Cypriniformes > Cyprinidae > Sinocyclocheilus > Sinocyclocheilus rhinocerous. Next base: position 1,693,441 of record NW_015659312.1, read on the forward strand.
TGCTTGCAAAGACTGAGATGCTCCTTTTATACCCAAACATGATACCCTCACCTATTTCAAAATAGTTTAATTTATATAATCTATAACCTTTTCACTTTTATTTTGCCTCTGTCCCAACTTTTGGAGTGTGTTGCAACAATCAAAATCAAAATGTGTTAATATTTACAAAATACATTTACGTTGGTCAGTGAAAACTTTGGTAATCTTTTCTTTGTACATTTGTACCCCAGCCCCCCACCCTCAATGTTCAAACCAAAACTTGACAACAGCAACTGAGTTCTGACCTTCTGTTTCTCACTAACAGAAACTTTATGCAATTTATGCATTTGGCAGACACTTTCATCCAAAGCGACTTAAATTGCATTCAACATTTAATCAGTTTTTTGCTTTCTCTGGGAATCAAACCCATGACCTTGGAAGGGAAATGATGCAAAGCAGATAAAGAAAATGACATTGGGCTTTAACTCATGTTACCCACACTGGCATTATATAAATATTATATAATTATATATAATATTTATATAATGCCAATATACACAGAAAATATTATATTAAATAAAAAAGTAACTTTTTGCCCCACTCAAAGGAAATAAAATACATCTAGGGGCAGTTGCATAACCACTACGTTAAGACTTAACTAGTTTGGCCAACTTCCAACTAGTTTCAAAAGTAACTTTCAAAAGTTATGACCAGTCTTGAAGAAAAAAAAAATTTAGATGACTCTTTATGACTAGTCTAAGCAGTTTATGTAACCGGCCACTGATCTCAGCACCAGCTGACCTACAAAGTTTCTTTCATTTAATTCCGGCAGTGATGAAATGGATGAAAGCGAACAAGCATGTGCTTGTCTGAAGAGGAACACTGATATTGTTTTTTAGATGAAATCACAGGATTTTGAACCTATATTTTTGTATATTTTTAGCCAATAACATGCTACAGACATAATCATTTTTATATTTTGTACATTTTATTTTTAATAGTAATTTAATATGAAATAAATTTCATGTTTATATTTCAGTTTTGGTGTATTAAAGATGAGAATGCTCTACTGAACCAATTGTCGAGATCAATACATATTGACACATTTAAGGATATGCCTGCTTGCAGTGGTTTTGAAAATGTTATCTGAACAGTATCTTTAATAATAATGTCAGAATCCTGCTATTAAACGGTTTACTCAGCAGTCAGTACGAACAAATTAATATTCATATGCAAAGCCTTCACCATTTCATGATAGCAACTCAAATTTGTTTAAAGCTCAATGTGTCCTGTATTCCAAGAACACTGCAGCTCCAAGAAGCTGATCTTCTTAAACATCTTGATCAATACAGCACAATGTGTAATTGAGAACATGAAAGAATATTTGCTCTGTGGATAGCGATTAAGCGATTCATTCTTATACTGACGTCTGGGGCATCGAGAAGTGTTGGCCTTTACATTCAGCCTCCTTCCTCCCCTCGCTTTGTTTCCCATCTATCACGAAAAACAACATTGTTGAGAATCTGAATCCACTGCAGGGGCAATTATGACCTAAACACCAAAGCCTGTGTTGCTGGAGCTGTTTGTGTAATCATAGTAATTTTACCAAGAGCTACTAATAATGGCTTTCAAGGCCTGTCCATAGCTGCTTTTAATTACCTTGCGAGCTTCTGCATTGATTCTTTTCCTCCATCTTTCCTGCTGCCCCCCTCCCCTCCGCCTCCTTTCTTCATCTCACTCATTTATTAATATCGTAAAGCAATAACAACTGTGTCACAACCCAGATTTCGGCAGTATAATCAACGGGATTAATTCAAAGCCAGAAGACGTGTGTTTCCGACTGCTTTCACGGCTTTCTTTTTGGACCCTCATTCTCACGCACATGCACGCGCATCATCTTCTTTCTGTTTTTCGTTTTCTGCCAACTCTCATCTAAAAGGGGGTGGTGAAGTACAAAATGAAGCGATTTAGCCCCTAGACAGGGAGATAGAGGGATGCAGGGTCTAATTGAGAAGAAACAAATGACGGCGAGCAGAGGTGGATGCTGGGACTTGGGGGTCGGGATGCTGAGTTAAAGATGGAGGGATGAAAAAAG
>NW_015659312.1:1700514-1703638 GCF_001515625.1 Sinocyclocheilus rhinocerous
CTGTTTTCCTGTAAACGTAACCTTAATAACCAATTCCGTTAACTTCAACAACATCCACGTACGCACATAAATGTCACTCTGAGAGCCGCTATCCATCTCCCACAATATAAGCAATCTTTTTTTAATTAGACAATATCCTGTAGCAGCCAGTTGCATTCCATAGAGCTTCATTAGTTCAACACAGATAAGGTGTAGGAGAATCATGGGTAATTAAAGCGGTATATACTGACCAATTCCACTCATCCCCGAGGTGCTAGAGGCTGATATTCACCTCAAAAAAGTGACTCATACAGATTTGTGTGTTTGCATCAGAAATTACTGTTAATATAAGAGCTTGCACAGCAATGTGATTTGCCGTCGAGGCAGAGGGGGATGTGAGTCATCCCACCCGTGTGCAAGAGATGATAACATTATTTCTTTTTCAGACGAGTTGCGAGATTGTCGAGCGCACCAGGTTTGGTCTCTGGTACAAGAAACAAGACTTCCAAATCTCCTGCACAGCCACAGTCATGCCTGCATTCATTCAGACTAAAAACCTGCCTGTCTTATTATGCATTTTCCTATTCTCGCTAAGAGCTCCCAGGAGCTGAGCTCCCGCAGTCACCCATTGTCAAGGTCGCAAGTCCGGGATGTCTCAGCACCTTGCACACGCCCCTCGAACCGAGACAATCTCGGAAACGTAATCCATTGTTAGAGGAAGTAATCTCCTGCTATCGGAGCCTCGGGCCAATTCTGTCCACCAGCCCTGGAAGGACAAACTCTCCGCATCGCCAGAACAACAACAAGATGACCTCACGGTCGCAACTGTTTTCTACCAAACAATAAGAGTCTAAACACCGCAAGCGCATACTAACAAGTGCTGCCCTCGTCCTCGAGGCGTGCCTTGAGATTTTAATTGTGGAATTACCAGCAACTTTTTGAAGCTTTTTGTTTTGTGGTGTAAATTCATTACGGCTAATGAAGATTTATTTACCGCTTACTAATTATCCAAGATCAAAGGTTAACTCCCAAGCCTGAATTCGTTGTTCTCGGGTTGGGAAAGAGGACAGCGATGTGCTGATGCTGCAGTGTTGGATGGTGTTGTACTGTCTGGCTCTGATCCATGTTTGAAGTGCTTATCAATCCCGCATCTCACATCACCTCAATTTGTTTTCAAAGTAATCTCCAGATAATCATTATCACTGAGAGTTTCCTGTTAGGGAACTCTATTGCCTGACCATGTAGTTCCTCTCAGTGTGGCCCTTGACCCGTAACAGTGGTGCAGATCGCTTTGAATACAGCAAAGTAATTACCTTCGTTTATGTGCCGGTTTTCAATCAGGTCCTCTCTTTATATTCAAGCAGTAATTCTCTGCCATTTCAATTCCAAGATTTGAACTGAGGCAGCAAACATCATGCAGAATTTGATACAGCATGCAGCTATTTCAATTTGAATGTAAGGAATAGACTTAGAATTTATATATGACTGTAATTGCTAACTAGAAAAGCACAGTTTGTCCAGACAACTTTGACCTTAAAACCTTGTCTTAAAATTTTTTTGAAACAGTAGAAAAAGCCTTGAAGTTGTAAGGTTGATGGATGGATGGATGGATGGATAATATATTTTCATCATATTTAAATAAAAAATAATAATAACTTTAATAATAGTGTTAAATTACATTTTGTGGACGAACATTTTGTGAAAGAACAATTCACTTCCCAGAATGCAATTCAGTACATTTATCTTTCTGTCATTGCAGTCAGGGCTATTTTTGTTAACTAAAACTGGAACTATTTTTTTTCAGTTACCTTTAAAAAGTTTCAGTTACCTGTACCTTTGTTAATTAAGCTGAAATAAAATATATCTCTCTTAAATGTCAGATAAAAAAAATTAGAAAAGTTGCCTTGGCAACTAGCTAAAATAAGTTTGAAGCACTAAAATAAACTAGAAATAAATAAAAACTCAAGCCAAACTAAAACTAAACTGAAATAAAAATAAATTAACAAAAGAAAACTAAAAAATTATACTAAAATTCTAATGAAAAATGGAAACATAAACATTAAAGCTACTTCAAAATATGAATTAAAAAATATTATAGTAAACAATTAATACTAAAACAACACTAGTTTCTAGTTTGATTTCATGTGGCGTGTGGCTAATTCAATTCAAATTAACATTCATATATTAAAGGAGACATATTATGCCCCTTTTTACAATATGTAATATAAGTCTCTGGTGTCCCCAGAATGTGTCTGTGAAGTTTCAGCTCAAAATACTCCACAGATCATTTATTATATAATTTTGAAAATGCCTATTTTGAGTGGAAGCAGAAACACTCTGTTTTTTGGGCCTGTCTCTTTAAATGCAAATGAGCTGCTGCTCCCCGCCCCCTTTTCCAGAATAGAGCTGTAATTTTCCATTACAGCTCGGACCTGCTAAAAACATCTGTTTTGGTTCTGATTATCATGTTTATCGCGCTGAAATCATTTTAAATGAAAGTGTTTTAAACCATATTAGTTTAAACTTCTGATACGTTTTCTGAGCGCACACAACCGAAGCACACGGACAGAAAGCGGCTGTCACAGCATGTGAGTACTAAACTAAGTTCTCATTCACACACAAGTTTACGTTAAAAACACACGAGTTACAAAAACAGTCGGTTATGTCTGTGAAGGTAAACAGCTGGGAAATAAATTGCATGTTTATTTTAGATCTGTGTGGCAGCAGCAATATACATTAAATAAATAAATAAATCCACTGCTGTCTTGTCTCCTCTGAGGCTGGGACTGTAAATAGTGTTCTGTGCTCGTCTGTGCAGCCAAAGACAGAACAGTTAGCATGTTTTGCTCAAACTTTCGCCATGGCATTACACCGTTGTCGCTTGCAAAATCAAAATGACTGCGCCGTGGGTGCAAACTTACAGATTAAGGGGCAGTAATATTATAATGAGATCCCTTTGCCACGTCACCAAGGGAGCGAAATCAGACGCGCTCGTTTTCTCAGACGCTTGCAGAAAAAGGCTTACCAAAACAAAGTTACTGGGTTAAAGGGGTCATCGTTTCCTTGGTTGGTAGATGCACCAGGGACCTGATTATAGCACTTAAAACCTGGAAAAGTCAGATTGTCATGATATGTCACCTTTAAT
>NW_015659312.1:1704415-1742041 GCF_001515625.1 Sinocyclocheilus rhinocerous
CCAAACAAAGTAGTTTCGCTTTCACAACGAAACACACAGCGCCTTCACGACATGGCGGCGGCGGCAACAACAATACTACAACGAGAATAAAAGTTACGCCTTCTTTCTTTGCGTGAACATTTGGGCGGCGTTATGCAGATCTTCCCACATCGTGACGTAGACATTTGGGGGCGTGTTAGAATGAGCCGTTTTAGGTAGGCGTGGCTGACTCTTAACTTTTATAAAGAATATCTCTTTGGATTTGAGACTTTAGTTTTTGCGACTTTACAGATCTTCTTTATGCACCAAGCGCTTGTAACACTCCAAAGAGAAAGGAAAAATTGAAAATCGCATCATATGACCCCTTTAATCTTTTTCACGTTTCCTTTGTTGGTATATACACCGGGGACCTGATTATAGCACTTAAAACCTGGAAATGTCAATTTTTCTTGATATGTCACCTTTAAAATGGAAGCCAATTCTTCCGTTCTAAATGTTGCACAATCCTGCAACTCTCATTTAGCAGCCCACTGCTGAGCGCTTCAGTGGGCATATCAGTGAGAGCAGAAGACTGGGATGGAAATGTGATTGTGTTTGTGTGTGTGAGTGCTTCACCCCTGACCTGCCACTCAGCTCCAGACGGATGGGTGGCCTGCAGTAAAATGTCCTCATTGATCATCTGTTCTCACTTTGTAATGGTGCCATGTTTTTGCTGTTTGTTGCAGTCACCTACACAACTAGTTTCCACACAACTACTTACTTACTCTAGTCTCTCTCTTCTTCTTTAATGTTCCCACTGAATGCAGGATCTTTTAGCCTCCACTGATGTGTTGCTCTTTCTTTCCTGCGATTCTTCGACGATCTCAGTTGTTTGTTTTTCTTCCCTCCATCTCTTGCTCTCCAGTCTCCTCAGTCAAGTCTGGTGCCGTGCACACTAGCTTTAACTTCCCATTCTCCACTGTTTCACAGACCATTGAACTGTGTAGTGTAGGTGCTGAGACCTTCACGCTGTTCTCCTTTAAACCTTCAGCCTTTTCTTCCTCCTTTTTTTCCTGCCTCTCTCTCCCCTTACAAATATGTACCATGGTAACTGGGTGTTTCTTCAACCATGGGCACTTCTGGCCCAGAGGACATTTAGAAAATATACTCTTTTAAACACACTTTTCACACTCACTCGTTTATTTAATTTCTCTACTAACAATGTTCAATAGTGTTCATACATGCATCAAAGAAAATGTATTGGCATTTTTTCTGAAGGTCATGAAAATTCCTATAATGATGTAGCATTCTGTGATGGAAATGAAACATGAGGAAATAACATTTTGAAAAACATTTTTGAAAAAAATGTCTGACTCATTTGTCTTAGCTAACATTTTACAGTATGTATCTTAAAAGTGAGGTCTTTTTAACATAAAATCCATTCGAAAAGTAGCAAAAATAAATGAAGGGATAGTGAAATGTTTCCAAGACAGTTGACCTTCATATAACAAAAAGAAAAAAACCTTTACTCTGTTGTCTGAACAATCAACCCCAGGGACATAAAAGTGCTCGAAGTTGAAGAAACACCCAACAATGGTATTTTGGTCATTTCTCAATCATTTTCTCCATCTTCTACACAGGATTTCCTGCCCCACCTCTTACAGTGCTTATCAATATAAGTGCCAAAAATTAAATAAGAACTAGAAAAATATGTTATTTTGGTGAAATCTATTAATAGGATTCAGTCCTTTAGCAATTCTAAATAATAAACATTTAAGGTGAAATGTGCAACTTCTGTGCCAAGAGCATCACCAAACAAAATTGCAAAACTTAACTGTTTTAAAACAAGGTAATCACCACGATCTTCCAGCAAGCCCATGTGCCTCCACCAAATAATTAAGTCAATTCCCAAGGAGATCTGAACCCTGGAAATGTCTTATAAAAATATGAATTTTTAATGCATAGTAACAGCCATGTGAAAAAAAATTATATATTTTTTTATCACTCTAGCTGGCACTACACATGATTTTTCTTTTTTTAATAAAACATTTCCAGAGTACAAATTTCTTTTGCATCAAATATGATGTGGCTCCTTTAAGTGAACAATATGAGCACCCTTCTGAGAGCCGTTTTCTCAGACGGCTCTCAGCCTTTTTTTTTCTCTTTTTTTTTTTAACCTTCTTAATTCAAGACAAAACAATGGGCTAATTTTTGCCACACTGCTTGTTGTTATCCACATGCACTTCATATACTGACTTAATGTTGCTTTGATGTGTACATGAAGATTGGTAGCACGCACATACACATCAACAGATTCAACCCACGTGCACAATGTGACAATGTTTTAGGGTTGATAGATACAACGATAACTGTGTTGGATGCTTCTGTTTTGCACATTGTAATGTCGTTTATATTTGTTATATGGCACACCTTGTTCCATTCTGAGTATTATTTGTTTATAATAGTTTGTGTTCTGGATAGTTCACTAACATTCTGTAATAGTGTTTTATGTTTTTACATAAATTAGGGTTTTTATACCAAAAATAATTTCAAATGGTATTTTGAAAAGGTTTATGAAGCCAGAATTATAGACAAGTGTCATCTAACAAAACTGAATATTACGTGGCATTTTATAGTTTTGAATTTTATTTTTTTTAATGGTTTAGTTTAATTACTTTGAATAATTTAAGTATATTTGTGCACACATGCCAAACATAGGTCAAAACATTGACAAATTTGGCTGAATTATAAAAGCCAGAAGTGGTACTAAATAAAGAGCCATTTGGGAGCCGAAAGAGCTGGTTCTTTTTGCTGAGCTGAGCCAAATGATCAGGATCTCTAAAAAGAGTATCAACAATCATCAAACTGACTGCTTTCAGACAGGTTTCCTTGTGTCTACCATTAGCAAACAGATAGCCCCGCCCCCAAACTCCTTTCACAACATTGGCTGGCCATTGTTGCTATGTTGAGCGGTCAGGATGCTTCAACAAACATAGCAATGTTTGGACATTTTGCTACAGAGCCACGCTGATTACATATTTTCTGCTTATTAAAGTTGTCTCTGCTGGGATTAGAGATGGTTTTAAACTTCTAAAAACACACACTTTGGCTTCCAATAAATAAGTCAAAAATCCCTCTGATCCACTCCCCTCTTCTTCTCTTTCAATCTCTCTCTGCATTAGGGTGTGCTGTGGTCAGATTTGACTCACGTCTCACACACACCTGTCCCGAGTAAGGGCTGCTCCCTCTAGCCCTCTGCGCTCATCCACAGCCTCATTATCACCTCCATGCTCTCCACATAATGTAATCGGTGCAGGCGGCATTAGTCTCCCTCTCAAGAAGCTACGATGCCTTTCACACACACTCCATCTGGAGCAGGGGCCCATTTTTAGTTCTAATAGTCCCTTTATCCAATCAAACCTAGTGAGGGCTTTAGTTCCACTTAAAACTCCTGTAATTACTGCAAAAGCCTGGGACCTTTACCTCATGTGGGTAGGGAACAGAGACACGATGGGAGTCTTGGAAACTGGTGGAAGGATGAGGCAAAGAAATGAAAGTAGGAGCGAGAGAAAAGAGGTTAGGGGGCTGTTAAACAAGCACAGGGCAGAGTTTGCAAAGTCATGGCAACTCTGTCCCCTGTACGAAGGAATGTTCACCTCTGTGGCAATCAACCACAACATCCACTTAAGTCTGGCTCGCTCTCCTCTCCACCTCTCTTTTCATGTCTCAGAGCCTTGTCTTTTTTTTTTCTCTTTCTCTCTACATTAGCAGCTCTGTTCTCTCTCTAAGATAAAATTCCAAAAGGTGATTTTCTTGGTTTAAAAGAGAACAAAACTGAAAGGATTTAGCTCATGATTTTGGGATATTGCCAGAGTGAGAGATGATTAAAAGTACATATCTTCAAAATCAACTAGTCACAAATATTTAAAATATTATCTGAAAAATGTTCAGACTTTAAAAAAAGTGTAAGAATGGGGAACAATGTACTGTATTAATATGAAGGACTTTTCTGTATTGATTGCATAGTTTTTACCTGTATTTTGAATTTTGCACTGCGTTGGGTTGTGTTTTAGGGTTAACAGAAGTATGGGTAAAATTTATGGATAATGTCCATTAGGGATGTAACGGTATGGAAATTTCATATCACGATTATAGTGACCAAAGTTATCACGGTTATCAATATTATCACGGTTTTGTTCAAATTAGATGAAAACGTTCAAAAAGAACTGATACACACACTGAAAACATTTCAATAAGTTTTATATTTGAAAATCAACAAACAACAAATACAATTAGCAGCTATATGCACTTTTTTAGCATAAACATTAAATTAACATTAACATGAAGCCCTAATAATAATAATAATAAATCACTTATATATATATGTCAGGGCATTTTATCGTGATTTATCGTGAAACCGGTAATCGTTCCGTCCATGCAGATTTTTACGGTTAAAAAAGTAAGGTAGCAGGAAGTCGTGGCCTAATGGTTAGAGAGTCGGACTCGTAACACAAAGGTTGATGGTTTGAGTCTCATACCGGCAGGAATTGTAGGTGGGGGGAGTGAATGTACAGCGCTCTCTCCCACCTTCAATACCATGACTGAGGTGCCCTTGAGCAAGGCACCGAACCCCCAACTGCTCCCCGGGCGCCGCAGCAAAAATGGCTGCCCACTGCTCCGGGGGTGTGTTCACGGTGTGTGGGTGTGGGGGCACTTTGGATGGGATAAATGCAGAGCACTAATTCAGAGTATGGGTCACCATACTTGGCTACATGTCACGTCACTTTTTCACTTTTAATTAAAAGTGATATTTTTTAAAATATTTGTAATTAACATTTTAACTTTGACAGCCCTAAAAAAATATTTTCCCACAAATCGACCCCTTTTTGCTGTCCCATGTGGGTCCCTGTATCTAAAAATTGAAAGCCCCTATAAAAACTGTATTTTACAGTTAATTATTTAAGAAATTAGTTATTTAAGAAATTAAGAGTCATATTTGGGGTCCTTTTTAAGACTTAAAACCCCCAAGTTACTGTGACCCATCCCTTGCTAAAATACCATTTATCTTAGTACTCATTAGAAGAAAAAAAAACTTGTTTCAGATTACTAAATTTCTATCTGGTTCTCAAGCTGTCAAATAAAGACTAAGAAATAATGCATTGCTATTCTGCAGTCTTATTCTCCATGCTGAGAAAGACATAGTCAGGCACCAGACAGCAAATCTGCCACTCAGATGTCTCACAGAACAAGAGGAAGAAAAATTTGATCTGAATCAGACTGCACTTCACAACCGAAGTCTGAATTATTGACAACTCATGTCTGGTGAGGTTTTGCCTTCTCACAAGTGACACAGACAGAATCGGGTCCAGTACGAACAGGCACATTTCAATAATTCACACTTATCAGGGAGCAAGCACTTAAATTCCCACAATAAATGTGCTTGCATTCAATCAAAGCGAGCTGCAGAAACTGCTTGAGAGTGATAACCCTGAAAAATAAGCCTGTTTAGCTGGTGCACCTTTCTGAGTGTGTTTCATTAGAATAATAGTCGAGACGTTCTTTTGGGAAGAGATGGAAGAGGTTTCATTACAGCGGTGTGCTGGCCTTGCTCAATAACGTTTGTAGTCAACTTGACCACAAGCATCTTATTCATCATTTCTGTCATTTAAAAACCGCAGTCTTCCAATAACCATCTCTTCAGCTCTGAAATGAGACAAAGTATTGCGTCTAATATGAATGACCGCAGGCAGGCAGGCAGATGGCAGCGAACAAGAAAATTAAAGGAGTGTCCAATCAGTCAAATCAGACTGAAGATAATTACGGTGAAATACAGTTACCGAAACACGCCACCTGCAACAAACCCAGCTCCATAAAACACGATGATGTATCCAGCCCTTCCTTGAAACGATTTGAAATAGGTCTATTCCTCCCTGTTTATCTCCTCATCCTCAAATTACAGGTGTTCACGAGTTTTAGCACACATATGATTATTACTCGATTATTCGCTTTTCTATTCGCGTGTTGTTGCGTAACAAATAGGATCCCTAAAGGAACATCTGTTTATATAGGACTATAAAATGTGTAATCTATTACAGTGATAAGAGAAAGCCAGGTAGCTACGTAACAGTCTGCCACCAGCTTTCCCTCTATATGTCGTCTTTATTCGTCTATTCTGAGCCTGGGTTTAGTGTTCGCTGTGAAATGAGAGTAAAAATAGGAAGCATGTACCTGAAGGCTTTACTACGTGTCTGTTTTTAACATACTGGTAGGAGGGCTTCCACTGCAATTAAATGTCAACATTTTTATTTTACTGGGGGAATTACACAACCATACACTGGAATCAAAGGATAAACCTTGGCTTAAGATAAAGGCTTCCTCATGGCATTACAGAACAAAGTGTCAAGTGAAAATACCAAGTTATGTCCTACATGCGCTAATCCTATTGCGCCTACCCTACATAATGCACCAATTTTGCATCTGAATAAGACTAGGAAATCAAAAGCTCAAAACAAAAGATGTACTTGATTTCTATGCGCATATATACAGGGCCCCAGACTAAAAAATGGCTAGGGAGCTTGTGAAATGAAATATTTAGGAGCCAAATGTCTTTTTTAGTTTACAAAATTGCCCGATGAAGACTGTTTTTCAGAAGTGGTGTAGTTCCCATTTGATCCTGACCATATTTGTGTCATCTTTTTTTTCTTTTTAGAAAAACATTTATCATAACAAATATCTATATTAAATGACAAATAATCATTACTGGTCATGTCAAATCAGACATAACTGAAAAAATGAATCATGGTCATGCAACTGCACTCACGATTCACTGAGTGAAACTGATTCATACCACTAACTCACAAGCTAGTTTTGTGAATCTTTTTGGCTGACTCATTAAAAAGAACCTGTTCATAAGGGTCATTTATTCACAAATCAGACATCACGAGTCATGCTGTTCATTGTTGCCTTACTTACTCAATCGGAATTTACTGAGTGTGATTCAAACCACTAACTCACAAGCTAGTTTTGTGAATCTTTTTGACTGACTCATTAAAAAGAACCAGTTCATAGAGTCATTTATTCACAAATCAGACATCACGAGTCATGCTGTTCATTGTTGCATTACTCATTCACGATTCAGCTGTGTGAGTATGATTTAAACCACTAACTCACAAGCTAGTTTTGTGAATCTTTTTGACTAACTCATTAAAAAGATCCAGTTCATAAGCGTCATTTGTTCACAAATCAGACATCACAACTCATGCTGTTCATTGGTGCATGTAGAAAACACTGAGAATATCTACCAAAACTGCATATGGACACACAAAGTTTTCCCAAATGTTGCCAATGGCTATTAGATTTTAAATTATTGTCATCAATTTGTATTATTTGTTGCATTTGAAACCATTCGCTGTATGGTATGGAACGATATTCCGGACAATTTTCAAATAGAATAGCAAATTGTATTTTCAATTGCGTTTTCCATATGTGGACGCATAAATTGTGACATAATCCAAATGCAATTGCAAATCCTGCATTACCGTTTGCATTTTCGCTTTCGCGAACGCGCTCTGATTTACTAAAACAATGGCTGCTTTTCAACTTTTATCCATTTGACTAGGCATGTCAAACTATATAATAAGACAACTATTATAACTACAATATGTAACTGCATTTTACTTGAAGAAAAAGGAAAATCCATATAGTGCTGGGCAGTATGACCAAAAATTTATATCACGGTATTTTTCAAAATTATAATTCGGTATGAACCGGTATACCGCCCAGCACTAAATCCATATAAATTCTCTTAAACTGTGCAGCCATTTTTATACTCTTTTCCAATTAGGAGGCAATTTGGCCCTCCAGCAGAAGCAACATTGACAGAGTCCCAAAAAATGATGAAAACAGATTCAAACGAATGACTTTCATATTGCTTGCCATCAAATAAACAAATAGAGATGATTAACTGTGCAGGGCCAGTGATGAGAGGGGACGATCAAAAAAATGCAGCATGCAGAATGCGGCTGGAGCAGTTGTGGTCGTTTATTGTGTGTGTGCTCGTGTGTGTCAGTCAGACAGCACTGCAAAAAAGAGCATGCAGAGGGAGAGAGATGGAGAGAAAGAGGGGCAAAAAGAGAAAGAGGGGCTCAGATGGAGAACACAACATGAGTCTGCAGGCCTGTGCCCAAGGGACACACACAGTCACTGAGCCTAGTACATTCTGCATTTGTTGTGCTGGGGGAAGGGGCAGTTTTACACACACCTCCACATACACACACACTATTCTATATCTTTCTTTTCCCTCACTCTCTCAGGCTATGATAGAGTGGTTTCTTATAGGTTCAAGTCTCTTCCTCCCATTATCCCATCTGTTTCTCTGGCAGTCTTCTACTTTTCCACCCCGTTTACTCCTTTACCTCTTGTTCATTGTCTATTTCTCTCTTTCTCATTCTGCTTCAGTAAGTACAAAGATAATTTTATCTCACACACTTTCCTTCTTTTTCCTCCCCATTCTCTCTCCTCCATCTTCTCCTCTTGCTGCATCTCTAAGAAACCAACTTTTCCATGTTTTTTTCTGGAAACAGGAATGAAGATATGTCAATCTGGTATAAAAATTCTCTAGTGATTTAAATGATGAAGGGGTGTGATAATCAGTTGTCTCCATCCTTCTCCCCCCTTTTTTTCTCTCTTATTTTACGTCACTGGAGAGATTAATGGCAGTCATCTCCATAGCTCCCTCTTAACCCCCAAGGTCCAAATGAAGAGACAGCCTGTCATTTGAGCAATGAGTACATACATATACCCATAAATCCAAAGCCTATGACCACTAAAATACAATTATACACATTTCTTCATATTCAAATGTGGCCACAACCACATACAGCAAGAATAGCAATGTGTAGCTGTACAGAAAAAAAACGGATTATTAGACAGTATAAAACAAACAGCCAACAGTATAAAACAAACACACAAACCTGCCAGTAGCTTGGACCACAAATAGCTACTGAAATTCAACAAAGGAATGCTTTTATAATCTCAAACAGATAAATATGCTAATATTGTTTATATAAAATTCTAAACATGAAGTGAGGAACTATCGTTTAGCTTTTTTGGCCCCATTTTACTATGGCTTTACTATATAAGTACCTTAGACTGCATTCAAATGTACATATTCTGTACATTACCCTATTGTACTTACTGTAATTTCTATGAAAATATGTCATGATTTGAATTAATTCTATAAAAGTATACTTTTAAAAGTCAGAGCGTTTTGTTTTCGCTTGGAGTGGGTTTCTCTCCCTAGTAGTGAGCAGGAAGAAGGAAATGGAAAACCCGGAGTGGAGCATATGTAGAGTGATTCTATCTTGAACGCTGCTGGCAAGAATAAGAAATATTGGTCATTCCGGTCCACATATACACGATTCCAGACCGGTATTTAGTCTTTGCGTTGCTTGGTGAAGCGCCAACCACCTGATTTGGTTTGTTTTTGAATATATACGAACTAACTGACAATTGGTCTGCAATGTAAGTTATAAATTGGTTGATGATGGAATTTATATCACAAGAACGGATGCGATTCAGCCTTAGGCACGAGTTAAAGACACCTAATAAAGTGTAACCGCATTTTCTTTTTGTCCCAGGCTATTTTCGCTTTTGCTTAATAATTATTAATTTGAGCCTCATCTTACAAACAGATGGCACAGCTTGAAGAGAAGAATTAAACGGCCAGTTAGTATCTTCAAGACTCTTGTAATCCAAATCCCAGGACAACGGCAGATGCACTCATCATGCGATGGCAAGCATGAAATACGCGGCCCGTGTTGGGATTTGCTCTGACAGTCTTGTATTTGAGACTAATTTGGGACAGTAACCCATGCGCAGAGGAGCCCAGAGCGGGACCTCCGATCAGCGCGATCATGATTATGGTAGGCTACCTGCGCTCTTGTACAGACTGTCGCAATGACCATAAACGTACACCTTGAGATCTCAAAGCACATCGGTAAATGAAAGAACATTACGCATACACAAAGAAAAAGCACTGTGCATGGTATCTGAACAATGATGCGCGAGAGCGACAACAAAGAACGCTTTGAATGCACCTATGCGTAGAAACGCATCTGAATATGAATTGACAAACACATATGTGTACTGTTCATGCAGTTATTGAGCGAACTCCCTTTATTACTAGAGCAAACGGAGTAAGAAGAGGTGCAGGTGAGTGACGTAAACTACTGACCAAAATAAGCGATAATTAGCCTGCATGAACTGCACGTACAATAACAGAAAAGGGTGAAAATCGGAACAGAAAGAACTTTAAGAGAAACAAAATTTCCCTTTCGTATAGATGGCTAAAACGGAAGCTAACATGATTTCTAACACATTTAATGCTGTCGATGTGCTGAACCCACGTAGAGCATGTTGTAGGCGATGTATATGCCTTCGTATTTACATCTATTCAATACATCTCGCGATGGCAACATTAGTGAACAGATGAATAGTTCTCCCTAGTGAAACATCTGTCCGCGTTCAAGGCAAGTTCACTTCCAAAGTGTTTATGGACTGAATAAATATATCGTCTTACCTGTCTGTGAATAGGACAGGATCAGTAGGAGAGAAAGGGGAGCGCAGTACTTCCAAAAAGAAGAAAATGCCATCATGTGTGTTATTCCGATCTCTCTGTTAATTCCTTTCCCTTTGATAGCAATTAGAATAACATGAGCGCGCAGGCTCTCACCTACGAGTTATGTCTTTTCTCAACTCCAGTGTTAGCTGGACTCGTTGTGTATTACATACTAGTACTCACACATGCACACTCAATCTGATACACTACTCTGAATGAAAGGTGGAAATGTAGCAGGGCAGGTTTTTCTTGGCCTCAGCCACAACCAATCGGATTTGTCAATGACCGCGGCGCACACCAAATCATGGGCGGGGTAAAGTAGGCCTAAAATAAAATAAAACAAATAACCGTTTGTTTTTATCAAAAAGACAATGTGCTATACACTGAGTTCATAGCGCTATAACAGCTATTGGAACGAGTCCTAGCCTCCAAATGAACCGCTCTATATATTAACTTGATGAATTACAGTGGCGATCAATAAAGTTTTGAACGCTGTATATAAATAACACGAATTTACTGGAAGACTGAGCTTTTTAATGAATCTCTAGCGTGTAATGTGGAGTCCGCAGAGATAAATGACAGATTCACTTACTGGACCAATTCAGAACAAGGAATTAGAATGTGATTCATTCAACTATGTGACATACGACGAACAGAATCAACGCGATCATTAGCAACCAAGCTGGCATAAATGTCTTCCTCAAACTCACTTCACTGGCGTAATTAAAACCTAAAACAATTCATGGGCTTTATAGTTGAGTTAATATTGAGTTTGTATTCAGCGACATCATGTGGTGATTTGGAGGAATAACATTGAGGTTTTCAGCAGAGGTCTAATAGTTTCGTGTCTCAGAGGAGACGGGCTAGTTGTCACAATTTTAGTCTAGAAAATATTTTTCATTTCTTAATATTACTGAAAAATCTTAAATACAGAAACATTTTGAATACTGTTATTGCTCGGGGGGGGAATGAGTCCATAGAACACACTTTGACCTTTTGGGAATTAAAAAGCCGGGTAGTCACATTAAATAGTATGCTTTAACTAGTTACAGGCTTATCAGCAAAATGTAAACAATAAATAACAATTATTAAGCACAAATAATCAATTTAAAAATAAATTTAATGTTGCAGACTCATATTGAAAAACACATGCCCCAACCTATTTATGAAAATATACTATTGTCTTAACGACATAATTCAGCTTTTAGGTTCAAATCTACCTTCATTAGTCATCATACATAAAAAATATATAGAATTTTAATTAGGAGGATGTAATTCACAACAATTATTTTAATTTAAGAGGTTTTTGGACTAGGTGTTTGAAATCAACATACTAACCCACCGCTAGACTAATTTATCTGTGTGACAACTAGCCTTTCTTATATTATCCGAAATACAGGCTTTGAGCGTCAGATACAAATGACATTCATTTTAACATGGCCGCATGTTTGTGGTAGAAGAAATCTCAGATGTTAAATTATGCAATAGCAGCAGAAAAACACAACCTGTAAAAAGAACAATAGACTTACTGGCTGCTCCAAATTATGCCTTGTTTTTGCTGTTGCCTATTATAGATATTGCTCCTTTGTCCAATTATAATCAATCATAAGAAACATTTCTAGAAGATCATGGTCACAGACAAGCTTGACATCAACAGCCAGGAAGTCCCTATGCAGGATCCAAAACATTTGTTTGCTTTCGATCTTTGCATGGTTGCCAGAGTAGTTTATAACTGGCCAGCACACATCAAACCTTTTGGAAGTGTTAGTGTCAGAGCATAAATAATTTCGAAAGCAGAAACATGTATACAAAGGAAACTGCAAGCCATTTAATTGAGAAAATGACTGTTGACAAGCACCTTAGTTGGCGAGAACCTTGAGACATGAAATATAATTTTCACACATAAATTGCAACTCATGGCATTTTGAACTTAACTATTTATTCAGCAAATTAGGTTTTTGATTTTTGGGATCCTTTCTGAGTAAACAATGATGGGGGAAAGAGGTTTTCTGTGAAAACAGCTCTGAAAAACTGCAAGAGAACAGTGGGCAATTAGAGCTTTTATTGTTTTCAGACCTCTCTTTTATGAAAGTCCATTATCTAGATGATGTAAATGTGAAATGTGTGACCCTTTGGAGATTTTCCTGCCACAGGCCATTTACTTTGAAGAGCCCCAAGAGAAAGCAAAATGTAAAAATTGGATTTTTCTTTTAGGTCCGTATCCATTTCAGATGTCTGTACTCCAAAGAGCTCGCCATGCTAATATATCCTCTTGTTCAAGGACTTTATGAATAACCGCTGGAGAGGAAGAGAGATATTGAATAATTTGTGTAATAATATTGTTCTTGTTGTATTCCATGGCATGTACCTCCGTTAATGAACTGTCATCGTTAAGGCACACAAAACACAGTTATTAATGGTGGCCTCTGGTCAGCCGCAAACTGCAATAAAACCACACGAAATGAAACACAAACAGAAGAAAAGAAATGAGTAGCTATGATAATGTTTACAGTGATTAACTGCTAAGGTTAAAGCATTGGAGGGTAAAATTAAGAAACAGTTGTGATGTGGTGACTAAGTATAGTGCAGGCAATTCCAGTTCATGTTTGTGCAAATGTCAAACCAAGTTAGGCTTGTGGCAGCATGTAAAGATTATGTCACATTTTTAAAAAAAATACCTCTGGACTGCCTCCAGGCCTTTTTAGGTATGGATTTGTTCTTCTTTTCTGTTGTATTCAAAGAGTTTTCTGACACATTTCTAGTTTCCACCTTTATTATTAGACTGGACAGAAATATTCTTACCACCCACTGAGAGACCGAGGTAAAATACAGGTCCAGAATAAAAACGGAGTATTATTTCATACAATATGTGTATAGCTATGGCTACATGTATATTGACGGTTCCTGTACTTGAATTTGATTGGCCAAGTGACATTCCAATCACTGAATCATTTACTGAAACTATTGATTAATTATTTTATTTATCCTGTGGAAAACAATTGAAGAACTTTGCATGTTTGTGAAAGTTAGTTTGACTCATATGTGAGCTGGGTGCATTTTGAAGGCCTCAAGGCCAAACTAATAACTGACCGTGCAGGCCTTATGGCCTACGTGACTGCGCTTATGAAAGGAGAATACAGAAGGAAGTACTGGAGATGGGAGATGCTACAGGATGAGATAGAAATAGATAATGTGTGTAAAACTCATTAAAATCCTGACAGCTCCTTAAAATCCTAAAATGTATAAGCCTCTGCAACCTTGGGCACCCGGAAAGTGGTAGATAATAGAAGTTATCTTTTGAAAAACAGACTAGCAGGTGGTTTTCTACAATGAAAGCAAGTATTATGAAAACTAATAAACAATTGTGGAAAGTACCAGGAATTATGTATCAAAGAATGGTCTGAACGCTCATTGGACAATGACCGATAACAAAATTGTGCAAAAAAAAAAAAAGTCTGGACAGAGACAAATTGAGATGTTCTGCAGGCTTCTCGGCTTTGTTGTCTTCTTGCAATAAAGTCTAATTTTGACTTTTGGAACTGCCTCCTGAGCATTATTTTGCAAGACAGAGAAGACTTTTCTTCACAACATAATTCATTCAAAAACACTGGTTCATTCAGTTAAAAGAAAATGCTGTATCCAATATTGCCCCCCATAGCCTCCGTCACTGCTCCCTACATTACACATGAATGAGGGTCTACCAAGTTTTCTGACACCACCAAATATGGCTGTCCCCACAAATAGTGCACTATGGAAATAGGGTGTCTTTAAAAGTGAGCCTTTGATTCATTCAAACGATTCGCTCATATATGGTTCATTCAGGTATTAATTTTGCTTTAAAATTGGTTTGGTTCGAAAATAGAAAAAAGTGGCTGGCAATATTGTCTAAAATGTAAGTCTTGTTTGTGGAGCTGTTGTATAAGAACAATATGCAAATCACATGATAGTCCACTCTTGACAACAGCAGTCATGCTCATGTGATATTGCTTAATTGTATTTTTTCATGGTCAATAAAGCTAATCAGGGACATGTGTTGTGTATCAGAACTCTTGCCTGAGAAATTACAGGTATTTTTTAATACCTCGGAAGTCTGAAATGGAAAGAGCTTTTTATAAACAGTGGCAATGCCATTTACATAGAGATGAACTCTCTTGAGATTTCTTCAAAGTTGAGCATACATGAACGTCTATCTTAATTAGATCAGTAACAACACTGGAGGGTGATTATGTTGTACAATTATTTTAATAGTTTTAAATTCAAAGATCAAACTTGTGTAAAAAAAAAAAAAAAAAGTGCAATAATTTCAAAGTGCTTCTAGAGTAATTGGTTCAGTGTTAGTTTGGATCTTATCTACTGTCCTTTCAAGTGAAGCAGAACATTATATACTTATGTAAGCTAATATTTCTACATCTGACTAAATGATCGTACAGCTGGCAGACAGTAGTTTTCCTAAAAAGAAATGTTAATCAGTTTGAAGAAATGAGCCAACCCAAGACTGGTGGGAAGAAAGAGGCGTTCAATGTCACCTCACAAAAACATCTTTTCAGCATTTCTCAATTTTGCAGGGTTGTTCAATCAATACAGAGAAAACTGCACATCTTTTGTTGAAAAGCACTGCTGCCATCCACACTGGAAAGGACCCATGGTAAAACCATCATTTGTCCCATCTTTGTATGCTTTTTCGATTCACCGCATAATTATATATCTGAATAAAGACCCAAGAGCATAACAAAATCTATGGGCAAATCTCTCATTAACACTTCCAATGAGAATACCCAATACTCCCTAATCTTTTTTTTCTCTTGTCTTCTTTTCTCTACTCTCCTCTCCAGTCCTGCATCAATCTCACTCTTTACACCAGCGGCTGCTTGTCAGAAGCGGTGGAGGGCAGGGACTCCACGCTGGCTCTGTAGATGGGCTTCTTCTGGGAACGGTCATCACTGAAAGGATGAGAGAAGGAAATATGACAGACTGAGTGTTTTATCGGGCAGAATAAGAAAAGATTTGGGCCTGAGGGAGAGACGTGGTTAGTGAGAGTTATTTGCACATAAACTACCCTGCCTGGACAGATTTGAGGGAGTGAGAAGATGTAGGGGGGGAGAAGTGGTCATCAGCATCTACTGATGCTCACAGCAATACACAGACTCCACTCGACATGACGGAGGAGGGCTTGAGGTTAAAAACCCACATGAATCACAGTGAACAACATGACTAGGGCAGTTTTGAGTACTTACATGGGTCCCTTACTCTTCCTCTGTTTGGCTTGGCGGCAGAAGTAAGCGGTCATGGATATCACAACCACCAGAAGGACAAATCCTGCTCCAGATACCATGAGAATAATGCGACCGGTGGTTGTCTCATACCATGCTGCATCCTCTATAAGACACAGACGCAGTCAAAAATTATACATCAATCAAACTGATTTTAAAAGTTTTGTTACAAAATAAGAAAAACCAACTACAAACCTAATCAAACTATTTTAACTTGATCGACACTTTGGTATTAGTTGCTCAGCTTTGGGCAGGTGAGCTAATTGTCAGCATTACATCAAATTCAACCCTATCTACATTCTTAAGTTCTTATTGCGATTCATCAGTTCACATTAGTGCAAATAAAATAATTGCTGACTTCAGAGTCTTCAAATCAAAATAATAACTTGCACTTTCTCTGAAACAGCGCTCATTATCTGCTGACATCAATTTGATTCCATTCCAATATTTACACTTTGAATCTACTTAATAACAGTGGCTGATATAAATGATGGTTCCTCTGACTTAAAAAAAAAATCTGTTATTTCAGAACAAATTACTAAATATCTCTATACATACTGTCAAAATGCAGAAAAATATTGAGATATCGTAAGACATTAATGCACAATTATTTGTAAAGCTGCTTTGAAACAACATGGGATTGCGAAAAGTGCTCTACCAATAAAATTAACTTAATTTTGAAAGCTATAATGTTCAGTTTTAATACAATGACAGTCAGATATTATAATCCTGACTTAAAGAAAAGCCATGGGGTATCATCTCAAAATTACTTTTTTATCCTGTCTCATTTAGAAATATGTCATATTATGGAAGTTAAGTGGGGTCACGGTCAATATTATTGTCTTCCACAGGCTTACATATGTACCACTGTCTAAGCTAATCCATTGGCTCCAAAGGTCTTCCTGTTGTATTCAGATAACTTTTATATTGGATATATAGATCAAAGAGGGATTTTGTTTGTTGAACTGTTGTTAGTGCCATTGGATATCAAATGAAATGTTCAAATCATTAACATACTGAACATAAACAAATCAACTCAAGTTGTTTACTATAAGCTGCACACTGTCGACCCCTTTTTGCTGTTCTGACCTGGTAGAACAGTGATGCTGATTGTACGTTTCTTCATGAGGGAATGCACAGTAGGAGACTGAGCCGAACAGGTGAATCTCCCTCCATCCTGTTCCCTCACATTCTCCAACTTCAGCTTATTGGAAGGCAAAAGCCAGTCCTCTCCCTTAACAGAAAGCAGACACAAAAAGACAGGGAAGAAGTTATTGAGAAGTGAAAAGCAAAGCAGGAACTACACATAAGATATGACGTAAGAAAGATAAGCCAGAAGTAATAATTCTTATGCAGGGAACCATGGAAGAAGCTGAATTCCCACTTTTTGAATAAAAACGGAAAAAAGAATCCCTGCACCAGTTACAATAAATAATGATAGTGAGAGTAATGAAGTAAAAATAAAACATAGCACCATACAATTCAAAGAAAACAAATGCCTGTGCAAAATCCACTCAAAGTACATCATAACCATGCAAATGCTTTTGGCACTAAAGGAACTTCTGCAGCCTGCCAACAAAGTCCATTTCAATTTAAATGAAAGTGAATTAAGAGGATTCCCAGTCAAGCCAAAGCACCATTGTTTAAGCTAATCAGTTGGCTCCAAATGTCTTCCTGTTTCCGCTGCTGGAGTGCACACACTGAGCACAGTAAACAGGTAGCTGCTATATGTCAGACCGTGCTCTGCCATATAAGGGAAGCTTGCTTTTCTGGTTTACTCTGTTCATAAGAATCTGCCAGGTAGAAAACATAAGTGAAAATATGTATTTGAACTGTCAGACATCAGTGACATGTGGTGGAAGACACACTGTCATTCTGAATAACAGAAGTGAGTCGGTCTACATCTCATGAAATTCTATAGTCATCGATCACCCACACCATGACATTTGGAGGGACTTTTTTTTGGGGGGTCTGAGAAATAGAGCATGCACGTGCGTTCTACAGCATGTTACATGTAGTCAAGATTAGTATGTTCAACAGTTACTCACAGATCCAAAATGAACATGGCAAGTGAATTGAGTTTAACCAGCCTTACCAGAAAACAGTTGGTACTGTTTCTCAATTCAAGAAATAGCTCACATGTGTTGCCACATGGTGAAATAAACTTCTAGACTTCCAAGATAAACAAATGTTGGCAAATTTTCCGCTGAGGTAGAAGATGCATAAGACGTGACAGATGTTTTCTTTAGCAAACATCTGTCAAGACTCATGTGGCTTATTCCTTTGATTTGAATCGTGTGTGTCAATTACATCAGTGATTGTACGATTAGCATTCTAACCTTCTACTTAAACTTAAAAGCCAATTTTTGCTCACATTTGGCTGCAGTTTTGGACCATGGTTGCACCAAGCTTTCATATAAAAATAAATCAGAATCAGAATTGATATGAGGAGTGTAGACTAGACTAGACCTCTAGAGACTCTTTAGTGTAGATCTACCATACATTCCTGGCTTAGCACATTTCCTGTTCTAACTAAAGGAGTTGACAATTTTACAACCTTTTACCCAGACCTGTGTGAATAAGCTTATTTTCACTTTAACAGCAAGCTGGCCTTCCAGGTCTTTCTCTCAAATGTATGAGAAACCTACATGAAAACAGGCAACTGCAATCCCAATACAGCAGTTTTGTAGTAGACAGAGTAATGCATCATGTTTAAAAGAAACTAAGAAAAATTAAGGAAAAAGGAAAGCAAGAGCATTTGATATTAAATCTGTCACCTCTTTAGCCCAGAAGTACTCCGGTGCCTCAGAAGCTGAAGTAGAACATTCCAGCTCCACATTATCTCCTAATCGTACTTTGAGGTCCTGCACCGAGTTGAAATAACGTGTTAAGTATCCCAAACCAGCCCTGTGCACAGCCACCTCCCGCATATCTGTGAGAGAAAAAGAGAGAACATTTGAGGATAAAGCGGATTAGTCAAAACAGCTCTGCTCCTGGATACATTTGCATAGCAAATAAAAAAAAATTGAAGTAGGGCATGGAAATTCTGAGCATGTTTTCAGTGCTCAAAAAATAACATGTGTACAGTATATATTTAGTATTATATAAGATATCCTATTCACACATTATTTTTACATATGTATTTATAAAATACACGTGTATAAAACATCATCAGTCAGTAAGATTTTTTGAAAGAAATTAATGCTTTTATTCAGCAAGGATGCATAAAATTTATCAAAAGTGACAGTAAAGACTTTTAAATAGATTTAGATCAAATAAATGCAGTTCTTATGAACTTTCTATTCATCACAGTTTTTTTTTAAAGCAGACTAACCATTTTTCAACATTGATAATTACAGAAAAATGTTTCCAAATCAGTATATTAGAATGATTTCTGAAGGATCATTTGACACTAGAGACTGGAGTAATGACTGCTGAAAATTCAGCTTTACCATCAAATACCTACATTTTTTTTTTTTAATGCAGCATTGGGGAGCATAAGAGACTTCTTTCAAAAACATTAAAAAATCTTACCGTACCCAAACTTTTAAACAGTATTGTAACTTGTTGGTGACAGCGATGGATTATCATCAATTATTATAGTATATTAAGTTCAGGTTCGCTGTAATAATACAATGTGAGCATGGATCATCTTGTCTCCTTCTGATTATTTATACTGAACATTTCTGTATCGATCCATCTGTTTTTTCCACTCAGTTTTTCCCAATAAATCTCCACTGTCAAATCCTCCCTGGCCACTGTAAAGCCCACAATCAATACCAATATGGATTTTGTCATCTTGGGAGATAAAGAGTTTTATTTGTCATCTAATCTTTAAATCCCAAATATAAAACTTCCTTTCAACAAAATGTCAGATGCAACTTGACTCTCATACAACGATGGAAAGACTGATGCATCAGGACAATCTAGACACATATGGATAAATTTTTGTATGTAGCAATCAATGGGGATTTGCATCACAGACCATTAGTACTTTTCATGTTGCCCTTGATGTCTCTTACTCACAGTGTATGGGGATGGTGAAGGGTTGGGAGGAGTTGTCTGCTGCAGAACTGTTCTCAGAGACGCAGCGGTATGGACCCTCAGACCAGGACTGGATGCTGGCGATGAAGAGGAGTAGTCTGCCTTCCTCCCTTCTCACATCCACGTCATACAGAAAACACCGGCGGTAGAAATAAGCCTGATCTGACTCTAGCCGATACCACTTATTCATGTACTGTTGGGAAGAAAAAGAAAGAAATATTTCACTCCAGTAGCTTACAAATTGAATATGATGCTCATTTGACTTCAACTTAATATATTAACAGCATGTGATTTACTTTGACTACTTTAGTGGTGCCTTTTTTTTTTGTCCTTTTGGGGCAAAAAAAAAAACTTAAATCTTAAAAATATCTATTTTTATAACAAATTTTGTAATAACATTTTCATTTTGGGTGAACATATAAAATAATAGGCAGAAAAATCTTTTTTTTTCTTTTTTTTACAGAACAGTTTATTGAACATTTAGACAAATATAAAAATATCTGTGTTTTTTGTTGAGTCTCATATTTGATTTGATGATATACTGATAGTTTTGTAAATCAATATGATCTTTATAACAGTATATCAGACTACATAGATAAAATGCATATAAATATCAGTTGTTACTCTGTATCTCCCATATGTATTTTTACTATTGTGGTTATTGCAAAACATTTAATGCAATGCAATACAATGCCAATTGAGAGATGTACACATAAACATTCCTCAAAAGGCTGATGCATCATATTTTATACTCACATATATATGTGTAATTTTTCCAATATATATATATATATATATATATATATATGGATGATTAAACCCAAGCTGCTTCAGCCCGGTAAATGTTAGTAATAATACAACCCTCTACATTGCGAGTAAATCACTCGCATATGCGACTAAATCTTCACTCTGGTGACTAGCCAATGGCGATTCAATTGCCAAGGTGTTCGTAGAGGGCTGTAAAGTTCTTACATTTTCTTAATAAAAATCAGTAACAATTTCACAGCAAAAAGACACTTGTACCATGACCAGAAGGGAGACTTTTTTTTTAATGATCCTAAAATGCCTTTAACTTGCTTATAAAGTAAACTATCATTCACATGACAGAAGGAAATGTAGTAGAATGTGTAAAACAGGTTTTTCCATCAACATTTTGATCATGTTGATGATTCAGTTGCCAACACTTGCCAAATTTGATGAAGCATGTTACACTTGGAGGAAGAAGACTATTTGGGGCACTGGCACTTGGGTCTCACTAACACAGGTTAATGAGAGATTGCAAAACAAAACATCTGTCTTTGTGATTGGTGGTATGGAAACCATGTTTTGCTCGAATGCGTTTAGATAGCTGGAAAAGGTGACAAACAGACTCTGCGCTGACAGAAGCAGCAGATGCTGTGAATCCTCCAAAGGCCCCTCACTGCCAGATACTAATTAAACCCAGAATAACAGCTCTCAGAAGCTCAGTAAAACACACACTGCCTCCTGCTGTTTAAATACCAGTTGCAGTCTTGATCTCCAGACAAATAAATTCAAAATAATGCTATTGTTCTTGATTTGATATTTCCCTATAGGATTGTTTACAAAATCATGAGCAGTTGTGTTGATATTTGAGAGTAAGCGTCCCTGACAGATTTGTTTGTAATTTTAGATCTCTCACTTTTTGTTTATACAGTATTCAGGCCTGCAGCACTGCAGAGGACATGCACAGACAGCAACAATAACCCAAACCCTTCTCAATTCCCATGACAAACAAGGTGTCATTTCAGTTTCAATCTGCTGTTTCCTTGACATTTACAGACAAATGCACATCAAAGCACATTGTGTCACAGATCTTTCCTTGCCATTGTGTGTAAGTGCCCTTACCTTGGAGTACCTCTCAAAGTGCACTGTGCTCATGTTCAACTCGGATTCTGTATCCAAACACTCCAATGTCACATCCTGTCCTTCCAGAATGGGCTCAGATGGACCGTTTACCTCCAAAGAAGCTGAAGAACAGTAAAATAACACAAAAGAATAGTAAGAATAGTAAAACAAAACAATGTCGAATTTACTAGGTTTATAGAATAATGCAACAATTCCATCCATACGGGATACCCAACAGAATTTGTTTAGTATCTCATACGGAGGCAGCTGCTTTTTGTCACTCGTCTGATATTTATAACATAAATCAGCTTATGTGTTTATGTAACTAGCCTATATGTAATATTCCAGAATATGCTCTATTTTTTCTAAACTTCCTGGTCTGTATATTTTGTTTGCACACCAACAGGAACATGAGAAAGCATATTTACATGCTATCTGATGCGCACTGTTGTTAAAACTAAGGTAAAGCATAGTATAATTACAGAAACACAGGTATATTTTTTGCCTTAAAGTCTCACGTGCAATATTAATGAAACCATTCTTATTGTCAAGCAAACATGAACGTGCTTTTGAACAAAAACAGTTTCCTTCAAATGTTGTCTAACTGGATGGTCAAGATAGTGTGCATTAGGTGAGGTGGCAAATTCCTTAACATATCTTCTGCTTAATATGATGCTTTGGGCTCTGTGACTCTGTAACGTTTCGCAAACAGGAAGAATTTCGTTTTCACTTAACTGCAACAGTACCCTGGATTACCCCTGAAGAAGGAAACTGTTGATAGTTCAGACTAATTCGATTCTGAGGTGTGCAATTCTGAACGTTTAGATACATTTTCGTTTGTGCAAGCTTTAGTGTAAACGTCGGCCAGAAATACAAGAAAAGGCTAAGTGAAAAATAATACAATAAAAAACAATAATAAAAAATAAAAAAAACTTTATAAAATTGTAACATCTTAGCTCTGCCCTAGTTATTTTGTTTTTACAGATATACTGGCAGATTGAGTTTGGTATTATAACATTTATTCTAGGCTGAAACCGTGAAAGGCGTTAAAAAGAATAGTTTTGCAAAAACAAGCAAAATGTTATATACCTGTGGATCTTTGGAGAAAGGTGACCGCCACGATTGTGATGAGAATATAGCCTCTCATTTTGAAGGATCTTGACTTCTGCGTTTGAGAGCAAGTTCTGTCGAAATGAAAGTTTGTAAACACAATTTATGAGCGCGGAAGAAGGTGGAGCATGCACGACAACTTACCGTGCTATTGTTCGGTTTGTAACCAGCCTATTTATTACAAAGATACAACTATGCACTAATATAATGTTTCAAATACATTTATTTGTTCTTAATTTGTTCTGTCATATTATAAAAATACTTAGAGACAACACTATCTTAAGCCATGGTATCAAAACATATCTAACAACACCTCATCCAAATAAGCGTATGCGTCACTTGTATCTAGCCCAATTAGTGTTCAGAAGGTGCGAGTGAAATTTAATGAAAAAGCACTTCTGTTTCTTCTGGCGCCTATCAAGACGTTAAATGTTTTGTTTCATTTTTGTGATCTGCAATAAAGCAATAAATAATGCCAGGACTACTTAAATTTGCCAATGTTGCGGTTACTTCCTCAAGAGACCACAATTCCTTTCTAAAAAGTATTTTAAGACAGGTGACGCGTTACATTTAGATACTGAAAAAATGTTTGAAATCTTCCATACATTTAGAACTGTTTATTGTAGCCTACCTAAATTTGTCATGACATCCTTAAAGTCATTTTACCTTACCATTCTATCATTTCATAACAAACTGAATGCGTGGCTATTTCAACCGCAGCTGCTGGGTATGATGTTTATTATTGCTGAGAGACTAGGTCTATGTGATTTTTTTACTTTATATGAATAGCTATGGTTAATGGATTCTCTTTACCTTTCATTTCATTGAGCTGTCGATGCAAACATTTGATAGTTTGCATGTAATTTGTATATATATGCATAATGCATCCCTGTGCAAAGGTTTCTTTGAATAGAAGAAATGATTTGTGAATACCAAAAGGTCATGTTAAGTCTAATACATTTTTAAAAGAAACACTTTACATGCGCGTAAATAGATCTGGAGTGAATCTTCTCTTACCAGCAAAAAAAAAAAAAAAAACCTTGACCCAGGTCACTGCCACTGAACTGGAGGGAAGTAAAATAATAAACATGCAGGTTAGAATGTACTTAGTTGTAGGCCATTAAATAATACATAGCCTAGGAAATTTGAAGAGGGCAGAACAGTAGGTAGGGAACAATGGAAATTCCCTAGTCTAAAGTTCATTGACCTTACAGTAATTTCAAATAATCACAGGTGACTGTAGATGACTCAGCAAAGGTGAATTCTTTAGGAAGTGCAATTATAATTGTAGTTTTGAAATGTATCTGTAGGAGGCTACTTGTTGTTTGTTGTAGACAAAGCTTCATGTCTTATAATGAGAATATTTAACCCCAAGACATGGTTCAAGGGTTCTGGTCTAAAATGAATCACAAATGTTACAGATAAAAGTTAATCAACAAAACAGAATACCTCAGTAAACCAAACTGGTGTCACTAGAGTCATAAAGTTGAACATATAAACTCCGAACTCTTAAAATTTTAATTCCAAAAAAGGTACATCAACCTTTATTTTGTTGACATATGTGTACACAATGCACATATAGACTTATATAGAGCTAAACTGACAGATGTACAAGACGTATCTGATGCTCTGGGTTGAGAGGTCATTGACCAACAACATTCACAATACTGCATAAGGAGGGTTCACGTATCAACAGTGTAATTTTAAAGATACAAAAATAATGTACAATTCATTTCCCCTGATAGTGTTGCCAAACTTTAATTCTAAGTGATAATACTTACAGATATCTTTAACAACAACCCTTTGGCCAGTTGTAAAAATGGCAGCCCCTCACTTCATGCAGTCTTGTGTACTGTCAGTCCCTGCAGAGACCACAAATACAGTAAGCAACACCTGGAACACTGATAAGGTCATAATATTCATCCCCACACAACAAGCTGAATTGACTTTAAATATGGTAAGAGCATCATTTAATTTAAAAAACACATTAATTCTACAACCACACTCTCATGTGTGATGAATAATCTCGATGGCCATATTTGACTTTTGAAGCCAGAATCTAAAGATTTTGTCTTTTAGTTTGCATGTGCTTTTCAAGATACCCATTAAGACAGTCAGAAAGAAGGGCACTGCTACCTCAGCAGAGAACTGTGCTCTGTCAATGTCAGGCTTAAACCCTTGAGTTAAAACCTAAGAAACCAATTGAAACCATTTTCATCCATTCTTCAAACCGCCTGTCCTCTTTAGGGTTGTGGGGATACTGGGGCCTATCCCAGCATCTTGGGCCACAGGCCGGACAGATGGCCAATCCACCACACATTCACACCTTCAGACAGTTTAGCTGCTCCAATTAACATATGTTGCATGACTTTGGATTATGGGGGAAACCAGAGCACCAAGAGGAATCTCACGGCAACACAGAGAGAACATGCAAACTCCACACAGAAAGGCCTCAGGCTCAAACTGGTGACCTTCACAGGGCTCGAAATTAACTTTTTTACTTGGTAGCACTGGTGCTCCCAACTTCAAAAAGTTAGGAGCACCAGCAAAAATTTAGGAGCATGCAGATTTTGTATTGGTTAATATTAGCTGTCAATCTCTCAGTCACTGCTTTTTTTGAGGGCTCACAGATTAAATTTCGGGAGCATATGCGACCAAAATGGTCGCAATTTCGAGCCTTGCTTCATGCTGTGAGGCGACAATGCTACCCTCTGAACCACCATGCGGCCCTCCAATCAGCACCTTTTCTTAATGACCCAGTTCATTATCAAAACAGCATCAGAAGTTTGTTAAACTAAAAAGAAATATAATAAGCTTTTAAAAAAAAAACTTGCAAAACTGCAAAATACTCCCACATACAAATATACAGTGCTAAAATGTAAAATAAAGCACTTTTCCATTATCAGGCTGAATGGCTGTAAGTGATACCAGTTGTGGTACGAGTCGCGTTAAGTACAAAGTACAAATACAAACCATTCCATTTGTGGATTTCTCAGCACATCTATCTAACCGTCCTCAGGCCAGGAGAATCATGCTTGAAGAACTGCTTTAGTGACATGGAGACTCATGAGCTTTGCCAACAAGCCATCTTCTCTTTGCTTTCTGGTAACCTTTCGGCCCGATGGTGGAAAAACTAGTGCAGGTTTGGTAATGTTTATGCACAAATACCTTAAAGGGGTCATATGATGCTGCTAAAAAGAACATTATTTTGTGTATTTGGTGTAATGAAATGTGTTTGTGGCAAAGCTACTTATTTATATTTTATGGTGCAGTTTCACAATACAGGTTGTCACAATTTTACTTTTTTAGAGGCACACATCACAGGTAAAAGAATCTTACGTGATCAAAACTAGAATGTTAAGTCTGACATCACACGCCACCATTTCCGGGTCCAAAAGCTTTGTTGTTTGCCAAAAGCAGACAACAAATGGTGCCAATATTCAGTACACTCACAGTGTGCTGTAATACTACCAAAAAATCATGATCCTAAGCTTTATCTTCATACCAAAATCTCAGATGGCTAGACAATAAAATAAAATACTGGTGTCCAGCACACTGTGAGCCCGGAGATTGTAGTGTACACTGCAATTTTTTAAAAGCTTAGCTTAAATGTGTGATATAAATTAGACAGCATTCTCAATTAAAGTGTATAGCGTCTTGGACACAAACAATGTTTCTTACATCATGACTTAAGAGTGTGAGAGGACTGATATCAGCAGGTTTCAAATGGGCTCAACATCTGCTTTAATACATTTTATATTAAAGTTGCTTTTATCTTCCCTCTCTTTTGGAGTCAGAAATGTTTGTTGTTTTTGTCTAATCTATAGTTTTGTCTGAGTTGCTCTCTTCCTTTTCCCTCTCTTCCTTAGAGTAGTGCTGCAATGTCTGGTGTCTGTTTCTAGACGGAGCATCTGGAAAACGCTGACCGCAGTCCTCGCAGGTATATGGAAGGGCCTCTTTGTCCCCATCCCCTCTTAACTGCACTTTACTTGGCGGACTCCTCTCTTCCATCTCCCGGAGATGGATCTGGTTGAGACCGGAGGCTTGAATTCTCTGGAAATCTGAAACTGAGGACGATGCAGAGGCAGCCAGACTAGGCCTGCCCACCGAGTTGGGCTCCGTCACGATCCCGTGAACCGTGCGGTGATGAAAGCGAATACCAGAACGGTTTGAAAAACTCTTCCCACAGAGGCCGCACACGAAAGGCCTCTCGCCAGTGTGGATGCGAGTGTGGATCTTCAGAGCCCCGGACTGAGTAAAGCACTTCCCACACTGACCGCAGCGGTACGGTTTCTCCCCCGTGTGAATTCGCTGATGCGCTCTCACCCCAGCTAAGTGAGGGAAACCCCTCCCGCAATAAGTACAGGTGTACGGCCTCTCTCCGGTGTGAATTCGCCGGTGAATCTTAAGCGCCCCGGACTGGCTGAAGCTCTTTCCGCAGTCGGTACAGCTGTAGGGCCGGGCACCTGTGTGTACGTTGAGGTGGATGCGCAGATTGCTATGCGAGTTGAATGCACGGCCACACTCGGCGCACAGGAAGCCACCCACTTTGGATGCATGCTGGGTTCGCTGGTGCTGCAGCAATTGCGATGGCCTAGGGAAAGAAGCATTGCAGTGCATGCATGGGAGCTGCTGCAAGCCCTCCTGTTGCGTGTGGCCCTGCTGATGGCGCAGGAGCTGGGCGCAGGTGGGGAAGGTGCGCTGACAGGACAGGCAAGGAAAGGACGGGAGCGTACATGACGTGCAGGTGGAGAGAGGGCAGTGATGGTGGTGGTGATGGTAGTGGTGATGGGAAACATGTGCCTCTGGGTCCTTTTGTTGGCGTAGAAGTTGGCTACAGGTTTGAAACCCACAGTGGCAGCATAGACACGCAAAGGCCTGAACTGGTGGAACACCGGGGGACTCGGAATTTGCCTGAGGGATTGGGCTATGGGTGCTAGTGCCTTTGTCTTCCTGCTGGGGGTGAGCAGATGTGCTGCTGGGCTCTGTGTTTTCCTCTTCCAGAGAGAGACCCAAACCTAGACATAAGCCCAGGCTGACAGGAGCAGGGCTGGGTTCTTTGGTCTGCTGCGGTGGGGTGGATTGGGGGGACGAAGGTGGTTGGATCTGTGAGGCTGGGCTGGTTCTGGGTTTCAGGGTGTGGACTGAGGAACTAGAAGGAGATGAGGAAAGAGGGCAGCCAGAACATGTGCAGGCACGATGCTGAACTACAAAAGAGAGAAATGAGAATGCAGAAAATGAGTC
Source organism: Sinocyclocheilus rhinocerous (assembly GCF_001515625.1). Classification (NCBI taxonomy): domain Eukaryota; kingdom Metazoa; phylum Chordata; class Actinopteri; order Cypriniformes; family Cyprinidae; genus Sinocyclocheilus; species Sinocyclocheilus rhinocerous. The sequence continues at coordinate 1,732,526 of NW_015659312.1, forward strand.
AATATAAATCAATGAAGCAGTGAGTAGAAGATAGATAAACATGATGAAACTTAATATTAAACTATTTCCTGGCAGGGTTGGGAACAGAGAACCGGTTGTTATTCAGAAGAAGGTTCTAATCAACCTTTCTGGGTTTATTTTATGATAATGACCTACTGACTCATAATATTATAATTATTATCTCTTCCTTAATATATATATTAATATATAGTTAGGACTGGATTGCATATGGGGTGTCTGATCTGCATTAGAAAGCCTGTGAACTCAACTTCTGCAGCAAGAATAATTTGTTAATGTATTTTGATATATATTAAATGTATAAATGTATTTTTATGTGCTGTATCTGTTCTGTTGAAATCTAAAATAATCTCATCATTTGGCAACAGGCTTCAGAGGCAAGTAGATGCAATAAGTAAATGCTTCTGAAGTACTAAAATAATTGAAACTGTTACCAGGAATCAATCAATTCTGCATGTTTCCCAATCCTATTTCATGAGAATAAAGTGTATTTATAACACAGCGGTACAGCAACCTTACAGTCTATTTTAATATACTCACCATTGCTTTCATGGTGTCTGAGTTCCCTTTCCCTTTCCTCAGAATGCAGACCAAACTGAACAGCACTTTTCACCCGGCTCTGTCTGGATGGGGTGGACTGGGGAGGATGAGAGACTTTGAGCCAAGCAGAACTCACTGTCTCCTCAGTACGTTGCTCTCTCAGTGGATGTCCAGTGACTGAAGCATTCGCAGCCATAAGGTCACCAATAAAATGTTGCATATCCAGCCATGAGCATGGACCAGCCTGCATTAAATAATATCCATTGTATAATATTAGTTGTAAATACTGTAAAATAATTTTAATATAAGATAATATAATATATAGTATAATATAACTATAATATATCATATCATGTTTAAATATATGAATGTCACATTGCTGCATATGGGCCATTCCACCGAATGGGTGCCATTTCTGTCCCCAGGACATTATATGTACATTTATGCATGAAAAGTAACTTTAAAATATATTTTATTATTAAGCAAAGTGTCCTGCACATTAATCTAACTGTAAATTTAAAATATATAATTTAAAAAATTTAATATAAACTACCTAAAACACTGAAAACATAGTTTGTTACATGTCCCCAGTCTCTAACACAACATTTTAACATGAAATATTTAAAATCATTCAGAAGTCATTTTTATTTAGCATTTTTGTACCTCCACATTTCATCTGTGCTTTAAATACATTTATTTCAAAATAAATCTATAATATTTTAGGTAAAATACACTTTTTAGTCGTGTCCCCAGGTTTTCACTCAGTCCTGTTACCCTAACACAGTCCACCCTCTGAAAAACTGGGAAAATTCCACAATTTTCAACATGATATTGTAACATCTGGATCTTCTGAAGGCAATGAAATGACCTAAAGCATGTGGTCCCATTTTCTTTTCTGTATATTTGATGATATTGTAATGATGACTGGGATTGTCAATATTAACATACTGTCCTGTTACCTAAATTATTTCTTAGATATTTCTTGTTTATTTTAAAAATACAAATATTTTGTGAAACACTATAATTTGCTGAGTATCCTCATAATATTAGCATGTACTCCATGTGGCTATATTATATGTATTTGCTCATTTAAAATCTCAATCCTGTTACTTTCAGTCCTGTTACTCTTATACTCATATATTCTATACTCATATATAGTAACTAAGTAACAGTAACAGGAGTGAGTAGTGTCATCTGATTTATTAATGTAAATATTAGGCTACGTCCATATTAATCTAGATAAATTTGAAAATGCATCTTTTTCTCTACATTTTGGCCTTCTATCCACACTGAGACAACGTTTTTGCCCAGAGAAAACTTGTGTTTGTTCCTGCATTGCTGTTTTATATTACATTCCTGCAAGTATGACAGAAAATTTACTTGCAATTTCTGTCTTGTGGCAATTATGTATTAGACCCATACATGGAATGGCGTTTGAATGTGACCTGCGGTGTAAAAAAACAATATCCAGAAAAACTGAAAAGGCATTTTTTGTTAAGTTTATGGGCCTTTCCTCGAGTTATTAAAAATACAGGTAAAACGCGTGTAAAAAATCAATACAGAAACTTTCTTCATATTAACACTGGCCTATTTTACTTTTGTTATTATTATTTAATAATAAATTATAATAAATTATATTTTAACACATAAAACGCACCAGCACACGTGTTTCACTATATCAGTGAGGACATCTCATAGACTTCCATTGTTTTTTTGGTTTTGGTTTTTTATCAGGTTAATGATATTTTATCATTATTATTTTCATAACCCGTCCTCTACCCCTACACATAACCCTAACAAAAACCTCTGCAGACCACTAGATTTAAATAGAAACATGACTTGGGCTCTCTCTTTTTTCTTTTTGTTACCAGTGAGGTCAGCTCACTAGTCAATGTTCAACATTAAAATATTTTTTATTTTATTTTTTGGAAGAGGTTTGGAAGCAAATGGCACCCATTCGGTGGAATGGCCCATATGCAGATTTCTTTACACTGGATTAAAATAAATAAATGACTCCAAGCAATGGGATAACGAGGTCATAGAATAAAAAGCATCATGAGAAAATGACACCTTTAGGTACGCGTAACAAGATGCCATGATAAGCGTTAAGCGTACGGTAAGCGATAGCGAGACATCGTACTAAATAACAAAACATTTCCCTCGATCCGTAGCCTATCGCTGTGCTGTTACATAGTCTACAGGTACGCCACTAAAATGCTTCCGTCTGCGTTTTTGTCGCCTTTGGTATTTCTCAAAGCCATGAAACACATTACACGCCCCTTTTAAGGCTACTTCCTCGTGTTTATTTTGGCATGTACTCACTGCGAGTCTGTCTTTGTCCATCTGTGAAGCGCCCTTACATAATCGAGTGTGCAACTCTATGTCTAGGCTAATGTCAGGTTAGGCGTTTCTGTCATTTGGTAAACCGAGAAACGCGGGTTAATCATTGTTGTCTCTTGACTCTTCTGCCCCACTTCTGTTACAGTATAGAGCTGCTCATAACGCCATTTTCCCCCATCGACAGCAGTGTATTTCCGGGATATGAATCATGTGACTACATCCTAATTTCTTTATACCAATGCTCTAGCCTACAGTTATGTACCATAACAATCGACTGTGTCATATCAGATTAATATTATATATATATGTGTGTGTGTGTGTGTGTGTGTGTGTGTGTGTGTGTGTACAGGTTTATATATTCTGGTGGGGACTTAAACCTGACTACACTCTCCTAAAACTATAGCTACAAAATATTTCCAGATGTGTCACACTCACAAATGGAAATGGTACAGAGGTGACAGACTTTGACACCGCTGACATATCTCTCTGTCTTTGCCAGTAAATAACATAACAATTGTAATAGACTGAATTATGATCCAATTCAGGGAGTATAAATATATTTACTATAGAGTATTGTTATATTGGAATTAACTCGTTGTGACAGATGTCCCTTTTTTACATTTGATTCCCTGCCCATTAGAAAAGAAAGAAAGAACATTAAAGGTGCCATAGAATGCATTGATACAATATTAAATTTGATACATTTGAGACTGAATCTGGGTTCTAAATGGACATCTATAAAGTTTATAGGTTACTAGGAAATCTACTATAAAGACTATAAAGTAGGTTATGAATATTGTATCTGGCATATATGTGAATGGTCATGAACAAGAATATGATGCTCATGTTTATCTGCATATTCTATATGATCTGTGTTTCTGCTGAGCATATGATATGATCAGTTAAAACACTGAATTTAGAACATTATTACTTTAAATTCACATATTTACTGAAATTACTTTCTGTATGAATACATAAATAGCCAACAGTGAATCCATGTAGGGCTGATCTCAGCTTGGTTTCTTCATGAATCCTACTTTTTTTGTATAAAATTATGAAATCTCATTTGTTGTTGATGTTGTTTTTTAATGTGTAGATGATGTAATGATGTTGTTTATGCCACATTATGGAGCAACTGAATTTAGCGCAACACTGCATATAGGCTATACATGTATATAATTTTTTGGTCACTAGATGGAGCCATGAAGACAGAAGTTTTCCGTGAAAACAGAAGTTCTGTAGGCTACACATACCAGGAGACACTACCTCATGTAGACTACTTGAATTCCACTCCTCCTTTAGAAATAAATAAATAAATAAAAGGATTTTTGTTCACTAAAGAAATGAACTGTAATACCCATAATGATTTATGTTGTTTACATTTGTAAGGACACGTCATGGAGGGGCTCTAAATTTTGCTGTTGAAGATCTAATGCTAGCTGGTTCACACTGAGGTTAGTCAAAAGTATGTTACTACAGGAATAGACTAGTATGGAGTGGCCATGCAACATTTAAAATGTGCATCTCTTTAGATTTTTAAAGTACTACATCAGAATGTACTAAGTGTGCACTTATCATGCTTACCATGATGTTTATTTTAAGCGAATAAGAGTGCTTTCTCATTTCAAATAACTGTAAGACCACTACAATGTGAACAGCAGTCGAGCTTAAGCATTTAAAGGTCTCCACTTTTTTTTTTTTTTGCAGCTGGGAGAGGATGAGTGGGTGGAGGTGGAGGAGGAAAAAGAAACAGAAGACAGTTTTGGTGTTGTGGTGAGAATGGAGGAAATGGACAAAATGGTTAACATTTCTGAGGCAAATTAGCAGATCAAAGTTTTTGTGGGGGAAAAGGAAGTATAGGTATAGTCTTCAAATTCATTTGACAAAACTAACTCTACACAGAAGCACTGTCTATATTAAAGGCACAATATGTAAGATTTTTTTATTAAAATATCCAAAAACCACTAGAACAGTGTTATATATTTTGCTGACTTGAGTACTTACACTATCCCAAATGTTTCGAAGAATGTTTAAATCCAGAGAAATAAGCAATTTTAACTTGTGACACGGACCGTGTCCATAGTGTCATTGTGTCGCCTGCCAATGACGTCATAACCCCTCAATTTCCGGTTTTGTTTTGTAGAAAACATGGAAACACCAAAGACGCTTTAATATGTTGTGCGTTTTAATAGACCGATGATGACCGCACAGAGTAGCATAACAGAACTTTCAAATGTATCTAGTATGATAAAACAGCGCTGCTTTTTTCCCCCCACATATGCACGACTGGAAGGAGCGGAAGCGGTCGACTGTGGCATAATAAAAGCTCCGCTGCTTTCGAGCCGTGTGCCACGCTCGTTCAGCGGCCTCGTTTCGCTTTGATGGCTTTCAGTCTCACCCTGCTTCATTCTACTATGTTAATAAATCATTAGCTCATCCATGAACATGATTTCTGCCTGAGTTGGATTGCTTCGGCTGCGGGGATGAAGACTACAACTCCCATGATTCCACACTCAGTCACGGTGTCATCAAACTACGCCTTTGCCTCTTTGTTTATTTTGAATACGCGCCCTCTAGCGGCGAAAATTACATATTGTGCCTTTAAATTAATATAAATGATTATATTATATTTCTTAAAGCAAAAGTGTTAACAGTAAAGAAATCCAACAACAATTACTTGAATACACTATTTCTATGATGAGGTTGAAATATATTTACATTTTACATTTAGTCATTTAGCAGACGCTTTTATCCAAAGCGACTTACAAATGAGGACAATAAAAGCAGTCAAAACTAACAAAAGAGCAACAATATATAAGTGCAAATGACAAGTCTCGGTTTGCCTAACGCAGTACACGTAGCAAGGTATATATATATATATATATATATATATATATATATTATACACACACACACACAAACAAAGAAAAACAAGTAGATAGAATAGAAAAAATAGAAAGCTAGTGTTTGTTTGTTTTTTGTTGTTGTTTTTTAAATAAAGAATAAAAAATAAAAAAAGATAAATATAGGTAAAGTAGAATTAAAATAGAATAGAAAGTGTTAGAGATAGAGGGTCAAATAACGGTGGAACAGATGTGTTTTTAGTCATTTCTTGAAGATGGTTAAGGACTCAGCTGCTCGGATGAAATATATAATATCATTTTGATTCTTTGCTAAAAATAATGATATTTTCGGAAGATATTTTACTATATTTAATATATAATAACATTTAATATTATTTAGTTATTTAATATTATTATTTTAATATTATTACTAATCATTTTTAGGTTGTATCAAAGGTGCTTGGAAAATATTTTAGTAGGCTACAAGAAATGTTTTTCAAAAATGTATGAAATCAAACCAAAAACATGAAACACGGATGACATTTCCAAAAACAAATGAGTTTTAAGTTTTACATTTCTAAAAAATTTCGCCTTGTTATCATCTCGGACATAGCCTACTTATTTGTCATTTTGTCATCCCTTACTGTTGCTGTCAGGCGCAAACTAGCCCACCTTTTTTTTTTCTTTATTGAAGAAATTATTGAACATTACAATAAATTTTAACAATTAAGTCCACATACACAAGAAAGAAGAGCAATCTTAATCTGTAAGACAGCATTTAAGAGAAGAGAGAAAGAAACAAATAAATAACTAACTAAAAAAGCACACATACACATAAACAACTAAACAATAGTTCAAATTATCTTCTTCCTTAGGACAAAATGAAGGACTTCAGTGGGATATACAATTTTAAAAATCCTCCGTGAAATCTAACAGTATATGTCATTCTTTTTGTTATTAATTTGCATTAGACACTTTCAAAGATTAAATTTCTAATAAAAAATAAATTACATTTTGGTATGCTTATCGCATTTTTTTGTTTAAACCTGCCCTCCTTCCTCCAACGTGCTCTAGAGTTTGACAGCTCATCAGCATTAGAGGGCGGAGCTAAAGATGGGCTGGGCATAATACAGCGTGGTCTGTGTATACATAGTGGAACGTGCCCGAATCAGTTGATAACAGGCAGTGACTCGAGGAGTTGACATTTAACAGAGGCTGCTCTGACTGACATCATTCATTTCACCTGGCGTGGGAGCCGAGAATTAAAGACAGCAAAAGGGATTCTGACATGCACTTTCAGAAATGTGAGTACGGAGACTTTTTTCGTTTATTTACAGAATTTATACAGCAGAAAGTGATGGGGAATATAAGTTGGCTTTATGAAATGGTGGAGTAAAAAAGACAGAAATAGCCGACTTTCTCAGGGGGAAAAAAGGTACAAAAGTTGTCACTATGGGCAGTTGCCTACCCTACTAATATGTATACTTGAGGTACTACCTACCTTTCAACTACTAATATGCACCTTTTAGGGGTAAATAAGGTACTTTTTGAAAAGATACCGACCCAGTTACAGCTTTAGTACCTTTGTGTGTGTGTGTGTGTGTGTGTGTGTGTGTGTGTGTGTGTGTGAGAGAGAGAGAGAGAGAGAGAGGAAAGTACGTGTTCGGGTTAAAGGACCACTAATAAATTGACATTAGCGTTTAATAGGTCATTTAACTAAATACACAAAGGCTATTAAATACAAGTATTTTTGCTGGAAACAACATATGCGATACTACCTTTATCTTTTGCTGTTTACATGTTTTTTTATGTGACGTAAGCTCGGTGATGTATGACCGTTTAAAAATAGACTTAACTCATTTGAATAAAGGATCCCCCAGCAACGTAGAGTACTGTCAGTCACTGAGTTCATTTTTACAGCTATTTGGACAAACCCCTTAATAACTCCTCCCTGTTCAACTTTCATTTCCCGTTTTTAATGGGTGTGGGTCTCATTTTTATAGAGAAAAGCTTGTGAAAATGATAAAGAAAATATATGTGTCGACTTTAAAGCAGGCATTTCTAATTGGCTACTGGTACAAACTGTCATGTGGAATATGCCAGGTGTTTAGGAATAAAGTGCCATCTAAGATTTTTGTAACTGTGTCTAGAGTCAGATAGCGGAGCGAGAGCTACGGAATCCCCGCGATGACACTCACGCGCGTGACTCACTGGCCAGGGATTTCCCTCTTTGAAATTACAAGATAGAGGTGCGAGGGTATCCCAGCCGCTAAAGCCCACTCTTTCGGACATTTTAACCATAAAAATCAATCTTGTGTATCTGTAAATATGTGACCTTTGAAACTTTTGCTAGTGATGGAAGCATTGTTATTAGATAGCCTGCTTAAAGAATATGAATGTCAGGTGTTTTCTACATCATTAACGTTTGGTGGTTGTTGTAACACATTTTCAGCGTCTCTCAAACGTTGATATAACATTTCCACATTAATCTCTTATAACTAACACTTTGTGTCTAAATTATGTGAATTAATGTCAGCTACAAAGATGTTGTTACAATCTACTCCGCTGATACCCCACTTGCTTATTAAAAATGGCTTAGGCTTAGGGTCATCCACCATGATGACCACTTCATTCTAATTTCATTTTACTTTTAATTCAAATAAAAGTACAAAAAAATATGTATAACCATTCTAAAAATATAGTAGACTGTGTGTTAGTCACATCTCAACTGTGGAAACTGTAGGTCAATACTGTCCTATTATGATCTTTGTGGGTTCAACAGAGGTGCACTGGACATCGTCCTGTGTGTGGATGTAAATACTTTATATTATTGGAATTACTGTAACCTCAAAAAGGTAATGGTCATGTACTCTAATTGGTTAAGCTGAACTCACCCCGTGTTAAACCACTCTCTGCTTTCTCCTACACAATGTAAATAAATCTAAATCGTTTAAATACATATTGAGACATTTTGATATAACTTTCTGAATTTGTGTATCTGTAAAGATATTATAACCATTGTTTTAACTCCAGCTTTTTTCTTAATCTTTCAGAAATATAGAACTTTGTGTATTTCTTTGAGTCAGTTATACACAACCACATGTAATGTACAGGGTTGAGCAGCAGATTATCTTTCCTTTTAACTTTTTGAGTCAGCTTTAAAAAGTGAGACTGAGAAGTGGAGTAATTAAAATAACATGGAATGGAGAACAAACAAGAGAGATAAGGAAAGGAATGATCCCCTCAAGGTTATGCCCAGCGGAATTTCCATCTTCCTCTTTTGAATCCCCTTCATCATAAGAATTAGGCTACTTAATGTTTTGCTGAAACCAGTTACTTTTCCTGTAAAGGGATACATTGCAGAATAAGACGCAACTCGTTCTTCTGTCTAAACTACAAATAGATAAATCAACCTAAAACCTGTTATTGTAGTTATATAAAAAACAAACTATTATCAGAACATGGAGGTGCATAGTATATTCTGACATACCCATAAAATATAATAAAATAACTTAAAAGTGTTTCTCTTACACTACAATGTTTGAAAGAAATATCTGTGCGTAAAGAAGTAATTCAATAAATATGTATATTAGAGCTGTTTTATTCCTAGTGGCGAGATGAAGTATTGCAATTTAGCTGTGACCTATGCAGCTGATTTCAGCTCATTACTGCCACTCAGTGAAAAGTTAGGCAGGCATCAAATCTTACTCTGAATCAGTAGCATCTGTTCATACACCTCTGATGGGCCCCTGTGAAGGACGTACGTCACTGATGC
>NW_015659312.1:1743492-1751360 GCF_001515625.1 Sinocyclocheilus rhinocerous
GTGTGTGTGTGAGAGAGAGAGAGAGAGAGAGAGTAAAGTAAGTGTTCGGGTTAAAGGACCACTAATAAATTGACATTAGCGTTTAATAGGTCATTTAACTAAATACACAAAGGCTATTAAATACAAGTATTTTTGCTGGAAACAACATATGCGATACTACCTTTATCTTTTGCTGTTTACATGTTTTTTTATGTGACGTAAGCTCGGTGATGTATGACCGTTTAAAAATAGACTTAACTCATTTGAATAAAGGATCCCCCAGCAACGTAGAGTACTGTCAGTCACTGAGTTCATTTTTACAGCTATTTGGACAAACCCCTTAATAACTCCTCCCTGTTCAACTTTCATTTCCCGTTTTTAATGGGTGTGGGTCTCATTTTTATAGAGAAAAGCTTGTGAAAATGATAAAGAAAATATATGTGTCGACTTTAAAGCAGGCATTTCTAATTGGCTACTGGTACAAACTGTCATGTGGAATATGCCAGGTGTTTAGGAATAAAGTGCCATCTAAGATTTTTGTAACTGTGTCTAGAGTCAGATAGCGGAGCGAGAGCTACGGAATCCCCGCGATGACACTCACGCGCGTGACTCACTGGCCAGGGATTTCCCTCTTTGAAATTACAAGATAGAGGTGCGAGGGTATCCCAGCCGCTAAAGCCCACTCTTTCGGACATTTTAACCATAAAAATCAATCTTGTGTATCTGTAAATATGTGACCTTTGAAACTTTTGCTAGTGATGGAAGCATTGTTATTAGATAGCCTGCTTAAAGAATATGAATGTCAGGTGTTTTCTACATCATTAACGTTTGGTGGTTGTTGTAACACATTTTCAGCGTCTCTCAAACGTTGATATAACATTTCCACATTAATCTCTTATAACTAACACTTTGTGTCTAAATTATGTGAATTAATGTCAGCTACAAAGATGTTGTTACAATCTACTCCGCTGATACCCCACTTGCTTATTAAAAATGGCTTAGGCTTAGGGTCATCCACCATGATGACCACTTCATTCTAATTTCATTTTACTTTTAATTCAAATAAAAGTACAAAAAAATATGTATAACCATTCTAAAAATATAGTAGACTGTGTGTTAGTCACATCTCAACTGTGGAAACTGTAGGTCAATACTGTCCTATTATGATCTTTGTGGGTTCAACAGAGGTGCACTGGACATCGTCCTGTGTGTGGATGTAAATACTTTATATTATTGGAATTACTGTAACCTCAAAAAGGTAATGGTCATGTACTCTAATTGGTTAAGCTGAACTCACCCCGTGTTAAACCACTCTCTGCTTTCTCCTACACAATGTAAATAAATCTAAATCGTTTAAATACATATTGAGACATTTTGATATAACTTTCTGAATTTGTGTATCTGTAAAGATATTATAACCATTGTTTTAACTCCAGCTTTTTTCTTAATCTTTCAGAAATATAGAACTTTGTGTATTTCTTTGAGTCAGTTATACACAACCACATGTAATGTACAGGGTTGAGCAGCAGATTATCTTTCCTTTTAACTTTTTGAGTCAGCTTTAAAAAGTGAGACTGAGAAGTGGAGTAATTAAAATAACATGGAATGGAGAACAAACAAGAGAGATAAGGAAAGGAATGATCCCCTCAAGGTTATGCCCAGCGGAATTTCCATCTTCCTCTTTTGAATCCCCTTCATCATAAGAATTAGGCTACTTAATGTTTTGCTGAAACCAGTTACTTTTCCTGTAAAGGGATACATTGCAGAATAAGACGCAACTCGTTCTTCTGTCTAAACTACAAATAGATAAATCAACCTAAAACCTGTTATTGTAGTTATATAAAAAACAAACTATTATCAGAACATGGAGGTGCATAGTATATTCTGACATACCCATAAAATATAATAAAATAACTTAAAAGTGTTTCTCTTACACTACAATGTTTGAAAGAAATATCTGTGCGTAAAGAAGTAATTCAATAAATATGTATATTAGAGCTGTTTTATTCCTAGTGGCGAGATGAAGTATTGCAATTTAGCTGTGACCTATGCAGCTGATTTCAGCTCATTACTGCCACTCAGTGAAAAGTTAGGCAGGCATCAAATCTTACTCTGAATCAGTAGCATCTGTTCATACACCTCTGATGGGCCCCTGTGAAGGACGTACGTCACTGATGCAGGAAGAAGATGTGGTTTGCCACGAAGAGCGTAACGGAGAAAAGGAAATAGTTACAGAGAGCGTGCTGTGAGAACCGGCTCCATAGACGCAGGGTTTCTGATGAAGAAGACAGGTAGATGTGACCTCAGCACCTCTTTTCCAAATGGAATACCTTCCTCACGGGTGAGAGGATGAGAATTATGCTCCTCCGGTGGAAATGTATTTCTTATCTCACATTTGGGGTCAAGATTTTGAAGAAACTTTCTTTCCCTCTGCTCTAGAATGCGTAACTGATGCCCACTGGAAACCTCCGCTATTTGCATTCTTGTCTTCTTCAGTTTCTTTTGGTGACTAACACGAAGAAAATACATTTGAAGTCATACCAGCACCTGTTATTAAAAATGGCCCTGGGGAAATCACATTACTGGAGAAATCAATCCGATTTACTTGAAAACAACAACAATAAATGTGCATCCAGCAAGATATGTTGAATATGGTTATATGATGTATGTTTTACTTGACTTGAATGCTTAAAAAGTTATTGTAAAACAAATGGTTTTAATAGAAATGTCAGATTTGCAGATCTACAATACCCTGCTCACCTTCCCTGATTAATTATATATATTAAATATTTAGTAGCATTTATTTTCTTTAATAAAATTATTTGTTTGGACAAGATTGTCACTACTTCTAGTAAATAAAGTTCCACCGTTATATTATTGTAATATAAATAGTCTCTTATGCTCACCAAGGCTTAATTTATTTGATCAAATATACAGTAAAAACATATTGTGAAATACTGTTACCCTTTAAAATAACTGTTTTCTATTCTAATATCTTTTAAAAAGTAATTTTTTCCTGTGATGACAAAGCTGAATTTTCAGCATCATTACTCCAGTCTTCAGTGTCACACGATTCTTCGATGCTGATTTGGTGCTCTTATTATTGAAAACAGTTGTACGGCTTAATATTTTTTGTTGAAACCATGATACATTTTTTCAGGATGAAATAGAAAGTTTTGAACAGAAAGTTCAAAAGAGCAACATTTATCTTTACTTTCACATTCCATCCATTTAATATGCTACTGCTGATGTATTAAACTTTTGAATGGTATAGGCTATATATCATATAACAGCATTTGAACAAAAAAACATATTATCATAAATATAACGATGGTTAATTCATGTGTCCACAGCACAGAAGGAAAAGGTGTGTTACCCTCTGCCCACAGTGAAGAAACTCCTGGAGCAGAAGAGAAAGAGAGAGACCTCTTCAGCACCTCCCTCCTGCTCTACAGCATCTTACACTGCTGGTGGTGCTGCATCTGTCCCGGTGAGTTCAGTTATTATATTTCTAGGTATGTATGTCTTGAGGTTGATATGACCGACTTTAATCATCCTCCAAAATGTTTCCAACAGGTGTTGGCATCAGTACAATCTCCCACTGCCGGTGAGTCTGAGGGTTTTGCTTATAAAATGGGTTTTCGGTGACATTTAGATTTTCAATTACATCTAAAAATTATAGCTTTCCTTTGCAGGAGCCAGTGCAAGCTACACAGACATGGGAGCAGTTAGATATGACCGATGGGAAGTTCCCAGCATTCATCAGGCACATTCCTCCCTACAGCAGTGCAGCCCGTTCACATTCATGTCTAGTTCCTCCATCACACCAAACTTTACCCAGACTGGACAGACGCTTGCCACTGGCTACAGCCCTCAGCAGATGCAAGACTGCCAGGATGCCCAGACAACACAGCAATATGTAAGAGCTCTATAAGCATTTCGTGCAGAATGATTATTGAGGGCTTACAAAATCGAAGGAATTTGTCCATATTATGGATGGAAAAAAAAACAATCTATTATTTGTTCTCACAGTCTATAACAGAGTGCCCTGTAACTGCAGACGGGACTGATATGGCTGGGACTGTCTCCATTCAGAGCCCCAGCTTGTGTTGGCCATCTGAATCCAGAGCAGAGGATCACACAAGCCCATACCTTCTCCAAGAGTTCAGGTCCCAGATGGATATCGTGAAGCTGCAGGAGGCCAGAGTCTTCCTGCAGAACATGGATTACAGTAGAACTACCTGGCAGGATGATGACGGGGACACGTAAGTCAGAAAATAAGATTAAAATGTTTTTGAAAAAATGTATTATGCTAACCAAGGCTGCAAAAATAGTCCAAAAATAACTGTTTTCTATTTTAATACATTTTGAAAAATGAAATTTATTCCTGTGATGCAAAGCTGAATTTTCAGCAGACATTACTCCAGTCTTCAGTGTCACATGATCCTTCAGGAATCATCCTATTATGCTGATGTGGTGCTCAAGAAACACATTTTTTATCATCAGTGTTAAAAACATTTTTTTTCAGAATTCTTTGATGACCATAAAGTTAAAAAGAACAGCATTTATTTGAAATAAAAAGCGTGTGTAACATTATAAAAGTAACGTGTAATGAATGAAAGAATTCATTAATTAATTTATCAATCAATCAATCTATCTATCTATCTATCTATCTATCTATCTATCTATCTATCTATTTCCAAGAAAATGGGTCAATAAAATTATTAATAAAATTAAGTAGTTTGGCATAAAATTTTCGTTTATTATTATTCTTTTAAACAGTGTTTCTGTGCTTTTTCAGTAAATGTTGTCAATGGGTGGTGTGACTGCCCAAAAACTAAAAGCTGGTAAACACTACACGACTTTTAAAATCTGGACATATTTTTAAAACACTAGGCATCATACACTTACTGACTTTGTAAATAGTGACAAAGGAAATCATGCACTACCAGTAACAAGTTGTTCTGATCACAACAAACTCAAGCAGAAATGTGCGCCTTGTTGCTAGGAGACGTATGGCAAATGAAAACAACATGTGTTCTAAAATCGGCTGAAAATATCAAACATGTTTGGATGGAATCATCATACACTACGTGATTTTCTATGGGCTCTGTCAACTCAAATCTGCAGACTGGCTCTGACTTTCGGCAACTAGCGTCAATTTCTCCAGACTGTAAATCGGTGGAAAATTGGTGCAAAAATCGTGTAGTGTATTCCATGTTTTAATAATTGTTCTGAATTAATCATTTCTAAAAGTTCCATAATTATTCTTTCTAGTTTTTTTTTTTTTTAAGAATTTATGTGTACAATTTTAGATACATTACATTAAAATCTGTGTTCTTCTAACTGTATTTATGTACTGTAAATCACTCAGTTAATGGATCCGCAGATTACCACATCATTAGGTGTTTTACCAGAGGGGTCCTCAAGGTCTTGTGTGTTTCTAAACTAATGAAACCACAGTGTGAGCGTAAATCCTATGGAAATGTGACTAAAACAGAGGCTATTAGACAGCTCTGCACTGTAAACGAAAACTGAAACTCTGTTCTTACTCTCTGTTAGCATTCTACACATCTATACTGCGAAAGGCCTGAGGGAATATGCTTTTGCTGCTGCGGAGAAACTTCGCGAACTGGGGAAGTTGGACTCTAAAGAACATAAGGGCAAGGTGAATATCACAACAATAAATGTACCAGGGAGATTTTTATGAATGCACTCACTGACTTTCTGTTCTCTTGAAACCCAGACTGCTTTGCTGGTGGCTGTAACTGCCAGTCAGCCAGATATAGTCCAGGATCTACTCTCTCTAGGTGCGGACATCAGCATCTGTGACGTCAACGGTCAAACTGCACTTCATCTGGCTGCCACCTATGGTTTCCCTCGTGTCATGCAGGTGAGAGACCACCCATATGCAAACCATTCAAAATCAAAAAAGCATGCTTCTAAACTTCTATGTTCTAGGTTATACTCTTTGCTGGACTGCGAGTGGACCTGGAAGCTCGTAATTTTGAAGGTATAAACCTTTACATATTGTTCCATAAGCATCAGTTACAGTGGCATCTGAGGAGACAATAATATACAGCCCACCTGGCTTCTGCCTGTTTTTTTAGGCCTGACTCCTCTGCACTGTGCAGTGATCTCTCACTGTGCCATGATGAAGGCCATAAATGCCTCCTCCTCATCCTCAACATGGTTGGCTGATGGCAGTCTACAGACTCAAGCAGAAGATAAACTGATGTGTTTGCGGCTTCTTATAAATGCTGGCGCTTCAGTTCTCAGCCAGGTACTCCATTTTATGTTTTTTTTAAATATTTTATATTTTCAGTACAGTTTAATCCAAATGATAATATGGTAATGTGTTAATTAATGCTAAAGGACCCTTTGGTGGATAGACAGATGGTGCAGGGACCCCCATTAAATAATTTTTATTATGAAACAGAGTGTTGCATTAAGCCTGGCCCATAATAACATGAGTAAAGTGCCATATTAAAGCCAATAAAATAATCATTATTGATGTATAGAGATGTAAAGTTTAGGGTTTGCAATGATTTTATCTCCTATGCTCACCAAGGCTGCGTTATTTGATCAAACATACAGTAAAAACAGTGATATTGTGAAATTTTATTACAATTTAAAACAAGCTGTTTTCTATTGACACTGCAGGCAAAAACACTGTTTTTTCATGCACCTGTCAATTTTGAGATTTTGGGCTTTTTGGTTTTTCATAAAGTGTTTTTTCAGACTAGTGGAAAGAAAACATCCAAAAGACACTGTTAAGTGTTTCTTTTATAGCACTTTATCTATTTGTGTCAATAGATTTCAATTACAATACATATTTTTAAAGGCCGTTTTCTCAAAATGAGTTTTTTCTCCAACACTGAGACGTAAATCTCCACTTCAGTAGCATTTACACACACCAAACTTTAAATTTTTATTCCTGTCTATATTCTGAAGGTTTTTACAGAGGGATTTGTTCATATATAATTTTCTTGATTATATACAACATTTTATTCCCCCCAAAATTGTGAAAATATATTGTTTTCTGGCTGTAGTATTTTCTGAATTATGGAGTGGCAAAAAGAGATACCCAGAATTCCCTCTGTAAAAACATTTGACTCTAATATGTCAAAAAAATTAAACAAGAATTTTGAAACTGACATAATCCAGTGTTTAGATTTTTGTACTAGAAATGTATGCAAATTAGCGCATACTTCATTAAATAATGCATCATTTGCATATTTAAACATAACATTTTACAAAACTTGTAATACAAAAAATGTTTGCAATTATCAATGTAATCAATCAACTGGGTAAGTAAGGTGATAACTATTAGTTATTTTTTTTACCCTATTAACCTGCAGTGTCTCGCCTTACAATTTTAAAATGTAATTTATTTCTATGATAGCAAAGCTGAATTTTCAGCAGTCATTACTCCAGTCTTCAGTGTCACACAAGCTTTCAGAAATCATTCTAATAGGCTGATATTGAGAAACATGAATGATTATCAATATTGCAAACAATTGTGCTGCTTAATATTTTTGTGGAAACAGCAATATTTTTTTTTCAAGATTATTTAAAGAACCAAAAGTTTAAAAGAACAGGATTGATTTGAAATAGAAATCTTTTGTAAGGTTATAAATATTATTGTCAATTTATTTTCACCGTTGATCAATTTTAATGCATTATTGCCAAGTCTAAGTATTCATTTATTTAAAGGGGTCATATGATGCTTTTTTAAAGATCATTATTTTGTGTATTTGGTGTAACAGAATATGTTGACATGCTTTAATGTTCAAAAAACACATTATTTTTCAAATACTGTACATTATTGTAGGTCCTCTATGCCCCGCCTCTCTCAAACGCTTCGTTTTCTACAAAGCCCCCTCCTT
>NW_015659312.1:1751557-1758539 GCF_001515625.1 Sinocyclocheilus rhinocerous
GCTGCTTCAACACTAACTGCGTTTACTGAAACCACGCCTTCTTTCTTTGCGTGATCATTTGGGCGCATTATGCAAATATTTCCACATGGTGAGGTAGATATGTGGGGGCGTGTTAGAATGAGCCGTTTTAGGGGGGCGTGGCAGAGTCTTAACTTTGATAAAGAATATCTCTTTGGTTTTGAGACTTTACTCTTTGCAACTTCAGGGATCTTATCTATGCACAATCAGCTTGTAACACTCCAAAGAGAAAGGAAAACTTGAAATCGCATCATATGACCCCTTTAATATCTTACTGACCCCAAGTAGCACACAAATCACAGATACTGACATTTCCAAATTATGTTAGACATTTCCGTCGAATAGGAAAGATGTATTTCCCAAATGTTCCTTTCAGACAGACAGATAAACAACTGATTTTGTCATTGTTCCATACAGAGCGGTTTCATTTTGAGACTGCCGCACAAGGAGGAAACCTCATTCATGCCACACTAACTTTGATGTTGCTTCAGTTTCACTTTGTTGACTAGTATACCTCTGTCTTTTTCAGGAAATCAAAAGCAACAAGACAGTTCTTCACCTGGCAGTGAAGGAGGGGAATATCCATCTTGTGCGCTTCCTCCTCAGCCTCCAACTCTCCAATATGCAGGCGTTCATCAACATGAAAGTGAGAGACACATGATGACGACATTATATTGACTTTCATATAAATACAAAATCATACTCAAGTAATATCACACTTGCCTCGTGCCACAGGTAATTACAGCTGTGGTGAAATTTTGACCAACAGCACTATTGTGGGTGTGAACAAAAAGTTATTGTTGAGTGACTTTACATTTTAGATACAATAGTAAAGTTTCAAATGAAGACAAAGCTAATTTAACTGCTGCATGTCTCCAGTCAAGCATCACGCAGTAACAACATTTTATTACTCGGTGAATAAACAAATCTGTTAATTAAATGAATCAATGGCTCCCAGCATGACTCACTTACAAGGACAGTCACCTGTTTTCATTCCTGAACAAACCTGAGTTTTTGATTCACTCATAAATCTGTTTTGGTTATCAACCAGTGTTTTTGAACCAATCGGTTGAGTGAATGATTCAATGAATGATTCACTTATAAAGACAAGCACTTGTTTAATTCCAGAATGAATCAGAGTGTTTTTACGAATTGGTTGAGTGAACAGCCCGATGATTTACTCATCAATACAGTCATCTGTTACATTTCAGAATGTATCAGTGTTTTTGAACATATTGGTTGAGTGAACAGTTCAGTGACTCCCTTATTTCGTTCCTGAATGAATCAGAGTTTTCAGTTGAGTGAACAACCCAGTGACGTACTCATAAATAATGAATTAATTTTCAATGAATTTGTGTTTTTGAATTCAGTTGATTGAACGATTAATTGACTCAATCATAAAGACAGTCACTTGTTTCGTTCTTTGTGAAAAAATAATCTTTGTGTTTGAACGAAGTCATTCATTAAGTCACTTGTCATCACCTACTGTGTAACCTGCAGAAAGAGTCACTGAAAAATAGGCACGGCTAATATACAGACTAACAGCCTGTCTGAAACACGCAAACACAGACAAGACACATGGACGAGCGGACTGGAACTAACCGCTGTATAATGTGATGTAATCATCACTACATTTATCCCATCCTCTAATGAACTCTAGGACATATTACTTAAAAACAGACAACAGTGTGGACATGATTTTCGACAAATGTCTGTCTCCTCTCAGGCTCACGGACACACTGCCCTGCACATGGCCGCAGGGCTGCATGGAAGCCCCTTTCAGGAGGAACTGATCCGGCTGCTGCTGAGTCGTGGTGCTGATCCCAGCATCCGCAACCTGGAGAACGACCAGCCCGCTCATTTGCTGCAGAGCGGAGACACAGGAGAGAAAGTGAGGGGCTTTTCTTTATTAACAACCAGTCTGCCTGATGTGTGAAGGACTTGTGTGTAAAGCACCATACGAAAACATTCTCTTGTACAGTTTCTACCATCTTTTTAACAGCATGGAAAGAAAAGAACAGATTACACAGTAGCTGACACACCATTTTCCCTCGCTCACTCTCTCTCCCTCAGCTCAAGCTCATCTTGAAGAAGAAAAGTGCCTCCTCTAGGCGGCGTTTTACATCCTTACAGGACCAAGAGTGACTAGGACTGATTTTTAGTCCCAGCGTATCCCACTTTCTCCAATAGAGATGCAGTCATCTGGATCAAATAACAGTATGCGCTTGAAACATTCATCTTTATCATTTTGTTAACTGTTCACCATCAAGATGTGGACAAAAACTATTCAAAGAACTGTTAAAAACTTTCATCTCTGGAGAAAAATGGGTTTATCATCAGTATCCTTTTATGAGGATTTTCACACATCGCATAATTTTTAGTATGACAGTATATTTTTTGAAGGATCATTCATTGGTTCTGTACCATAAAGCTGCTTCCCAGTTTATTTAAAGATGAAAACAAATTTTAATATGTTCATGAATAGTGATTTCAATGAAATTGTCATGAGGACTGTCAGTACCAGTCGAGTTTCCACCTTCAATTATAAACCATATTGGTTTGCTTACGAGAGCAGCTGAGCTCTTTTTTTTTTTTAATTCACTGTATCAGTGGGATATTCTTTAATTGTTTTGATATGTATTTATATAGCTTCTGGTTGGTAGATGTTGCATATTTTCTCTGTGCTCATGTTCATGTTACTTTCACTCAGGGGGAAAGATCGGTTATTTATTTCATTGTTTTATATGAATGACATCAGTTCTCTATGTAATACACTTTTCTCAGCAGCACACTTGATATCATAGTTGTCCTTACAGGAGATGTGTCATCCAGCCATCATGTATGTGAATGTGTTATTTTGGTGAGTCATATATGAGGGGGTGAAATCAAATGTCAGGGGGTTCTGAGGTGAGAAGGTAGTTTTGTCATCGAGACCTGCCAGAATCAAGATGTCAGAATTATTAATATGATTTAACAATGTTATTTCAGTGGAATAGTATGAAAGGAAAGATTTTTCTATGTGGGGATAGTGTCCATCTTGTATCAAGATTTCAAATGTTGGAGGATGTTGTTGTTGTTGAGTCAATGATATGCATGATTCGCCTGGTTGAAGTACAGAGTCCCTCTGGAAATTCAAATGAGGGAAAACACACGCTCATGTCACTTTCTTGTAAAACAAAGAGAGGTCTGTGGATTTATGAGAATTCATTTGAAAACAAAGCGCAAACTGCTTTCTGTAGAATTCATTTATGAAACTTTGCTCATTGTTTTAGTATATATCTCAAACACTCAATGAATGAAACCATCTGACAAAACCAAATTCTGTGAGTATATAAAGTAGCATTAAAATTTGCTTGATTGTATTTACAATGTTTTTTTTTAAATATTGTTCATGATGTGTCATCTTTAATAAGCAACATTTGTATAATTATTCATGTATTTCTGCAAATCATTAATGTTTTATTAATGTGTTTGTGCGTTTTGCATTATGTCAACTGACCAAGCCAAATTAAATACGAATAAACCTCTGTAACTCAGGATCTTTTATTGAGCCAAATGTCTTTACATGACTAACATTTGGATGAATAATAAAAATGCCTTTTCATATAGTAACCCTTTTCAGCTCTTTATTATGACTGCTGTGAGTGTTTAGTCATACTCAACTACTTCACTTCGGAGAAAAAATAAGAATAATAATAAAAAAACTTCTTCAGTATAATGATGACTTGTAAAGAATTCATAAGCATTCCCCCAAAAACATGCTGATCACATAGATGTGCAGTGGTTCATTATTCTCTGAAAGTTATATGGATGGTTTCTTATTTATTAATACGAGACATAAATACATTGTTGCAATTAAGTAATTTGCCTTTTAGTAACACTTAGCTGGGCACTAAAGTATTACTTTCTAAAGTACTTTGTTTACTGGAATACAGTATTCAAATATTCACGCTGTTACAATGGATATAAGATCATGTGTAACTCCAAAGAAGGGTTACACCAGCCACTCATGAGGCTTGACTTAAATTCAGATGTTAAGTTGGCTTAGTAACCACTAGTTAGTTTGTAACACTGTTTGATTGCACCATTAGTTCTTTAAGGCAAGACTTTCCTGGTTTCTAAGCCCTCAATAATGTGCTGTTGCAATGACGTCTGACTTCACAGATCCAAGAAACGACTTTACAATTTGTAAACAAGATTTGAAAAAGGCTATGCGTTTAAGTTTATCTTATGGCTTATGTCAAAATTGTTAATGGTAATAAGTTAAACTTCCACTGAAATATGATACGCAAATAATTGTGAAACACATTCAATAGTATTTCAAATAACCTAAAATTCTAAAATAATAAAGAAATATACACTGTAAAAAAAAATCCGTACAATTTACAGTTAAATACCGTAATTTCATTAACTGATATAATGTTAATATACCAACCTATTGAAGTACTGAAATCTGTTTTGTACCTTTGTAATACACTGATAACCACCAAATGCAGGTGGTGATGAGAAAGTCACATGATGAACCAAAGCCCATCACAAGCAGCTTTTAAATAATAACATATATAGAAGGTGCACAGTGTCATTCACACAAACACCAAACACCATCATGGTAACACACATGAAACTGAAATAATGCAACAAACATTAATTTAACAACATTAGGTGTAACACACAACCCTAATATACAAAACTGATAAGAAAAAACTAAGAAGAAACATAGTTATTTCAACAAAAAAACATCAAATTTGAAATATAACGCAGGGAATTCTGGGAATGTCAATTTACAGTTATTCACTGTAAATTATACGGTCTTTTTCACTTCCAAAAACGATATACTACCGTAAAATGAATGTCCAATACATGTAATGTCCAATACAGTTTTTCACCGTATATAGTAGGGGAATTTACCGTTAACCATTTAACAGGTTTTTACTGTAGCATTTTTACAGTCTTTTACCATTAAATTCACGGTCATTTTTTACAGTGTATACTACAAGACTAAAAGAACTAGAAAATTGTCTTACATTTTGTTGAAACCTGGCATGCACAAGTTACAGGGAGACACACTGGACTGAGTATATTTCCATGCTGGAGAGCTATTTATTCTATATTTATTCAAACAATGTTCTCTTCATTAAAACATAAATGAGTGAAAATATCAACATCATCATCTGTCTAAATGAATGAAATCTATTACATGAAACATGAGCTCTCCAATGTAATTCATTCAGTCTGCTAGTTTTCTAATCATTATTCCTGTTTGCTTCCATAAATATTTCCATGAATGCCCTTTTAGATCTAAGCCTATAATAACAACAACATTTAAAGCAAATTATTCATGCATGAGTAAAATAAGAGGTGCATCATTAATGGTGTCGTTCACACTCTATGAACACAAAAGTGATATAATGTAGCACATGTGCTCCTGAGAGACCTAAAAATACAGCAATAGATCAGCATTTAGGCTGAGGTTACAAAAAAAGGTCAAGCAGGTTCGACTCTCCTCCACATTCCTAGAAGTAACTTTGTGCTTCTGAGCATTTCCTCTCACTGAAATGGGCCCGCCCAGTCGCACCATCTGCTTTACACTGTCTGAGGTGGAACTAAAATAAAAAAGGTCAAATTTATCAAGCGTTCACTAAAAATATAACTGTATTTTTTTAGTGTAATTACTGTTTTTGTTGGTGTACCTTCTGTCTTCGGTGGCTGAGGGCCTTCCACTGGACTAGATCTGTAGGAAAAAAACAAAAACAGACAATTATCCTACTAAGCCAGGCTGGTCTGTCTAGACCAGGGGTGTCAAACTCAACTCGTGGAGAGCCAAAGTCCTGTAGAGTTTGGCTCCAAGTTGCTCCAACACACCTACCTTCAGTTGTAATCATGAAGACCTTGATTAACTGGTTCAGGTGTGTTTAATTAGAGTCGTAACTAAAATCTGCAGGGCTGTGGCCCCCCAGGAACGGAGTTTGCCACCCCTGGTCTAAGCACTCTGAAATATTAAGCATGCATGCGTGTCCACATTAGTCAAATGTAAGTGGTGTTGCTTGATGTTATGCAAGGACCTTACGTCAACATTATCAAACGATTCAGATCATCTCAGGATGACATGCTGAGCATTTTATCAGACTACGTCTACATTAATCCGGATACATTTGAAAACAGCATTTTCATTTTGAAAAGCTCTCCATCCACACGCTTTCCAAAAGTTTCTCGTTCACACTGAAATGTAGGAAAATGCTAAATCATCATACTGCGCATGCGTAAAACATAATAAAAGCTCACTAAGATGATGCAAAGTGACCAGACTTAAACTTCTTAAAGTTCTTCTTACTTAAAGTTCTCATGCCTTCTTCTGGCACAATCATTTTATTAGCAAAATATCTCACCACTTATTGGTGCGTCCAGGTCGCACTCAATCACTGTATCTACCAGAGCAATATGTGTCACATGACTAAATATGCCTTTAAATTAACTCCACTTTCCCAGTCCATACTATAACATTTTTTAAATGTATCCACTTGGAAGAGGATCTCTTCAAGAAGCTTTGTTTTCGCAGGACAAAAACGCCATCTTGGTGTGATCGGAAAGGCCAAAATCCAAAAGGTACTCACTTAAAATAGTTGGGTTAAAAATGACCCAACAGATAAGGCAGGCTGTGGTTTTCTGTGGTCTCATACCTGATTTAGAGTCAAAATTCACATTACAAAGATGGCACAGAAGCACTTCTGAAAGTAGCTTTTATGTGTCTTTACATACTGTTTAATGCTGCAATGCTATACAGAGTATTTTGAGCAGGCACAAGCAGCCTTAACTCAGCTATTTAAAGACACCTTCACAGTACTCTTGCTTGTGTGATTTTTCTCAAAGGGATAGTTCACCCAAAAATGAAACTTTTGTCATCATTTACTCACCCTCAAGTTGCTCCAAACCGGTATGAGTTTCTGTCTTCTGTTGAACACAAAAG
>NW_015659312.1:1758653-1763417 GCF_001515625.1 Sinocyclocheilus rhinocerous
TAAAAATGTATACCGGTGTTATCGTGGACGGTATGATATGGCACACCCCTATGCAGTAGAGACGAAAATGTGGAATAAAGTTGTTATTTTTGTTTTCTTTGCACAAAAAAAAAAATTATATTCTCATAGCTTCGTAACATTACGGTTGAACCACTGATGTAACATGGGCTACTTTGTCAATCATCTTGGTACTTTTCTGTGCCTTGACCGTGGTAGTACCCTTGCTGTCTATGGGAGGAACGACACAAGGGTGGGTAATTAATGAAAGAATTTTCATTTTTAGGTGAAAAAACAATTTTGTTCCCTTTAAACGTAAAATATTACAATTTGGCATTAAAATACAGAACAGGATTTTCTCACCAGAAGAAATATCTGTAAGATCCTAGGCTCTCTTCTTTGTCTTGCAATATGCGATTATCTGTTGAGACCCATGCCCTTTAGAGCTCAAAGTCTATCCATCCCTGACATGTGGGTATAATATACCTTAGTCCAGAGCAATCTAAAATTAACAAAGAATAGGAACAGTTAAATTCAAACATAAGACAACATTTCCTACTTCAGTGTTCAAAATATAATTAAAATCTCACTTCTTATTATGTATCAATTGAAACAGAGTGAACAGAGACATACATTTTTTTATGCTTTTGTGGGTTTCATATATTATTCTAATTAACTAACTAGTTTTAATACAGTACACCAAAAATCACACTATGAAAATTATTAAACATAAATCAAAACAGTACTACATTCTAACAAGATTATGACTTCACATAAACACATTACAAAAATAAATATCAACTACTTAAATGTTTTAAACAATTTTTTTAGTGTCCTTATAGGTTTGAAATTGATCGGCTTCAAAGCGCTCGTGTCAAGTGAAGAGTTCAGATAACGGATTAAAATATAAGTCGACAGACAGGGGAGATGTAAACATACTCGTAGGAAAAACAGCAATATTACTGTGTCAGGGCTTAAAGACACGTTGTTACAAAAAACAACATAACGCACACATATTATTAGCTACCACTGTGTCATCTGTCGCAGTTGCACCGAACGACCGTTGGAATTTAAAATTTTAACCCAACTGGTTGTGTTGTTATAGAAATAACCCAACAAACATAGGAATAACCCAACAAAAAGCCCCAACATGTTTAACCCAGATATTGGGTACAGTAAATAACCCAACGTTTTTTAGAGTGTAGAGAAAAAGATGCGTTTTCTAATGTAGCTGGATTAGTGTAGAGGTAGCCTCAGTCTTGATCAGGGGTGCCCAAACTCGGTCCTGGAGGGTCACTGTCCTGCAAAGTTGAGCTCCAACCCAAATTAAACACACCTGAACCAGTTAATCAAGGTCTTAGGCATACTTGAAACTTCCAAGCAGGTTTGTTGCGGCAAATTAGAGCTAAACTCTGCAGGACACCGGCCCTCCAGGACCGAGTTTGGACACCTCTGGTCTTGATATACACTGCCTACCCACTTTAGTCCTTGATTTAGGAAGTGTGAGAACAACAAACCTTCTGCTCTATTGTTTTAAACGTATTGAACCAGAACTGCAGCTTTTATGAACTCAGCAGATGTCTTTGATATATCAGGTCGTACAAGTAAACCATGCTGTTGTTTGAATGGATAGACAGTGTTGGCGAGCTGAAAAAAGAAGCTGGTCAGTTCAGAAACCAATACATTTAGAAACCAGGGGCTACATTCAAAGAGTAAAGGAGCTTTCCAGTGAACAGGCATGGCACCATCGATTCGATATAGGCTACATCTTTTTTTTTCTTTCAGGACATTTCCTCATCCTTTATTCGTACTTAAAGGGGTCATATGACGTTGCTAAAAAGAACATTATTTTGTGTATTTGGTGTAATGAAATGTGTTTATGCGGTTAAAGTAAAAAAAAAAAAAAAATTATTTCCAAGGTACTTTACATTGATCATAAGAGAAGAACCTTATTTATTGTCTGGGGTCATGTGGATTACTTTGAAGCTGCCTAAACAAGGATTTTGAATCATCAAAAATGATCTACGACCATACTGTGATGCCGTGTCCCGGCCGGAGCAACGAGACAAAATCAATAAAACCTATTATAAACGAGGCATTTCTTGCATCCAGTGGGGACACAATTACTGATTATAATGACTTATACTGTCTTTTTACGCGTTGCTTGCGTATCGCGCCGCGTAAACATAAAACCCATGTCTGCATTTGTGATCGGGATCATATGACCCCTTTAATCCACATGCACAGTCAAGGCTGCACATTTGTGTGAAAAACTCTTACTTGGATTTCGAGCATTTGAACTTTTTACCTGTCAGGGCAAAAGACATTTAGAGATGGTGAAATATATAATTGAGAGGGACCTAGATTGGGGTCAATTCAATTACGAGTTTAGCCAGTTTGTAAGAAATGCATTCAATCTCATTTAATTTTTTTAATTAAACAAAATTTTTCACATTGCAGAAGTACTTAAACAAATGGTTTTGTGGATTGAGAGAACTGGATGTATTCACTGCACTGACTGAAGTAAAATTGGACTGACTGCAATGCCCGGTAAATGTCACTCTTGATGACAAGATTTTCTAACATCACAGCCATTTTCTATTTTTTACACTCATTTAGCGCTAAAATGTCTATGATTAATTGACTTACTCAGAGCAATAAGAATCCCGGTTACGAACATAACCACAGCAAGGATGACACTCGTGGTCCGCAATGTTTCGTAATCTGAGCTCAGAAATCAAGAACGGTGAAATAGGCCTACCTTTTTTTTTTTATTGGCTCTCTCTCTCTATATATATATATTTCCATGCAATATTCACCTGCTTACCTTAATGAAAAGCACTCTGGTCCATATACATGTATGACTCTGTAAATACATTGAAATACATGAAACACAAGGAACCCCTATAATAGACTTAATATGGATCTTAGGAATGTGATTCACCGTGAAGACATGGAATGATCAAGGAAGACAATGAAGGGGACAGAGTTCAGCACCATGGACAGATGCTGGTTTATTAAATCTATATATGAAGCTATTAGCCTACACTGGACAGTGAGAGTCTAATGAGCTCTCAAATAACGGGCTTATTAGCTGAAATGCATTCAGACTGCAATCCTTCGAAATACTAATCACATAAATAGTGATCTCAATTAGCTGTTGAGCGTGTCCTATGAGGCAGAAGGGCATCTTGCAAACTCAAGTGTTTTCAGCCGAGAACGTCAGGATTCGGGTTATTGATTAGCTGCATTAAGAGGCTGCGGGCTCAGCGGAAAGCCGGTTGGAGGCAAGCGCTCCAAGAACTGCAGTCTCCACTAGCAAGTGGCGAGTGGATTTCCTCTAGTAATAATCAATAAAGCCGTCTAAACTGCCAATATTGAGAGCTTTTAGCAGCCTACCTATGTGAAAAAAAATATGCAACATACACAACTTTGTGATCGGTCCCTTAAGAATAGGCTCTATTGCGCAATGATGCGGTTGTGTCTGAACTTCAAGGTTTTAACGGCTTGCTTAGCGATTTTCAGCACTCCTCTCACTCTTAAAGTGATAGTTCACTCTAAAATGGAAATTCTGACGTCATTTATTACCCTCATGTCGTGTCAAAGCTTTATGACTAGCCTATGTGTTTCTTCCGAGGAACACAAAATTAGATTTTAGACAGAATGACAGTCACTCCCATTGTATAGAAAAAAACGAGGCTAAGTAAATGAGACTGTCATTCTTCCTAACATTTAATTTTTTGTTTAAACAATGTCATACGGATTTGAAATAACGGCAGTTTGATCTTTTTCATTTTTGGGTGAACAAGGCTATCTATTTAAACAATCTGTCCATAGCGACGGCATCAAATATGTATTGCCCGAGTAATGCCAAAGTTTTAAATGTATTAAAGCATCTGCAATATCCAAACAAATTTAGGAAATAGGTTAAATTAGACTGGAATTAGGCTACTGAATATGCATAGGACAGGCTAAATATATGCAACAATATTAGTAATTCCTGTCAAATGACATAGAAGTAGTATAACAGACTATTTTATTGAATATTCTTTTGTTATACTCACGACGAACACCAAAAGTGTCAAGTCTCAAGTCATTCAACAGTAGCCTAGCTACACATCCTAAAATGTGTTTAATTATTCCTTATGGCACAACCATGCAGTTTATCTTTAAAAGCAAAGGTAAATGCAATAAATAGACAAACCTGTTGAAGCTGCCATTATTGCAGTGTTTTAACGAGACAGGGTTTCCTTAATCTTGCTATAGGCTGTAATTCAGCACCCTGAATGAAGAGAGCCCGCTGTGGAGCACTGCATCGATGCCGCACTTCGGAAATTACATACTTACGCCCCCTAGCGGCACAGATCTGTCAGTGTTCCCCTAATTCGGTAGGGGAAGCTCCCAGACATGGCGTTAGGTAGATAAAATTCATCTTGGCCAATGCGGTGGGGATCCCGAGCCAAACACCTCCCCCCAATGAATACATGCGACAGAGAAGAGAGAACCCCACCCATGCAGCAACAGGATTAGGTTCTGCAGAGGATTAGGACGGGAAGTGAAGGTGGACAACTTCAGTAAACTGAGCCTCGGGATGTTAAGTAGGATTTGTATGCGTTAAAGGGGTCATATGATGCTATTTTAAAGATCATTATTTTGTGTATTTGGTGTAACAGAATATGTTGACATGCTTTAATGTTCAAAAAACACATTATTTTTCAAATACTGTACATTATTGTAGGTCCTCTATGCCCCGCCTCTCTCAAACGC
>NW_015659312.1:1767844-1770424 GCF_001515625.1 Sinocyclocheilus rhinocerous
GCATTATGCTAATATTTCCACATAGTGACGTAGATATATGGGGGCGTGTTAGAACGAGCCGTTTTAGGTAGTTTGGATTTGAGACTTTACAGATCTTCTTTATGCACCAAAAGCTTGTAACACTCCAAAGAGAAAGGAAAACTTGAAATCGCATCATATGACCCCTTTAAAACAAATGCCATTAATCAAATTCGTGACGCCGACAAAATCATATTGATAGTCTATCGTTATAGGGATGCACCGAAATGAAAATTCTGGGTCGAACCCGAAAATGCTTTGTAATAATTATTGATTATTTTATTAAATAGCCTAATATAAAGTAATTTTGCAAGAATTTTTAATTTAACTAAATTTTAATGATACTGAATTTAAAAAACACAAGCCAAAATAACCACACTTCTACTGAAAGTAACAATAAAATTGGTCAGAAAATATATTAATATTAAATATCAATATATATTTTTATTCAGTTCTATGCAACATAATCAGATATAACTTTTTTTTGACTAATTATCCAAACAATGTATAGTCCTACAAAGCTATTAGGCTATTAGAGCAGGTGAGCAGAGCATAGCCGGGAGCAGATCAGTG
Organism: Sinocyclocheilus rhinocerous; assembly: GCF_001515625.1. Classification (NCBI taxonomy): domain Eukaryota; kingdom Metazoa; phylum Chordata; class Actinopteri; order Cypriniformes; family Cyprinidae; genus Sinocyclocheilus; species Sinocyclocheilus rhinocerous. Next base: position 1,768,436 of record NW_015659312.1, read on the forward strand.
AACGAGAGGGTAGCGTCATTTTACTAGTGTTGCACCATATACAGCACAGTAGCATTATTGCAAACAGGAACATTCATTTCCTGTAGGCGCGTCATTTGCGCGGACTTTGCTTTTCCGGTGAGCATGAGCGGTACATGAGTGGAACGCACATTCATTTAGCGGAATATTGAGCGTCACACCGTGCAGAAAATGTGTGACGCATTTTCGGCGGCCGAAATGTCGGGTGCATACCTAGCATTTACCTGGCCGTTTACATCCACTATATCTACTTAAATAGGCTACGCGATTATATATATATATATATATATATATTTATTTATTTTTTTTCCCTAACGCAGAAATCAGAAATTAATCGGCCAAAGAACATTGCAAGGATAGGCTACAACATTTATCTTATTCAATATCTGCATTAAATTTTTTTCCTGTGAACTAGTAGCCTAGCTACCTTATTTAACTGCAGCAGACAGTCCACAAGCCTTTATTTTTCACTGTTTTCTAATACATCTCCTCGGTTGCTTGTTCTTCAGACGTGCGTTTTCGTGTTCTTTCCTCATTTTTGAAGCCCTTCGATGCCATTTGTCTTAGCGTTTGTCGTAATATCGCTTTGAATCGCAAGACGCGCGCACAAGACATTGGCGCCCAATGTTCTGCTCCAAATTGTGATGACCACGAAAGTGCCAAGACACATAGGGGCATATTATGAGCAACATTAGTTCTACAAATCCGACCGCACACTGATCAATCAGAATTAAGTATTCCAGAGACCCGTGTAATATGATATTCTACATGCACAGAGAATGTTTTTCTTTTTGTTTGTTTTGTTTTATTTGACAGAAGCTAGATACTATCGCAACATCAGTGACGCAGCAGCAATAGCAAACTGCTTGTAGGCTACTATTACTACTAATAACAGCTATTTATAATTAACAACTATTTATAACACAGACCGAATACGAGAGACATTCCAGGCAGGTGCCAAGCACACGGTACATAACGGTTACTTTTTCTCAAAACACTTAACAGACTTAAAATGAAAATCACTTTATTTTTCAACTACAGTGCACAATTAGATTTGTTACTTCTGCAACGTGACAAAACTGTATGGACAATTTACAAAATATATAAAATGCCTGCTTTTTTCTTTTAGCTACTGAGCACTTAACACATACTACACTATGTATTTCATAAACTTCATTGTGAGACTGAAAAGTACATGACAAAAAGTAGGAAAATCTCAAAGGTATCAGCTGTTTAAGATAAACATTATGGCAAAGTAGTTCTAGCTGAGAATCAATGGTTTTATTTAAACAATGCTTTTAAAACCTCACATTTTAAAAAGGAACACTCATATAGTCTTGTGTATTTAAAGACCTACAATTTTTAAAATTGTGAACACTAGAACTAAATCGTCAAGTGACTTTTTCTTCTTCCAAATGGTCAAAGTTCTGATTAAGATTTCTCCTTAAGAAGCCATGCTTTCTGTCAAAAAGGAACCAAAAACAGCAGAGATACACAGTCTTAAACATTTAGGCTATAGAACATCACGACGAATCCAAAAGCAGAGGCAGTGTCACCTTTTTCTCTGTTCCCTCGGCTTGCTTTATTTTGCACCTGCAATAAAAAAAAAAATACCATAAATGTCAGTTTCTTTTTAAGTGTCATGAATAAAAAGAAAACGGAACATTCTCACCTCTGGCTGCCTCTGGGTCAAGACCCACTGGCCTATGAAGCAGGAAAAAGACAACAAGAGAGACAAAAGTGAAAAGGTGGTCATTTCCTGAAGAGCAGAAAAATAAATAGACATTATATTGTGATTTCTAATTATTGGTCTAGTTCAGGGGTAGGCAAGTTCGGTCCTAGAGAGCCCGCAGTCCTGCAGAGTTCAGCTCCAACCCTAATCAAACACACCTGAACAAGCTAATCAATGTCTGTCGGATTACTAAGGCTATAGGCAGGTGAGTTTTGTTTTCAGGGTTGGAGCTGAACTCT
>NW_015659312.1:1771324-1783223 GCF_001515625.1 Sinocyclocheilus rhinocerous
CAGAGTTCAGCTCCAACCCTAATCAAACACACCTGAACAAGCTAATCAATGTCTTCAGGATTACTAAGGCTATAGGCAGGTGAGTTTTGTTTTCAGGGTTGGAGCTGAACTCTGCAGGACTGCGGCTCTCTAGGACCGAACTTGCCTACCCCTGGTCTAGTTGCACCATTGGAACAGATGCAGTCACATTATAAAAAAAATCTGTGGCAAAAAGGGTCAATTGTCTGTTGTCAATAGTACAGCGTTGTATCAAGCACAGATCACACAGAAGTCATTGTCAAAGCAAGCAGATTTCTGTTGCTCAATGTGCCAAATCCGCATGACCAAATTAAACCTGTTGTGCAATCTGGATGGTGAAATCTTTCTATATAACGTGAAATTCCTGATCGCATGGATTGAAATGACTGGATTTTGCCTGCGAAAATGTGCCTGAATATTCTCATAGAACAAAATACATGACTGTTTTCTTCGCCACTTACTTTGACTTGTTCCCTTTGCAGCGGCATTTCCGACCTATTAGAAACAAGCCGGAAATTTGATCAAAACCATTGGTGGTTTATTGTAATATACAAGAAAAATGCATTCAGAAGCACATGGTGTTTTAGAGATACACATGAAGAAATTACATGGGTACACAAAAAACAAACAACTGTCCTTAAACACCCCTGTTGTGATCAAACTCATATGGTCTATATAACGTCAGGGTTTCTCATTAGTAATTTATGTGGATTGGTGGGAGTTGTCAAAGTGTCAAAGGTTAGACTGGCTGCTTTACCCTGTACTGGTGGAACGCCATAAATCATGGTGCGGTGTTGGGTGTCGTAGAGAGGTTTAAACTTAGAGGGTATGAAAGACACGCTAGCCTGCAACCAGTCTACCCTCAGTAACTGATATTTGTTTATCTGCATGTGTGGATACATTCTTAGGTTATATCTACAAAAATATTCTAGAAATTTGATGGCAAGTACTATACAAATGTATGATAGCTCTTAGGTAGGATGCTCTCTTTCTGAGAGCAGTACACGGATAGTTTGACACTCACTGACAATGAGGAAGATCCCCATCAAGAAGAGGATCACAGCAAAGATCATACCACCGATCCTCAGAGATTCATAATCTGGACAGAGGGTTCAGAAGAACATGTACAGATGCAGGAGTGATGCATGTTTTCTTTTTATTAGTTAATGACACAAGATTCAAATGGGAAACAATCCACAGAAGCTTAAAATTTTTAACGAAAATGTTATTTGTGGTAAAAACAATACACAAATTACATATTCACAAACAAAACAGCCCTTCTGTATCAGGTGCACACAGAATCTGTAGAATTGGAACTCATTCACAAAGTTCTACACCCCACCCATTTGTTTACTAGTATTTTGGCTTATTGGTTAGGCTTTAAACTCCCAAGTGTCTATTGTACTTCCATATAATAAATTATGACAGATTTTCCCCTAAAATCAGCACAGAAAATGTGAAAAGTTCTGCAGATTCTAGTTGGTCCTGCTTATGAGTGTTAAGGTCAACACAACATGCACAAACAAATCTACTAAGCACAATGAAAATAGCTGAAGAATGACTTTCCCCGAGACAGTCTGGAACCACTAAACTCCCATGTGTACTTAGTAGTTTGATTTCGAAGTAGGGGTCTGCATTGTGCTTTTAATTGTAAATGTGACAGATTATATATAATCCAATGGACAATAAACAAATAAAAATAAAAAGTAAATTTGGGAAATTCTGGGGTAGATAAGATTCAAACGTATGTGTTTTACCGAAGCTTAGTCCTGGGGTGAATATTTTCCATCTATTTTGGAAAAACAGTGGGGGAAACGCAAATCTCTCTGACTTCCCAGATGTTTCCTGAGGAGGGTGATGCACTTTGGCCCTGAAAGCCCTTCTTAAAACAACAGTGCTCGCCACACTATGGGAAACATCAGAGTGCAGTTGTAACTCCCATAATAATATGACTACACTCAAAATACATTGAGAAACACAAATGCCTCAGAGTAATCGCTATGTTTTGCATACAAGCATTTTTCCCCCCCTTTCAGCTTCATGAAGTCAACCAAGTGATTTCCTTAATCCATATAAGTATGTATACTGCCTAAGCAGCTATAGTCCATCTGTACTCACCATAATGAAATGGCTTGTCGTACTCTGGTGGGAGAAAAAAAATGAAAATGTCTAGAATCAAAACTCTGCAAAGCTGTTGTCTGGGAGCAATCAAAATGTAAAATGTTAAGAGAATTTAAGATGCTAATGACAACATTCTAGTGCCAATAAAAAGAAAAAAAAATCTCTAATATTCTCTTCATATCTGCAAGCCATTTCTCAAATACAGAATGCTATGGACAAACTGATACTGTATGGAATGTACCATACGAGGATAAGCTTTCTGACTGGTGACTCCATAAACATTTGTACATTTTTTCACACCTGCTGTGAACTAAAAGCTTATAGTTTCAAACATACATTAAACCTGGTCTAGCCTGGCTAAAAACACTGTTAATAAGCCAATAAGACGTTCAGTTAATGTAAAACTGATTCTAGACTAGAAGACACTTACCATGAATTTCATCCATTTGGGAAGCTGAGGGAGAGAAAGAGTGTTACAATTTAAATCTAACCCAGCAAAAACGTCAAGTTTATGCCAGCCAAACTATTACAGACAGAGCAATATTAGATTCTATGTATAAGTGCTTTCAGAGGAGAAGAATCATAAAGTGCAGTCGAATTAAATTAATATAGAACTTGCAGTGATTCTTAAACTACTTAATATAAAGCTGGCACAAAAGTATTGCAGTGCACTACAATGTTAAATGTACACTATGGTTGCACACTACGGTTGCACACTACATTTCAACAGTAAATGTGTTTGGACACAGACACACATACAGCCATAAAAAAAAAAAAAAATCTAAAATATGGCAATATCTTCAAAAACCATGTGCACAAGCATGAACGAAACAAAAGAAATGCTCACACTGTGACAGCCAACATGAATAGCTTCTTTTCATTATGCCAGATCAACTTAATGTGAATTTAAAGCTCAGTATGAGATTTACATTACACAGGAAGGTTATTTTAGGAATTCATCTCAAAGAACAAAACATTAATTCTAATATTTTGACAAGTTCTTTTCAAATACTTTTTATTAGTATTAAACAGACATTTGGCAGAAATGTTACTTTAGAATATGTGACACCATTTTATGCCACAAATTTATCAGTGGAATAATAACCCTACGTGTTTTTAATAAGTCTTTTCAGAGGGGCTTCTCTTTGTAAACAAGAATGTAGAAGGCATCGCTCCAAATCTCCCATTAAACATTATGAATGGCCTGACTGTAAGACTTTGGTCATCCATAATGATCTCTCGCTCACTCTCCCTCCATCTCTTCCAAAAACAATGGACAAAGCATTGATGCAAACACTTTAACATTCCTGTGTACAAAAACATTATTTAATGCTGCTCATGTACGTTTATGTGTGTAGTATTTACTTGAGTGCACACTGCACAGTCCGACAGTGTTGGAGTGCTTAAATGGTGCATTCAAATGTTTGTGTTGGCAACAACACACAAACGCACACAAAGAGTCTGAGAATGCAGAAATTCTCCCAGAAATTAAATGGATCAGCTAGATTTACAGTACTGAAACTTTTACAAGTGGACAAATCTCAACAGAAAACATTACAGCAGCAATACTTAAAATCTCTGAGGTCAATCAAGTCTCATCCTGTCAAAACTTTCTCCAAATGGAGTAGCAGAACTGTATACCCAAGGTTAGGTACAGCATGAGCTGCACTGGCACACTTGAAAGTCTCAAGCCTTGTGGTGTGAGAGTAGTGTTACTTCACAAGCGTTTCAGAAAAACGCTTCAGGGAAAGGTATATTCGTAAGCAGAAATGAGACACGTTGGAACCGGTTTGAGAAAATTTGCCAAAAACACGCAAAGCCAAAACTACACCATCTGCTCCAGTATTTCAGAAAAGCAGTCAAGTGCAATGGCAGCCAAGTTTTATAAAACGATAACAAACAGAAAAAGCCTTGATACAAATCAACGTCAGACAGAAGCATAGAAAAACTTGAAATTCAGCTTTTTTTAATCACTCACATAGCAGTCCCTCTAAGCCTCTACACACTTACCTGGCATTTCCCTGCCAAAAGCTGATCCTGCATGCATACACATATACCGTTAATCTCTAAAGAAGAGTCTGTGCAGGACAAATACTTTTTTTTGTTCTAATTACATTCTTGAACAAATTAAGAAGATTTCTACTTTACATTAAAAAAAGAAATCTCAGAGTATAGTAGAGAATGTGCCAATAAAAAAGCAAAAACAACAGCACTCACCCAAAGCTGGAGCGAAGTAGGACAAAAGCACTGCAGCTACACAAAGTTCCATCGTGTCTGAAAAAACAAGTGAGTGTGAGACACTGGGCTGTCTTCTTCAATCTCAGCCAAATTCCACACACATGCTTCAGTTCTTGTGGGAAGGTTTATAAACCTGACTAATGAAGTCTCACTTCTCTCATATTACTAACTTGACCATTTAACAAACCTCTTCAACTATGAATTGAAGAACAAGTCCTGACAGTTGTGGGTGACTTTTTGGTTGGACATCAAGTGCTCCCTTTTGCATTATGTTTAAACAACATAAGAACTTAAAATAAATAAAAAATAAATAAAAGGTGATTTAATCAAGATGGAGCATTTGACACAGTGTCTGTTGAAAATGACCTGCACAAAAAGATCTCTTTCAGTTCCCCAGCATGTTACTCTCTCCTGTTGCTAAGAATGGCAAAAGGGCTATTTTTAGAGGACCACCTCAAAACAGTGGGATAAGGAGCCCAAGGGACATGGCTGTGGGGTATGGTATTTCAGATGATATTTGGTAAGTGGCTTACAGATGTAAGTGAGTGTTTTAGCTGTTTTAACTCAAACACATCACATAACTCCCATCTAAAATACACGGTCTAATCAGCAATTGATCGCTTGGAGACTTCAGGTGGTCCCTAAATACCATCTTCGATTAAACCTAATTCGTGTGTGTATAGAAAGACCACAGTAAAGTAAACAATTCATTTGTGTACAGAAAGACCACAGTAAATTAAATTACAGTTGTTGCACAGATGTGTCACTGTTTCTCCACAAGATAAATACTGAGAAGGAGGGGGATAGAAACCCCCCCCCCATTTAACCCACTTCCGTGCCATTTCACAGAATTCTTGGTGGCAGCAGCTTCTTTATCCCCTTCAGAGGAGAAGAATCATAAAGTGCAGTCGAATTAAATTAATATAGAACTTGCAGTGATTCTTAAACTACTTAATATAAAGCTGGCACAAAAGTATTGCAGTGCACTACAATGTTAAATGTACACTATGGTTGCACACTACGGTTGCACACTACATTTCAACAGTAAATGTGTTTGGACACAGACACACATACAGCCATAAAAAAAAAAAAAATCTAAAATATGGCAATATCTTCAAAAACCATGTGCACAAGCATGAACGAAACAAAAGAAATGCTCACACTGTGACAGCCAACATGAATAGCTTCTTTTCATTATGCCAGATCAACTTAATGTGAATTTAAAGCTCAGTATGAGATTTACATTACACAGGAAGGTTATTTTAGGAATTCATCTCAAAGAACAAAACATTAATTCTAATATTTTGACAAGTTCTTTTCAAATACTTTTTATTAGTATTAAACAGACATTTGGCAGAAATGTTACTTTAGAATATGTGACACCATTTTATGCCACAAATTTATCAGTGGAATAATAACCCTACGTGTTTTTAATAAGTCTTTTCAGAGGGGCTTCTCTTTGTAAACAAGAATGTAGAAGGCATCGCTCCAAATCTCCCATTAAACATTATGAATGGCCTGACTGTAAGACTTTGGTCATCCATAATGATCTCTCGCTCACTCTCCCTCCATCTCTTCCAAAAACAATGGACAAAGCATTGATGCAAACACTTTAACATTCCTGTGTACAAAAACATTATTTAATGCTGCTCATGTACGTTTATGTGTGTAGTATTTACTTGAGTGCACACTGCACAGTCCGACAGTGTTGGAGTGCTTAAATGGTGCATTCAAATGTTTGTGTTGGCAACAACACACAAACGCACACAAAGAGTCTGAGAATGCAGAAATTCTCCCAGAAATTAAATGGATCAGCTAGATTTACAGTACTGAAACTTTTACAAGTGGACAAATCTCAACAGAAAACATTACAGCAGCAATACTTAAAATCTCTGAGGTCAATCAAGTCTCATCCTGTCAAAACTTTCTCCAAATGGAGTAGCAGAACTGTATACCCAAGGTTAGGTACAGCATGAGCTGCACTGGCACACTTGAAAGTCTCAAGCCTTGTGGTGTGAGAGTAGTGTTACTTCACAAGCGTTTCAGAAAAACGCTTCAGGGAAAGGTATATTCGTAAGCAGAAATGAGACACGTTGGAACCGGTTTGAGAAAATTTGCCAAAAACACGCAAAGCCAAAACTACACCATCTGCTCCAGTATTTCAGAAAAGCAGTCAAGTGCAATGGCAGCCAAGTTTTATAAAACGATAACAAACAGAAAAAGCCTTGATACAAATCAACGTCAGACAGAAGCATAGAAAAACTTGAAATTCAGCTTTTTTTAATCACTCACATAGCAGTCCCTCTAAGCCTCTACACACTTACCTGGCATTTCCCTGCCAAAAGCTGATCCTGCATGCATACACATATACCGTTAATCTCTAAAGAAGAGTCTGTGCAGGACAAATACTTTTTTTTGTTCTAATTACATTCTTGAACAAATTAAGAAGATTTCTACTTTACATTAAAAAAAGAAATCTCAGAGTATAGTAGAGAATGTGCCAATAAAAAAGCAAAAACAACAGCACTCACCCAAAGCTGGAGCGAAGTAGGACAAAAGCACTGCAGCTACACAAAGTTCCATCGTGTCTGAAAAAACAAGTGAGTGTGAGACACTGGGCTGTCTTCTTCAATCTCAGCCAAATTCCACACACATGCTTCAGTTCTTGTGGGAAGGTTTATAAACCTGACTAATGAAGTCTCACTTCTCTCATATTACTAACTTGACCATTTAACAAACCTCTTCAACTATGAATTGAAGAACAAGTCCTGACAGTTGTGGGTGACTTTTTGGTTGGACATCAAGTGCTCCCTTTTGCATTATGTTTAAACAACATAAGAACTTAAAATAAATAAAAAATAAATAAAAGGTGATTTAATCAAGATGGAGCATTTGACACAGTGTCTGTTGAAAATGACCTGCACAAAAAGATCTCTTTCAGTTCCCCAGCATGTTACTCTCTCCTGTTGCTAAGAATGGCAAAAGGGCTATTTTTAGAGGACCACCTCAAAACAGTGGGATAAGGAGCCCAAGGGACATGGCTGTGGGGTATGGTATTTCAGATGATATTTGGTAAGTGGCTTACAGATGTAAGTGAGTGTTTTAGCTGTTTTAACTCAAACACATCACATAACTCCCATCTAAAATACACGGTCTAATCAGCAATTGATCGCTTGGAGACTTCAGGTGGTCCCTAAATACCATCTTCGATTAAACCTAATTCGTGTGTGTATAGAAAGACCACAGTAAAGTAAACAATTCATTTGTGTACAGAAAGACCACAGTAAATTAAATTACAGTTGTTGCACAGATGTGTCACTGTTTCTCCACAAGATAAATACTGAGAAGGAGGGGGATAGAAACCCCCCCCCCATTTAACCCACTTCCGTGCCATTTCACAGAATTCTTGGTGGCAGCAGCTTCTTTATCCCCATTATCTCATAACTAATCTAATCGCATATACAGTAAACATTCTTATGACTACGCGACCAAAAACGTGAAACATGGCGTGCAAAACAAATCTCAAGGAGCTGTAATGTGATATAGATGGCAACGTGCTCCAGCTGCTCATATAATCAAGACTGCATTCTTGGATATGTTAAACAAAGAAAGTGCAAACTACAAATCTAACAATGCATTCAAGGTTGCATTCATAAACTGCACGTGATCATTTTTGTACAGATCGTTTTGAACAACAGATTTCAAGGCAGCAAACACTTATAAAGAGCCATGTGGTAGTTATGCAAGAAATCGTATGTTAACGTAATAGCTGATTAATCTTTCAAAAAACAAAAATTGCAAAGCGCGTGAAAGAAAGTCTTACCAGTTTGATACTGCTTAACACCACAAAGAATCCGGTTTTATTGAATCCCTGGGGCAAATCAGAAGCAATCTCTCGACGACACAGTATATTATACAAAAAATCTGTAGAATTAGTGAAATGGTGATTGCAAAGTCTAATATCTTCTTATTCGAGTTCAAAAAGCGCTATTCCTTAAACTGTGAGCTGCTCGTAGTCATAGTTGTAGACATGATACACGTAGTCTACATGCAAATATGTTCTGATGTTCGAACGCGCGCCTGTGTAGCGGAACTCGACTCCTCCCCAGCTCAGCTTTGCTAGTTTGCTTTATACCGTAGACCTCTGACCCAGAAGGTGGAGGCAGGCAAGCAATCGACCTTTAAAGGAATTTCTTTAGGAAATATTCAGGGTGCAATCCCTTGAGGTTCGCCTCGCGCTGTTTTGATATACGCGTTTTCATGTGGAAGATGTATGCTGTTTATTGGGTCGTTAGCTCATGTGCCATCTCAAAACAAAACTGCATGTCAAATAGACATTTATAGCATGTTCTTAAGGCGTTTATGATTTGGTATGTATGTGAAACTGCATTTTTTCGCATCGCAGGCACATTTTTTTTTTAAAGTCCCCATGAAATCAAAATTCTAAAAATCTAAATGTTAGTATCAATATATTAGTCTTAAGGTTATTTATAAGACAGTGTGCTCCAAAACAGTGACAAAATTAGCATTTAGAAGATATAAGCATTCAAAGCTTTTAGTTTGTCACTTCCGCCAAAACGGCTCAACGATTTTTTTTTTACTTCACAAGGTACATCTTCTCATCAAATCTTCTGACCAATCAAACGCTCTCTAGAAGCCGAAGCGCCCGCCCCCTACACTATAAGTTGAAGCGGTGGCTGAGATCGCACAGAGCGGATCATATGAGCGATAGTGATGGGAAGTCCGGTTCTTTTCCGCGAACCGGTTCTTTCGGACAGTTCGTTTCAATGAACCGGTTCAAAAAAACGGTTCATCGGTTCTTTTACGCCCTAACGTAATGACGTCATTCGCGATGACGTAATGATATCAAGTCTATCGTCCCGGGCCGGGATGAAAATACAGATCGCACGGAGCGGATCATATGCGCGAGTCGGCATATATTAAACACTTTTAAAACTACACAGCCTCAGCATGATTATGATCACTATTTTGTTTTACTGCGAGTTTAATATTGAATCTAGGGGTAATCTATTAGACTGTGGCTGTCAAATGCGGCTTACCGAGCCCAACGGCTCTGACCCGTGCAGATATAAACAAAATGCTATTGGCTAATTTAAAAAGGGGGCGGGGCTGCTCGATAAGTCTCGCCCTGTCTTCCTGTTTCAGTTGAAATTGTCACCACATAGAATAACGGTGCCTGTTTCAAGGCACTTCAGGAGAAAATTAAATTGTTAACATGGCTAGTAAGATTGCAGGTAAACAACACCATAGTCTGATAAAACTATGTGAATCTCGAGCTGTGAGGAAAAGCCATACAATTCTTCACGATGCATCTCATCCTCTTTGTGGTGAATATGAGTTATTACCATCTGGTCGAAGGTACAGGGTACCATTATTACGGACTGCCCGTGCACAAAGATCTTTTATATAATCCAATATAGCGCTGTTAAATAAATTTTTGTGATATCACAGTTGTCATTTTACATCTATGACAGTGATTCTGTTGTTGTGAGAGGGATGCTGTTTGATGCTGGTTGTATTTATTTGTGATGTGTTGTAACCTGTTGATGTTTGTATTGTTAATTATTGTTGTTGATCACTGAAGAGTTGCCACAGATACAAAAAGAATTTCCGAAAGGACAATAAACTAAACTAACTAAAAAAGCTTTTACCAAGCAATAATACACTAATAAGTTCACACTGTAACTCTTGCCTGAGATTGTTCAGTTTAATTTTAAGTTTTTTTGTTTTTGAAGTCATCCTCCCATAGATGTTCGCAAGTTCACACCCCACATCTAAATCTAAATCTGGAGAGGATGTGATCTGGCAGTGTGAAGCATACAGTACCTTCTACAGTGACGCTGTAGGTGTGAGTGATTATGCCTTGCAGATTTGTGGCGGTACACTGGTACTCGCCGCTGTCAGACTCTGAGATATTCTTAAAGCGCAGAACTCGATCATAACTATCTTTGGATGTGCGGGACTCAGACAGGACTCCATCTTTCCTGATCCACTGGATATTGGGAGAGGGGCTAGTGAGTAAGAGAGAAGGATGTAAACATACTGGACACTTTTCAAGGAAGTAACTCTCAAAGACACACAGTCAGAGCAGGTTTGACTTACAGGCCCTGAACAATGCACTCCAGGTCCAGGTTTTGGCCGCTGAGCACCAGGTAGGAGCTGCGGGAGCCAGTGGGTCGCATCATCTGTGGTCTTCTGTTACGCACCACTGAGTTAGCTACAGACGTCTGACCCGACCCGAGCGGCACAGTTAAATTTAGAGCCCGAAACCGAAATCTTTTTTTGTTTTTTTCCCACAACAATAGCCAATTTAAAAAAAAAATGCTGTATTTCACGATTGGATGCAACGGTCAGTATAAGCCAGTGGTTCTCAACCCGCGGCCCGTCACGAATTCAAATTCGGCCCACCGTGCTGAACACAATTTAAAAAAATACTTTCAGTTTTACAATTCATTTTAGTTTTTACATTAATTTTTGAATTAGCGATAGAGATAGAGAGAGAGATGAAAGTTGTGTGTGTGAACCTGCGTCTGCGCGTCTCTCTCTACAAGCAATGAGGTTTAGTTCCTTCAAAAACAGCGATTTTACCCCTCATTGCAGAGAAATATAACGCTGCGAGTCAGTAGCCTGTCGAAGCTATTTTACTAATAATAGTTACCGTGCTGTGTTGTCGTGTATAATATTGTGTGTGCGTGCGTCTATGAAAGCAGCGTAGCCTGCATATAGTTTTAGTTTAGCTATAAACCTGAACCAGAAGCTATTCATTTAACATTAACACGAACCCGACCCGAAACCCGAAAGTATTTCGGGACCCGTCGGGCTCAGGTCCGGTAGCAGACCTCTAAGCCCTACATGTGCTGGCTATATTTGACGTTAAAGGAGACACATTATGCCACTTTTTACAATATGTAATATAAGTCTTTGGTGTCCCCAGAATGTGTATGTGAAGTTTCAGCTCAAAATACTCGACAGATCATTTATTATATCATTTTGAAAATGCCTATTTTGAGTGGAAGCAGAAACACACTGTTTTTCGGGCCTGTCTCTTTAAATGCAAATGAGCTGCTGCTCCCCGCCCCCTTTTCCAGAATAGAGCTGTGCCATTACAGCTCGAACCTGCTAAGAAACATCTGATTGGTTCTAATTTTCATGTTTATCGCGCTGAAATCATGCGTTTTAAACCATAGAAGTTTAAACTTCTTATATACGGTTTTCTGAGAGCACACATCCGAACCATGGCATTAGAACTGCTACACTGTTGTCGCTTGCGAAAACACAATAACGACGCCGTGGGTGGAAAGCATAGACTGTATAACAACATGGACATAATGTCCATGACGTAACCTGTAGGTTTCCGAAGAGCGTTTCTGAACCCTAAAGTAGGCGGAGCCGGCTGTCGCCATCTTGGCAGCGCGTCACCGCACGTCACTCCCAGATAATCGAAAATGGGCAAAGAGGCGGGGGCTGGTTGCTGAAACCATGCCCCCCTAGCTCGACGGCG
>NW_015659312.1:1784372-1812026 GCF_001515625.1 Sinocyclocheilus rhinocerous
ATACACACACACACACACACACACACATATACACACACACACAAACAAAGATAAACAAGTAGATAGAATAGAAAAAATAGAAAGCTAGTGTTAGTTTTTTTTAATAGATAAATAGATAAAGTAGAATTAAAGTACAATAGAAAGTGCTAGAGTTAGCGGGTCCAATAAAGATGGAAGAGATGTGTTTTTAGCCGATTCTTGAAGATGGCTAATGACTCAGCTGCTCGGATTGAGTTGGGCAGGTTATTCCACCAGGAGGGAACAGTTAATGAAAAAGTCTGTGAAAGTGATTTTGTGCCTCTTTGAGATGGCACAATAATGCGTCGTTCACTTGCAGAACACAAGCTTCTAGAGGGCACATAAGTCTGAAGTAATGAATATAGGTAAAGGGGTGCAGAGCCAGTGGTGGTTTTGTAGGCAAACATTAATGCCTTGAATTTTATGCGAGCAGCTACTGGTAGCCAGTGCAAATTGATGAACAAAGGTGTGACGTGCGTTCTTTTCGGCCCATTAAAGAGTAATCTTACAGCGGCATTTTTGATTAATTGTAGAGGTTTGATAGAAGTGGCTGAAAGACCTGCCAAGAGAGCACTGCAGTAGTCCAGCCTGGATAGAACAAGAGCTTATTTAATAATAAATAATATTTAAGCTTATTTAATATGACAAAGTCTTGGAGGACTGAAAGCACCGTATTTTAAAACTGTGTGCAACTTGTTTGAAATATGCAGACATTAAACTGTTTGAATTGCACTGGCATGCATTGGTTACCATGACAACAAATTGTCACAGGAAGTGCTAACTCCCGATAGCACACGCATCACCTGGTGATGCCATATTGTAAACAAACCACCTTAAAGTCGGCATGAAACGGAAGCTGCGATTGTCTTTTCTTCTCTACCGTTACGTATATCCGAGTGAAACGGCATCTGAATGAGAGGGCGGGACTTGATTTCGTCCTTCGGGAATTGATTGGATCGTTGGAAGGTGGGGTCGTTGCAAACAAAATGGAGGCAGATCTGAATGTCAGTTTGCAGTTAGTGGTGGGGGATTTCTCTCCACTGGATTCACAGCCAACACCCAAGCATGAATAAACGTTTTATTTATTAAGGATAACGACGACGATCAACGGCACAAAACATGCCTAAACAGCACGCGCGAGAGAGAGAGAGAGAGACTGCATGAATGACTGAGCGCGTCCTCCATCAGATTAAGTCATATTCATGAAAAAAAATTAGTTTGCGATGTCCTAAGAGTAATGTTGTCGTAATATCCTAATATCTTTTCAATGTTTAGGGGTAACATACTCCCTCATGACTGGTGTCAGTGCTATAAAGTGAAGCATCAGCTTCAGCTTTTCCCCCTGTCGTTTATCCCAGCGTTTACCCCTCACGTCACTAGCTCCGCCCTTGCGCCATAGCTCGTGACCGGAAGAGAAGATGAGTCGTTTTGAGGGGGAGGGGAGGTTAATGTTTTTGATTAAAGATTACAATGACACATGAATTTAAAAAAAATAATGAAGTGCATGGATTAATTATTTATAATAAACACTACAGTATTCCATTAAAAAATAAGAATTTTTAATTTTGATTTCATGGTGACTTTAAGGGGCGGTAATATTATAATGAGATCCCTTTGCCACGTCCCTCAGACGCTTGCAGAAAAAGGCTTACCAAAGCAAAGTTACTGGGTTAACCTTTTTCACGTTTCCTTGGTTGGTAGATGTACTGCGGACCTGATTATAGCACTTAAAACCTGGAAAAGTCAGATTTTCATGATTTGTCACCTTTAAACAAACTACTTTAAAAGACTAAACATGATGTGATTTGTAAAATATTAATAAAGTGATAGCCTACACATAGTATTTGTGTTTTCTTTGCTTCGTCCAACAACGATCCTGACACTAAAGCTGCCTAATTACCATAATATTACTTTCCGTAATATTACCTTCTATTCAGAAGGTAAAACACAACGTAAATCATAGATTTAATGCTGAAGATCTGTAGACCTAATGATTTAAAGCCTGGGAGACAAATGATGATGATTGTCTGTTGGCTGTTTACAAGCCTCCCCCGAGATTCCACAAATTCCACAGATAGTGGTTTAAAAGGAGTGCTTGAAACTCATTTCTCTTTGGGAGTATGGTTGCATTGCACCACACATAGTTTTCTTTTGTCTAAAGAGTAGGCTACAGTATTCTCAGCATTTTTTACAGTAATGTATCCCCTTTAAACCACTGCATTTATTTAATCAACACTGCTGCTGTTGTGTTTTTACTTAACAGATTTGAAAAGAGAAAAACAAGTAAAAAAGGACCAATGTTTATTGCAAAACCAGTCAGTTGTTATATGGTGATGCTCATGGTGGCACTATTCATCTAGAGCAAGTCTGTGGCAGAATACCAGCAGAAAGTAATGAATGTACTTACACTTTCCAACACTGAGGTGCAGCAAAACACCCAGAAGGATGTCTTCCTTTTTAATGACTGTGTACAGCCTGCATGCATAGGATATTTCTTTATTGTATTCTTCACAGTAATGTTGTGTGTTGCGCTGGCTGATATGGCAGTCATCTTCAAGTTATACCGACATCCAGCAGAAACACTGTAAAAAGTGATTTTTCGAAGTTGTAGCCTAAATAAAACAAAGATTAAGTAGTTTTACAAGAAAAACTATTGAAGTCCTTTTACTTAATTTTACATTTAATTTGTTACTTTATGATTCTTTGTAACCGTTTGTGAAATTGACTAAATTCTGAATTAAAATGATTTCTTCTCCCAATTCTTTTTCCAGTGAAGACGCAGCATCACACAAAAATCGAAGTATTTGATCGGTTATTTATATCACATACTTCAAAAACCCCAATAAGTTCTGTTCCATGCAGAATAAATCAGTCTTTATTATTGTACTAATGTGACTGAAGTCTTCATCTCATGAATGGACAGCATTTTAAACATTTTTCAAAAGTACTATTCATTGATGTGTAAAACCTTTTAATGAGGCAATATAAGGAGTTGTATTGTTATACTTAAATCTTTCTTGGTTTTACACTAGTTTTAGTTTACACTGCTCCTTGTTCTCACAGTGAATACACATGTCTGAAAGCTCCTGTATTAGAACAAGTTCTACACTTCAGTTATAATTTGTTTCCAAGATGCAGGAGGAGGTCGGTGTCAACAGTGTCTCGCTCCAGAAATAGGCCGTGACGTCAGAGTGTGAAACAAGCAGGTGTGTCCTTGGCAGATGCTGGGTCATTGTTATAGCAGCCTTTGTATGTGCCTTTAATAATGTGTCACAGGTGAGACTGATGGAAAAGACTTTCCATCTCATCCCAATGCCGTGGTCCACTGGAGTGAGATGGAGAGCTAAATAATAGCAAATCTATTGGCATTTATAATTTACAAAACTGCTCAGCTATTGCAAAAGGGAAAACACTGCAAACAAAAAACAACTATATGAACTATTCAGATATCAATCACTGACGGTCAAAATGAAGACAAATATGAAGCAGACATCATACAATGATCTGCATTTATTATGAAATGTGACGAAACATGTTGAATTCTACTCCAGTCACTGAAGAAAAGGGCTAAAAAAAAATCACCTTGGACCCCTCACACCCAGCCCACTCTCTCTTCGAACTGTTGCCTTCTGGTCGGCGCTACAGAGCACTGACCACCAGAACAGTCAGGCACAAGAACAGTTTATTTCCTATACTTCTATTTCTGTATATAGTACATTTAAAAAAAATTGTTATTATTATTTTTATTAGTGTTATATTACATCCCTACTGTGTTATTCCTATGTATGTCTGCACTATCATGTATGTCTGCACTATGTTTGTACTTTCTTCTACACTGGAAGCTCCTGTCGTCAAGTCAAATTCCTTGTGTGTGTAAACATACTTGGTAATAAAGCTCTTCTGATTCTGATTCTGATGGAGTGCAGACTGATGTAATGCTTCGGTTTAAGGGAAAGCAGCAGAGGGACTGAGATACATATGTGCAGTGACCAGAAGTAAAAGGGACTTATTTAACCCAACTCTGAGATGCAGAGCAGACGCATTACTGCTCCATGGACAAATTCCCTAAAGACCTTTTCAGTTCTCCATGCCACCGAGTGGTGCTGTCAAACGATTAAATCGCATCCAAAATAAAAGTTTTTGTTTACATAATATATGTGTGTGTATTGTGTATATTTATTATGTATATATAAATACACACACATACAGCATATATTTAGAAAATATTTACATGTATTTACATGTATATATTTATATTCATATAATCTAAATCATATATAAATATATTTAATATATAAACGTAACATATTTTTCTTAAATATATACTTGACTGTGTGTGGATACATATGTGTATATATAAGCATAATAAATATACACAGTACACACACATATATATTATGTAAACAAAATTTTGTATTTTGGATGCGATTAATCGCGATTAATCGTTTGACAGCACTACCACAGAGCAGACGGTGATGAATCGTCATTTACAAACAAGCGAACAAATATTGAAAAAACCCTGGTCACTGAAGGACCCATAAATACTTATTTAAAAAAACACCCCCACCCCTCACCCACTCCATCCACAAGCACACACAGTCAAAGACATGTTAGTTCACCCTATTTAATATTAAGAACATTCTTTTCTGTACACACTAAAAATTGTCAAACACATTTGCCGATCTGAAATGTCTATCTGAACCAATTTATTTTATATAGACCAAAACCGTAATGCTATGACTGAATTCAAACACTGAATAATAATAATCATAATAATAATAATAATAAAAAAGAAATATTATAAATAATAATAATAAATATTAGACAAACAACAACAACAACTATTACAATTATTAAATAAACAAAATAGCAGTACCAGTAGTAGCAATAATAAATACAATGTACATTTATAAATAATGAATTATGAATAATAATAATAATAATAAATTATAAACAAACATAAATGAACAATTGTAATACTTAAGTATTAATCAACAAATAGAGTTAAGAAATTATTATTATTCTAAAATGTATAAATATCAATGAATTACTAATAAATAAAATATAAATAAACAAAATAACTATTACAATATTTAATAATAAAAATTAAATAGTAGTAGTAATTAATAAAAACTATTAAGAATTTTTTTATTTTAATCTACATTTATAAATAAAATAATTAATAAATGACAATAATAAATAAAACAAGAAAACTAGTATAAGTATTAATTTATATACATTTATAAATAATAATAATAATAATAATAATAATTATTATTATTATTATTTTATTTTTATTATATGTAACTTGCTTAGTTTTTAGAGCCCTAGATGGTGTAACACTCAAATCCTTACAGTATTCTTAGCATCTCTTCTGGGAAATTGCTGCCTGCATCCCTGCAAAACGTCTGAATTATTGAAGAAATCCACAAGACCTTAAAGCAACATGAGACATTCAGAGGCCCTTAGGCAGCAGAGAAGCCAAAGTAAAGAATGAATATTTCACTGAGCTCTGAAACCAGCACGAGTCAATCTCATCACCACTATGACAAGAAGAAAATTAGATAAACTTAGATTTTTTTTGTATGTGGGTGAGGATTTCAAAATCTGAAGCAAATATGATTATAGGCCTGTGTAGAAATTTACAGATGTGAGATGGAGGTGGTAAGCTATGCTCAGTTTGGCAGATGTCAGCATTCTTACATAACCCACCTTACATAAATGCTCAGTATTGTTCTTATTATGAGTCTTGAGACTTACTCATTAGGAGGGCCAGTTGATTAAAGCTGCTGCAATGGTGTTTCTGCTTCCTACATTAATCACATTAGAGGTGACATCTTTCAGAACACATTTAAGATTAGCCTGGTCAGGCATTACAAAATAGTCTGTTGGAAGCCTTTTAATTGTACTGGTATACACACTGGAACTGCTTCATACAGGGTTATGAATATCATGCTGTGCATATTCTCATGTTTAGTGCAGACAAATCTAACATTTTACTTACAACAAATAGCATACTAGTTTGACTATTAAATATATATTAAAAAGTATTATTGACTAGTTTTATTTGCTATGAGTAAATTCAGATATCAAAAGTTGAATTTATATATTTTTTAAAATGCATACGATTTATTGTGAGGACTTCTTGAATGTTTAAAACTCACCACTAGCTTTACATAAATCTGTGGAGCTCTGCTGTTTAGCGCACCTCAAAATCTCTGTGGTTATTTGTGGTCCCATTTCAAAACCTTATTGACAAGTTTAATTCAGGTCCTTATGGAGAAGTGCTCATGAACAATATTGTGGCCTTGAAATGGAAACAGACTGTTTTTGTTTTTTTTGAGGAACTGAATCCACCACCTGTGTTGCAGTGCTGTGACATTTATTCAAACAAAGAAAGGAAAAACACAGTAGCTCTGGTGGCTTATGGACATTAAACATGCGGACACTGCAGAGAAATGTCTGCAACTATAGGGCAGATACATCAGTATAGCACACTGCAAATTGGTGAGTTTTTTTCCCCCCCTCTTTGACTGCAAGAAGCAGCTTGGCATATCTAGCATTCTCTTGTTCAGATTGTGAAAGAGTTTGATGTGATGCTTCTTACTAGATATAGATTTTTAAAACCTGTTTAAACAGGTTTATTGCTTTATGTGCGCGCACACACACACACACACACACACACACACACTTCCATTCAAAAGTCAGGGGTTAGTAAGATTATTTTTTAATTATTCAACAAGGATGCATTAAATTGATTAAAAGTGACAGTAATGACATTACAAACTATTTCTATTTCAAATAAATGCGGTTCTTTTGAACCTTCAATGACAAAAAATATATAAATTAAGCAGCACAACTGTTTTCAACATTGACAATAATAAATGTTTCTTAAGCATCAAATCAGCATATTAGAATGATTTCTGAAGGATTATGTGACACTGTAGACTGGAGTAATTGCTGCTGAAATTAAAATATTTAATGATAATAAAATGTTTTAAAATACATTAAAATAGAAAACAGTTACTTTAAATTGTAATAATATTTATAGATTACTGATGTGACAATTTTGCTTATTTTTGATCAAATAAAGGAGCATGAGACTTCTGTCAAAAAACATTTCAACTTTTGAATGGTAGTGTATATGTTTGGTCAGTGTGTGAACCCCTATATGCTTCTTGTGTTTCTTTCTAGTATTATATAGTAGTCTTTGTGGTTTCTGCAACCTCTTTGACAATCTAGATTTCATAGTTTTTTTGAGAAATGTAAATGATAGAAATAACCTCTTTTTACACTTTAAAAAGAACTCGAATTGTGCACCATTTCCTTTTTCTGTTTAATAATTGGAGCTTTCATCAAACAGAGGAATCATTCTCTGATTATGGGGAACATTCACATCAGCTGTGGTCACCGTTTTACACTAGTGTAAAAAAGCACCATAAAAGTCCATACAACCCAAACGCTATATTCCAAGTTATCTGAAAATATTTGGAGCATATCATATGAGGTTTATAGACTACTTTGAGGCTTTTGGGTCATTTCTGGATCCCAAAATGCATCCCTTGATTATTGTATGTTTTCAGTGTACGGAAAAGAGCAGTGTGAACGTACTACTTAACATCTCCTTTTGTGTTCCACAGAAGAAAGCGAGTCGTATAGGTTTAGAAAAACATGAGGGTGAGTAAATGACAATTATCACTTTTTAGGTGAACTGCCAGAAAGTCTCTGGTATTGCCACCAGTAATATTGCAATCAAATGCTTTAACGTAAACCGGGCTGCATAATAAAACGCAGAGGAAAAGAAACACTGAATTCTATATTCAAACCAACCCTATGGCTTACCCCTACCTGGTGACTAACCTTTATCTTAACCAAAAACATCTGAAATTCTAATCTGCCCTCATTCCAACATGTAATGAACTTGAAGCAGTCCATGAATCACAGCATCTCCAATCACAGATCTGATGTGGCCTTGTCCAGATCGCTTACGTACTGCATGTCAATAAGAGAGAAGATGGGAGAGTAGTGAAAGAGCCAATAAGAAGAAGAGGCTGCGAGGCTCTTATTGTGTAAGGCAGGGGTAGACAGAGAGTCCCGCCACCAGCCCGACAGGCCACACTGAACCAGTTTCCATGACAACAGAATTCTAATGACAACACCCCTGGCTTTTGCTTTGAGGGAGAACGATGTTACTGGATCTCAGTGTCACACCTTTTCTTTTTCACAATAAATGTCACAGACTCTCATCATGGGCGTTTGTATCTGACGGTGCTCCTGATCTACAGCAGCACAAGCCCTCTGCAATTTAGCCAGTCAGATGGTCTAAGTCATCATTTTTTGGTCCTGTCCTCCCCCATCCCCCATCCAACCTGCTCATGCTCTCCCCTCTGTGATCTACCCATGTGACCACGGCCAGCTGTTCATTGGCTGGCACCACCAAGGCATCTGTCCAATCGGTGCTGTTCGCTCATATAAACATAAGCAAAGCAGCGTTCTTATGATTCAGAACTGAGTCTTTCTTTCAGTGAGGAGTCAATGGGAAATTACTACACTGGGTTGTACTACTTTGTTTGTCCTCGTTCTTGTCCTGTACCCACAAGCAGAGGGGATCTTCTCCGTTTGAGAGAACTATTCTGGCTGTAGGACCATCTGCTTTTACCTGCATTACTTCACTCTCGCCTTATTGACACTGTGACCAGCTAACAGTGTTTATGGTTCAGTCCTTTTCGATATACACATGCAATTTCAGCACTGACACACTGGACATGGCTGTGACACGTAAGTACAGCGAGCCTTTGAATGACACAGTAAGCTGAGAATCACATGAGTAGTTGAAGAACTGAATGATTGGGTGATGTTTTGTTATTGTTTTGTTACTGGCAACACTGCATGATCATATAGAGCAGATTAGAATGGAGTTAATGTAAACAAATAATATTAATATTTCTAATAATAATAAAAATAATTCTAAAGTATTGTACATTTATTTCATGTTTTTGTAATGCATCACAGGGCAAGGATACCATTATATAAATAGATCAGGTCTGAGCTTTACTATACAAACCCCTAAATTATATCTGCTTGTGTATGTGTGTGTGTGTGAGTGTGTGTGTGTGCGCGTGTGTGCTGGAATATAAACATAACTTCTGATTATTATTCATATTTAAGGACTCCCTGCTTTTTGGTATAGGGAGTCTATTTAAGGACTCCCTGCTTTTTGGTATACGGAGTCTATTTATAGCTCATGTCTCCAATAGTCTTTAATGAAAATAATGAAACTAATCTGAAGCATTGGGGAAAAAAGCTAACTGTAGCCATATATTAAAATGTTATATATTTTATATCATACAATTAAAAATTGCCTTACTTGATCCTTATGATCAAACAATTAAATGATCTTGCAATAAAAACATAAGAATAAGCACAACAGACCTTAGCTGAGAATTTTCAAGTAACTTCCCGAGGGACATATATTATTTTATTATTATTAATATATAATTTTGTTAAGCTGTGTTATACAGGAAAAATATCCTGACATACTCTGTATGGAATATTTACAAATGTAAAATGGGCCTTTTGTTTCATTTTTCTGTATTGTTGCATTTCCAGCAAAGTATATATTAATATTAATTTTTCTACACAGCATATTTAGTATATTACAACTTGACACATTTTTTAGTTTACTTGGTCTTGTTTTATTGACGGCCTAAGGATAATTCCCTCCTGTATCTCTAATCAGAGTTCAACTATATCATGATATACCAGAATAAACAGATATTTAGGTTTTATGTTTTCAGATACTGATTCTTGAGTCACTAAAATATGAGTAAAATATGAAAATAAATATGAATAAATTGAGTCACTAAAATATATTTCCAGAGTGCCATCCAAATGCTTAAGTACACACTTAAGTGTCAATTGCATTAAAAAGAAAGCATCGTCTCATACACTATAAAGAATAAAACTTACTTTTCATTTTAAATTTAAGTGTAAAAATCAAAATGGTGAAAGTTGAAACTTTGAATGAAAACTGCATTGCACTTTTTCGACCACCATGAATTTACTTATTGATGAAGAAAATCTTGAACTGAGTAGAAATCGTGACGATTTAAATGGAAATAAACAGATACTGTAACATAATAGAAACATTTTGTACAGTGCAATAAGACAAAAACACACAGCAACCGAGCAACTAACCATAACCAATGTGTCCTCTCTACAGACATTAGCTGGCCCACTCTCTTCAGTGCACTATGTCAGCATGTTTCTCCCCAGGCTCTGACTGTGTCACAGCACTGTTGGAGATTAGACTGACAGGGCCTTAATCCCATAGAGCTCCCCAGTTTCCCCAGTACTGTGCCAGGCCAGTACCCAACGGTCACACAAACGCATGCAAGGTCTGAGATAAAGAAAAACTCCATTAAGCCACACAGATAAAGCATTACATAAGAGAAGACTCAAACTGAATAAACTGCAGTGTAGCCAACAGCAAATCACCTGATAACTCACAAAACACTTCTCAACAGCAAACTAGAATGACAAATGGTGAAGCCTCCAGGTCATCAAGCCAAAGAAAATCATTTCAAGAACAAAGCAAAAAGATGTGTCGATTCAATTATTTGAATGACTATGTCTGCACCTCTGCAGGCGGAGAAAAAACAGAAAAGGTACGCCACCCAAAGTGTCACACTGCAGTTTAACACAGTGGACAGTGCCAGGCCTCATAGGCCCTTGCTGAAGTCAGAGATGTTGAGCCAGGATGACCCCAAATCACGCCCAATGCTGTAAGTACATCCTCTTACAGTCTAGAAACCACACATTCAGACTTCAGAAATAAAGCAATACACTGCTGGTTTTGACTGTCCTGTCAGACATCAGTTTCTTGTTTAGTTCTTAATTAATTTTCCTTAATGCATCTTATGGTGAGAGCTGGCCATTAACTTATGGACTAGCTATATTCCAAAAACTTTTTTTCCATTCCATTGTGATCTTTAAAAAAAAAAATTCTGTAAAACACCACTCTGCTTCATGCTGCTTTTCGTTTTTCTAAAACGCTGTGCCGCATTAAAAGAGATTCAACACGTGAGCGGCTCATGATCTGCAGGTGTTTCCAGTGTCTCAGAACAGCTCGGTTCATAGTAAACGCAGAGATGGAGTTTGTGTGGAGCAACACCTGCTCTGAGTTCGAGTTGCCTAAATTTGCATTTGGGAACGTATAAGGTGCCAACCATCCTCCCAGACATGTAATAAGAAGCGCTTAACAAAAGAGCTTTAAGGGCTTCAGCCAGTTTTCTGTCAATTTTTTTTGATGGTTTTTAAAACTTGAAAATAAAGAGATTAAGACATAAATATTATTGTAATTTTACAGCTGTAATATAAAAATATATATATTTTTCTTAAATACTCCATTTTATTTTACAGTGAATTTTTTATTTTTATAATAATAATGTATTATTATTATTATTATTATTATTCTCACAATTCTCAGAATTGTAAGAAAAGTCACAACAATATGTATTATCATTATTATTTTACAGTCATATTGATATTCAAACCAAATTGTGCAGCCCTTTGTATAGTATGAAACGTAAGGAAGCCCATTTTTGCAACAAATAAATACATAAATAAATAAATGTAAGTGTGACTTTTTAATCTCACAATTTTGACTTTTTCCTCATAATTCTAAGTTTCTTTCACAATTCAAAGAATAAAAGTCAGAATTGTGAGATATAAACTCGAAATAGCAAGAAAAAAAAGTCAAGAATGTGAGAGCTTAAGTCACAATCACCTTTTTAAATTTTTTTTTTGTTTTTATTCTGATGTGGGAGAAAAAAAATTGAGATGTAAACTGAACTCAGTTCAGAGAAAAAAAAATCTGAATTCTGAGTTTGTCTCACAATCTCGGAAACAAAAACAGAATTGTGAGATATAAACTCAGAATTGTGAAATCATGAGTAAAATAAAAAAATAAATTTTAAAAAGACGTGCACACTGCACAGATAAATCATTTATAATAAACACTGCAATATTCCATAAAAAATACAAATTGTCAATTTGATCTCATGGTGACTTTAAAATTTTTTCATTCCGCTGCTTCTCACATTTTTAAAAGAAAGAGTGCATTCTTAATGATGGCATGAAGAGCCACTGGTTTGTTGCTGGTTCAAGGTAATGTGTCTGATTTCAATTTCCAAAGCGAACTACGAGAAAAGCTCCAGCCAGAGGTGATCGAGCTGATGAAACAGCAGAGGTTGAACCGCCTGTGTGAGGGCACATGCTTCAGGAAGATCAGTGCTCGTCGCAGACAAGGTCAGTTACTCATTCAAAATCAGGATACAATCACATGTGCACAGGTAAACTTATTCATGCATCACAGATTCAGAAAAATCATTTGATGTATCTGATCACAGATGCATAGATGT
This sequence comes from Sinocyclocheilus rhinocerous, assembly GCF_001515625.1. Taxonomy (NCBI): domain Eukaryota; kingdom Metazoa; phylum Chordata; class Actinopteri; order Cypriniformes; family Cyprinidae; genus Sinocyclocheilus; species Sinocyclocheilus rhinocerous. Next base: position 1,796,813 of record NW_015659312.1, read on the forward strand.
AATGTTTAGCTACCACTAACAAAAACATCACATCGAATTCATTGATATCTGAGATATATATATATATATATATATATATATAAAGTTAAAGGAGGATACTGTATTTGAACTCTTCCTATTAAGCCTAATGTCTATTCATATTATGCACATTTTTTATAATCTACTCAAATATAGGGCATCACAGTCTATAGGTTCCCCTGAGTATACTTTATCCTAATGCTTGGTCTGTTTGATATTGCATTAAATTAAAACACAACTTAAAGATATCATTATATTAAAAGGATAATCTCATTCAGTATTTGGGACTCACATGCATATGCTCTCTCTCGCTCTAAAAAAAAAAAGAAAGAAAAGAAATCAATATTATTATTGTGCCCTCTTTACTTCTTCATGTTTATTTCCAAACCTACTGATATGAGATATTCATCAAGTATTCAGCATGAAAGGGCAGCCAGTTAGTCACAAGCACAGACTTGATGCTTTTAATCAAAAGTGATTTTCTCAGGTCACTGCTGCTTTAATTAAAATCTGATTTTCATTTACAGTGCTGTTGACGTGCTAGTGGAAAAAAAAAACTATTAAATCTAATTGGAATGGATCATTATGAGGACAGTAAAAAGCAAGTTGCAAGAAAACAGCTAAACAATAACTTGCACAGTACATAACATGCATATTCTTATCTGTATCTATCTCCCATCATCTCCTCTAGACAAATTCTGGTATTGCCGTCTATCACCAAACCACAAAGTGTTACACTATGGAGATATAGAGGAATTCTCACAAGGACAAATATCACACGACTCTCTCCAGGAGAAAGGTGAGCAACACACTTCTTGATTATAATTGACATAGTTGTAAATGAAAATTACTGTCTTTTTTTATCTATAATGACTTGTATTATTCATCACGTTGATTGTTGACATCATATTGACCCACAAGCTTGAGTTAAACTAGCGCTAAACATGCTCATTTTAGACAATCATAGTAAGATAGAATATAATTTCTACTGTTCTAAATTTCTAACTCTACATAACATTTCTTCTACGTCCAGTGACAGTAGCAGATATCAAAGCAGTGGTTATGGGTAAAGACTGCCCACACATGAGGGAGAAAGGAGCACTTAAGAATAAGGTAAGAATTAATTATTGCAATAGGCAACTAATCTCACCAGACAGGACAGGACTAGGTGTAGTGGATCCAAACTCAGAGCACGCAAGGCAGGCTGATTTTACTGAAGAATGTTGCAGAGACAAATTACAGGCTTCAACTCAAGGTGATAACTAGTTTTTTAAAAAAAACTATAGGCAGAACAATGCAAGAGTACAATGGTGGCTTCAGACACATCAACATCTGAAAACAATTAGAAATTAATACTGCAATGCCAATTAAGTCCAAATGACGCCATCTAGTGGTTAGATGTGGATAAAGGACTAATGGAGTAAACAAGGTAAAAACGTGTTCTATATGAATGGCCCCTTACTCTCTTATTGACCATCCATGTCAAAAGGTGTCTTTCTGGACTTTCAAAAAAGAAAAATATATTGTTTATAGTTAAAGCTGAGTTAACTATTGTTTATAGTCAAAGCAAACAATAGGCATAATGACATGAGATAACAATCTCTTGTAGGTAGGCTAGGTTATATTTGCACACACAACACACACAGACACACACACACACACACACACTAGGGTACCTTCAACGTAACGTATGACTAAAGTGCTGTGGATGCATTATGTGTGGATGTTTATGTATTGATGACAAACCTGCCATATTCAGGGCATTAGAAGAGCCAGCCGACACACCTACTGTATATAGGCTAATACATTTTTTTTTTTTTTTTTTTTAAGTAACGGCCAAAGAAATTTACCTGAATTGTTTGAGTTTTCAGTTTGCATCATTGCAATACAAAAAAAACCCGCTTACCGCGAAATAACTTCTGAGTGCACGGACCGCACGCAATAACAAACAACGTGATCAGCCTAGACCGATTCACGAACAAATGACTCATATGAATAGGTTCTTTTCATTGAATCAAAAGTATACAACCCACCAAACTACTGTTGTTGAATTCTCGAATAAATCGCCTAAATAATGAACCGGTTCTTTTAATGAAAGGTTCAAAAAGATGATTAACGCGTTTGAATTAGTCTGACGAATGCTTAACTGAGCAGAGCGGTGAATAAATCAACGCTTTATTTTCGAGATGGTCCTCACTGCAGAACACAAGATCCAGGGGGCACAAGATCCATTAGGTATATGTAAGGATCCCACCTTACATATACCTAAACCTACCCGTCTCCACCCCCTGATCCCTAAACCCCCCCATCTCCACCCCCTAGATGTGGATCCAACCCCTTTGTTCTGCAGTGAGGTGCTACTGTTATTTTCAGGGACGTCTGCTGTCCTTTTTGAAATGATGCACGTTTTTGTGTCATTATTATTCATGTGAAAGATTTACATTTGCCTATAAATTTGTAATAATTGAAGGGACATTCTTCTCTTAAATCGTATTTTTATAACTTGATCAGTATCAGCATTTTACAGTTCTACGTTGTCCTTGTTGGAAACTCAGCGCTCCAGCTGAGGAGGGTGTAGCGGTGACAGAAGCCATCTGTTGTGCAAAGGCACCTGTAGTAAAGTGCAAGTGGAAGTTGTGGGAGAGGAAGCGAGGTCAGGTACTCTGGGCATGCAGATTATTCTTCCTCTGCTTTTCAGGAGCTGCTGGAGCTGGCTTTTTCCATTCTTCATAACTCTGATGAATATCTGAACTTCATTGCTCCGGACAAGCATAAAGTGAGTATATCACAGCATACAAGGCGAGGACAGTCGACATTTTACATCGACAGTCGACAGGACATTTTACATTACATATAAAATGTATTTTGGTCATAAAGAACCTTTGTTTTTCATAAGATAATATCACCTAATCACGTAGACATCAAAGCCATTATTAAAAGTATTTTTAATACTCTGATATATCACTCAAGCTGAGTAAATATATATAATACTCTATTATATACACCTTTTTTTCCCACTAGTACTGCATTTGGACTGATGGCTTGAATGCTCTTTTGGGAAAAGAGATGACAAGTGAGCTCACAAAATCAGATATGGACACTCTGGTTACTATGGAGCTGAAACTTCGCCTCTTGGACCTCGAAAACATTCAGATTCCTGACGTCCCTCCTCCTGTTCCCAAAGAGCCCAGCACTTATGACTTTGTCTACGATTTTAGCCAAAAGCACACTTGAGACTGGAATAAAGTCCTTACTCGTTCTCACTTTTTCTTTTTGCTATTTGTGTTTCCTCACTTTCCTCTCGTATGGACAGAACGATGTTCAAATCATACATTTTCCTCTAGATTGTGACTATGATGTGATGCTTAGTTTTCTATTTCATTGAAATGCCTCTCATGACTTTACTGTTCTGCAAAGAGGAAAATCTCACAGTAACATTCTTTTCAGTCATCAGTTTTAATGAACATTCAACTTGGTATCATGCAACCCTTTTGTGTAAGTAAAGTGCATATCTACATAAAATACTGAGCATGGATTAAAATAAAATTCAGAAGCTACATTAAGTCATGAACACATACACAGAACTCGCATGACTTTTAAATAAATGTGCTAGTCATTGGACAGAAGGATGATTTCAGAGTAATCAAGTCAACTAAATCACACTCACCATCATTAAAGTGCCACTTAATAAATTATTTCTAATTATTTCCAATGAACACAAATTATTTTAGCCTTTAAGATAAAAAGGCCTTTGGTTTGCTTAGTTGGATGCCCTTTCTCTTCCAAAACATAATGACAACCACACTGCCTTCCTGTTCCCCAATATACAGTTTGCATCATATAGTTGCTCAAAAACTCCACACTAGTATCATTCATACTTGTACAATTCTCGTACAATTCTTGGTCTTATCAATGGTCCTTAAAACAAAACATTTAACCTTTATGCTGTGCTGAAAATCCTTTTTCTAATTTGGAGTTCCTGACCAGCCTTTTTTTTTTTTTTTTACAAATGGTTATACCTTGTGTGAGAAAGTATATCATTCCAATGGGATTAGCTTAACCTTAACATTTTCAGGAAAAAGAAAAAACCTCCCCGGGTCAAAACGACCAGAACACAACATGAGGAATAGACATCCAAAACACTTCGGACACATCCTAGTGCATTTTATCTACCCAAAGAGACCATTAAGCTTATCATAGTTGCAACACATTAATTCCAGTATTATCAGTTACTATCAAACTATCATCTTGAAGGAATATTGCTTTTAAAGTTCACTCATATATTATCATAAATTGTTTGTTTTCACTGACATCATATACTATTAAAATATTTCGTGTTACAAAGTTATAGGACATTGTAAAATCAAGTCATAAGTTAACTAAAACTATAAGTTTCACTCCACCCAAATGGAATGTAAAATCATTACATGATTTTAAAACTTTAGTTTAAAACCTTTTAAATTGAAGCATTGCATGTCACCGCAGAACAATGTTGGCGCTAATTGATATTTTAAAGATCAACAACCCAAATACAATTAGCATGTCTAGTCTTTCATTTGTTTGTTGGAAGAATACAATATCTGAAATTATATGCCCTATCCAAGTCAAATATTTATTTATATTCACTATTTAAGGTCACATATTAGAGCTTTCTGATAAACAGTTCCAATGAGCAGCTTTCCTTCATATGGTGTTGCCACTGAAGAAGCAATGATCACACTGCCATCATCTGAATATACCTGAGTCACCCGGGGCTTTTCAGACAGGATGTTCTCAATCCTGATAACCTACAGGAGAACAAGGAATTATTGATTTTTACTGTTTTCCAACTGAGAGCAAACAGTAAATAATAAAGAAAAAATATGAATATCAAATTGCCAGTAAATACAATGATCACATTCTTTCCTAAATATCTATTTGCTGCAAAACACGCACACACCTCAGAGCCTGGCGGATCATTCGGATCACTAAGCATGAATTTGAGACCATTTGGGTGGCAGCCCAGCCACAGATCTCCAGATTCACGGTCCACCTCAATGTTGTCACACAGTGATCCCACATCAACCTCCTGGGTAGGAAAAATTAACATGCAGTTACATTAACAATATTAACAAATCAGCAGTGTGTTCTCCTAAAAAAAACGGTCATAATGTGCTTTCATGGTTGTTTAAAGCTAACACATCCAATAAAGCTAAAACTCAATGTTCAATATGGGATACAAATATCAAGTTTTGTGTTTACCTTTACATGAGACAATACAGTGTTTTTCTGTATTTCCATGACACTAATTTTGTGCTTCAGGATATTTGACACATACAAATGCCTGAAATAAATTAAGTTACTTGTATTAACACAAGAGTACATGAGAAATGCACTGATAATATTACATTACACTATGCTTTCATCAATAAAAATTCTTGACTTTTTCTGAAACTTGCCTTTTATCGGGGGAGATGTTTATGCCGTTGGCAGATGGAAAGCCCCCTGCCACAACCTGCACAGTCTGAGGGCTGTAGTAGACGACGTCACACCAAGACAAAGACAGAAGTGGCTCCATAACCTTGAGAATCTCATTAGTGAAGTAATGGTCATTGGTGGCATAAAAGCTTTCGGTCCCCACAGCTACTATATCATTTACACTAACAAATGCACATAAATAAACAGGAATTTAATTTCTGTTTAGGTTTAAGGTTGCAAAAACATTAGGCCTCATTCATGAAACACGAGCAGAACGAATGTTTGTGTAAATCGTTCATAAAGCTGTTCTGACGTAAATTTTGGGATTCATGAAAGTGTTCGTATTTTACAAATGTTAGTTGGTACACAAAGAATGTACACCTGCTCCGAGCCCCGCGTAAATGGGTTGTAAATCATCCGAACGTTTTGCTCATTGATGGTGCTGCATGTTTATAAAACTATTTACCTTATATAATCACGTATTTATCACGCAGCATTTTGATAAAATAATATACAGTAATTATACACAGTATACTGTGTTTTCCTTTTTACTACTAGGCCTATTATGAACAGCAGTAATATAATCTGCAAATTTAACACTTTTATCAAATAATTAATTAGCTACTTTTGTTAGGCATGTACCAATTAGTCTCTTAAATATTACGGAAATGGTTTTCTATAAAATGGCCAGAATGAGGCATAACAATAAACATTTCCTATGGCTGATATAGCGCTAATGCTAGATTTGGCAGAAACTTGCAAAGATAATGACTGGTTGATTAACAGATGAAACTGCATTAACAGCATCTGTAATGTGCAGCCAAGCTTCCTTTTTTTTAGGACCGGATACCCCACTATGTACGCTTAAAAATAAAATGCTCCATTTTGAATGTACTTCCGATAACAAAACTTCAATTTCTGCATCTGAAAATGTTTTCTTTTTCATTCGCTTTTGAGAGGACATGTTGAAATCCTTATTTTTGTTTCGGGAAGGTCTGGTTTACGAGCAAATTACTCTAAATTTACTCATATATTTATGCAAGTTTCATGAACGAGGCCCATTGTGTTTAAAGAAGCACATACTTCTGCAGGAGTTCATGCCTGATGGTCCTGATGTATTGAAGAGCATTTTCATCCTCAACAAATCGGAAAATCTCCACTTGGCTTTTGCCTTGAGGATGATTAACAACAAACAGATATATGGCACCATCTGTAGTAAGAAAATCATTCATAAACGATTAGACTTCAATCAAAGGTATACCTATAGGGTTTAAAAGTGAAGATCAAATTGACAAATTGTTAAACGTTTTTTGACCACTAGGTGGCTAGTTTTCCTAACTATGTAGTTTTAACATTTCACAAAATAAACTATTTGTGTAGGTATTGTACAGTATATTATACAAAACCATATTACTACAAAATCCATTCATACATTCAAAAGTGTCTACATTTCATAGTGTACATTTAAATAAATATATATATATATATATATATACGAGGAATCACAACTAAACTGCATGCAACCCAGATTAACGCTAGAAATGTATTTATTTAATAAAAATGGCAAACCTTTTACATCGGTGTACACACTGATTCCATGTGGATTAAAAGAGCCTTTGTCAAACTGACCCTTGATGTTCAGTGCTTTAATTTTCAGATCAGAATCCAACAGATTCAGGGAGTAGATCTTTCCAGGGTCATCTGAATAGGACGGTAAGCCTGGATACTTCAAGCCCTGTGTTTAATTCATCATAATTCATTGGAACAGTGTCTATTTACAACAAGTGCAAAAGGCTCTTTGCACTCACACGGTCCACCACTGCTCAGACAATTTACCCTTAGTATCACTTCCATTTACACTTTGTATGAATACAATAAGATTCTGTATTGATTTACAATTGATGAAAACAGTATCTACCAATATTTACACTATTACACTTAGTATAATTAGCTGCTGGCTTAATATGCAATTTAACAGCTGAACAGACATCATTAGCATTGATTCAACTCTAGCCTCATGCTGCACGTTGGTAATAGAATTGGAATATATCCAGGAATATACCCACACCTTTTGATTAATAATGAAGTATTGTCTGATTAACTAATCAAAATGCTTAGTGATAGATTCATGACATACAGTGCTCAGAAAAGCCAATCCATCGTCAAGTGTGGTGATATCTTCAGCCCCATACTCTGTTGAAAACACGGAAATAACATCAAAACGTCCTCATTTTAAGTGTTTGATAAACACACTACATTTAAAACAGACCAGCAAATAACAGATAAGCATATACAGTGTGTCTAAAGTGTATCTAACTTACCTATGCCCTCTATTACGTGACAGTTAGGAAGGTAGTTTTGTGTTAGTTCTCTGGAGGAAAGTGATAAATGCCTGTGGAAAGGATTACAATTAAACAAATTTAAACATTTATTATCTTTCGCGTTAGTGTTTAAAAGTTTGCACTCGTAAAAAAAAAAGTAACGTTAGCAGCAAAGGTCAGAACAGCGTTTAGACAAAGAAAGCCTTTACTGCAACTGAAAAGCTTGACATGCAAAGAAGCAATCGTTATATACCGTGATTGGAAATATCGACCAACCTAAGTGCAAAGAGCCTTTCTCCGATGAAAGCTGCCAGAGAAATAACAGCTAACGAGAGTATCGCTAACTTGCCCATAATGTCTGAAACGCTCTTCTTCTTCTAATAACGTTTTATGGCGGATGGCAAACCAACTTCTGGTGCATTTACCGCCACCAACTATCTGAAACGCTCGTAAACAACATTAACCCTTATCAGTGTTGTCAGGGTTGCCAGGTCTGCGTAATCAAACCAGCCCGATTTCTAATCAAAACTAGCCCAATCGCGTTTTTCCCGCGGTTTCCCCCTTTGTCGGTCGTGCCTTCGGTCGAAATCGCGTTCCGGGGAGATCGCTTTAACCTGCGGCAACAGTGTAAAAGTACCCCAATTGCGCGGGGAAATCACGGACTTGGCAACACCGTGCCATACCCGCCTTGGATTTAACCCAGAAGTAGCGTGCCTGTACCAAGTCGCGTATTTTTTTTACAGAATGCATTGCTATTTTTCTGATGTTTTTGGTGTTTGGCCAATATACAGATGGCAGTATTTGCGTTATATTACGTTTTGAGAGTGTCAACAGTGTGTTATTATTCATGATGGATCAGCAGTTACACTAGCTGTCAATCAAGGGGATTGCAAAATCTTGACAAAATATCTAGACTTCTTGTGCTTGGAAAATGGTTTTTGAAAAGAGAAATCTTAAAATGAAATCATATAGCTTTTTATTTATCTGAATAGGCAGTTGTGCTTGTGTTAGTTGAGTCACAACTTTTTTTCTGTTACTACCCAGATAGCAAGAACGTTTGGGCCAAATGTGGCTGATAGCTGTCACATTTGGCCTAGGTATGGCATGGCTGAGCACATATGGGCCAAACTTTAACCGTATATGTTTTGCCATGGATTTAGAATTGGAGGGAATTTTCTTTTGGATGACAATTTTTTTGAGGTATATGGCCCAGATGATATAATAATTATGTTTAGGCTTTTACTTGCCAAATTTTTGTAAATTAACTAGCCTTAAACAAGTCAAAATGTGATTTACGTGACGTAAGGTTCATTCAGAATATGGTATCAACCCAATCTGAGAAAACGTAGCTATTTTACAAGGTGACTGTTATATATGAATTCGTACAATGTGATTTGTATGGAAACGCAAGATTTTTTTTAAAGGGGTCATATGATGCGATTTCAAGTTTTCCTTTCTCTTTGGAATAATAATTATGTTTAGGCTTTTACTTGCCAAATTTTTGTAAATTAACTAGCCTTTTCTGAGTGAAAATTGTTTCCAAGCTTTTTAAGTAAATCCTACTCCAAATTTTTTTCAGTGTACATTGCGTCTACTTTTTGTTTGTTATAATGAGAGGATTTGCAAGCTTGCACAACTCGGCACTGAACAAAAACTCCGGGCAGAACTCCGGTGTTTTGAGCAGTGTGGCGTTAAAGGCACAATATGTAAGTTTTCGCAGCTAGAGGGTTCGTTTTCAAAACAAGCAATGAAACAAATGTGTAGTTTGACTCCGTGACTGAGTGTGGAATCATGGGAGTTGTAGTCTTCATCCCCACAGCCGATGCAATCCGACAGGACTTGGCAGAAATCATGTTCATGGATGAGCTAATGTATTAAAGATTTATTAATGTCGTAGTATGAAGCAGGATGAGGCTGAAAGCCGTTGAAGCGAAACGAGGCTGCTGAAGCAATTGCTAATGAGAGACGAGCGCGACACACAGCTCGAAAGCAGCGAGCGTTTATTATGCCACAGTCGACGGCTTCCGCTCTTTCCGGTGGTTCGTATGTGGGGTAAAGCATTGCTGTTTTATCACACTAGATACATTTGAAAGTTATGTTATAATGCTACTCTGTGCTGTTGTCACCTGTATAATAAAACACATAACATATTAAAGCGTCTTTGGTCTTTCCATGTTTTCTACAAAACAAAACCTGAAATCGAGGGTGTATGACAACATTAGCAGGCGACACAATGACACTAGGACACGGTCCGTGTCACTAGTTAAAATTGCTTATTTCTCTGGATTTAAACATTCTTCGAAACATTTGGGATAATGTAAGTACACAAGTCAGCAAAATATATAACACTGTTCTAGTGGTTTTTGGATATTTTAATAAAAAAATCTTACATATTGTGCCTTTAACACAGCTTTACCCATATCAAATTTTTCTGTTGTTGCATCTGTTATTAAACGACGATGTTTAGATTTTCAGCAAAAATCACGGCTCATTCCAGATAATTGACCTGATTTATCTACATATATTTTCCCACAGCTATGTAATAGTGGCCCGTTACTAATACGCGCCATATTTTCCGCGCCTCACTTTGATAGGGTTAAATAAATGACATTTATGCAACTAACAAATGATTAGTGGGCCTAGATGAGTCCACCAGAGTCAGGAGGTCCCACCAAGTGCACTCTAATTTCTAACTCTTAACACATTCGATCAAAAGAGCTTTCTTCAAGACAGCTGATATCAGCCCAGGGGAGGTTTGCAATAATGTTTATTGTCACAAAGATCCACTCAGTGCCAGTGAAAGCTGTTCTTTATCATCGCTGTAGTAGCATGGATTGGTCAGTAGTCGGCACTATTACCTATTATTTTCATACTAATTTGCTTAAAAATAATTTCCATATATTGCAAATTAGGTTTTGAGTTATTTGTGCTGTGGTGCAGCCTTTCATGTTAAAATACCTCAGCAAGTTTACAGCAACATTCATGGAATATCAAATTACGACAGAACATCTAAAGCAGATTCTGGGACAACTTATAAGTGACAAAATTGGATTGAATGTGATATACAAAATAATTTGAAAGAAGTCGTTTCCATGTGTTCTGTTTATGAGGAAAATTCACACTCATGCTGACCAATTTACAGTGCATAAACAGTGCTTTATATTACCTAGAAATGTGTATGGTATGGTGCAAAAATCCTAAGCAGTGTTACAGTCAAGCATGTAAATTGAATAAATTAATGAATAATTAATGAGTCATTTTCACAGGTTCAGGTAGTGTAATTTCTTGCTGCCTATTTGATCCTTTTTTTGCTCATACACAAGACTAGTTTTTAAATTCAAGCATGGAAATGTTGCAAAACATTATTCTTATTGATAAAATAGACTTTTACCAGTACGTTCTGCTGGTCTGGAAATGTGAGTCATGATGAATGATGAATTTCTTTGAACCAGTACACCACATTCTTCTATTACTGTTGGCGGTGTTCTTTGCCTGCAGGTGCCACATTCAGCAACACGATGTAACTGCTTTAAATCAGTAGTATTTACTACTTATTGTCATTCAGTGCCGCATTCAAATGTAGCTGATTAATAACATGCCTGATAACTGTATTTTAATTACAGTATTTTAGATTCAAATGTGTGTATAAGTAAAAGAGTATATTTTAGCTGCTGTAACTGGTCACCATATCGTGAACTTTCTAATCCTCTTATATTAATTTGAATAACAACAACAAGAAAAACAGTTAATATAAACTCTGATATAACTGTATGCACAATCATTCTAAAATAAGTTTTGAATTTTACATAACATACAGCATGTCACAATTAATGTGACGCTATAAAAAAAACATGCATAATGATTAGCCTATTTTAAATGAGTAAAAACTAATTACATTGCGTCCACTGCTTGAAGCATATTAATAACTGAGATGTCTCTGTTGCATGACTCTTTATCGTTTGAAATTAACAAAACAAAATATGTCAGAATAAATTGGTTTGAAGACATAACTTGGTTGTTTTACCTTAGTCTTTGTCACACTCGGGACAAGGAGGCAAACAGGCAGAGTATATCAAAGGATTAGTGTTTAACACAACGGAGAAAATGCTTCCAACAGAAAGGGATCAACTCAGAATAACTGGAAGCTGAGAACACAGCCTTATCTGGTGTCGCTTTTAGGTACAGGCGGTGTTGGCGGAGGCGTTGGAGGACCTTGGTGACGTGGCCACGGTGTGCTTCGAGGTTTGGGGAATAAATGAGAATGTCATCTATGTAGATGAGGACGAACCGGTTGAACATGTCTCGGAAGATCTCATTCATGAAATTTTGGAATATGGAGAGTGAGTTGGAAAGCCCATAGGGCATGACCCGGTACTCATAGTGGCCGGTGGGAGTCACAAAGGCTGTCTTCCATTCATCCCCCCTACGAATGCGGATTAGGTTATAGGCGCTCCTTAGGTCCAGCTTGCTGAAGACGTGAGCTCCACGAAGCTCCTCCAAGGCGGCCGGGACCAGAGGAAGGGGATATGCGAATTTGACCGTCTGGTCGTTGAGCGCTCGGTAATCTATGCACGGCCTCAGACCCCCATCCTTCTTGGCCACGAAGAAGAAGCTCGAGGCTGCGGGTGAGGTGGACGGACGGATGAACCCTTGTTGCAGGGCCTCATGTACGTACTCCTCCATAGCGGCTCTCTCCGGGATAGATAGGGGATAGACGTGTCCTTTGGGTAACGGGGCCCCAGGCAGCAGGTCAATGGCACAGTCCCATGGCCGGTGAGGTGGGAGGTTAGGAGGCTGATTCGGCTGGTGAGGCAGGTGTTTCCGTGACAGTCTTCATATGGGAACACTCAACTGGCTGACTGACTCTTACCACAGCAAAAGCGAAGAAAAAAATTTGCCAGTTGTGAACACTAACATGCAAATCAGTATACTTAAATGTGTTGTTCTGTGATGTCCGGAGCCTTTGTATTTCTGTCATCAAGGTATTATATCATGATCATGTGAAATACTTTTAAGTAAACTATGTGTTTGACAATGGCAAGCTGCAGAAACATTTCTGGAAAAAGCATCTACACCCTTGGCAAAGACTATGACTGGAATTTTGTCTGATTCACTAACATTGTTCTCTGCATAGTTTTTTCTTTTTAGTGCACTGACATAACCACACCTAGTGTCCGATGAAGCCACAGCTTACCTAAAGTGTCTGATTCTCACGTTACTTTGAACTGTCATGCTCTATAATAAGTGCTGTACTGGGGTGTGGCTTTAAGTAAAATGAAAAACCTGCCCTACTAGTTACACAGCAAACTCGGTAATCACTTTTCACATTCAAGTGAAACTGCTGTTGCATTTGTTAGCACACACACACTGGTTGCACAAGTGCTTTAGTCTCACTGTGGACTTAACTTGCCCCAATAATAAAGAGTTTTACCCTGAAATAGGTTACTGAATTCATATCTGATGGGAGGACATGTGACAATGTAGAAAATAGACTCATTCCCCATGGAAACAAACTGGAGTAGTGCAGAAATAGCTCCTCTTCTATACCAAGCAAGCTCTGTATAGCCTCTGTTCTAATTTTTCTCATGATGGTCTCTTCAGTCGCCATTCCATGATTTTCATTACAACTACCTAGTTGCAAATATATATAATATAATATAATATAATATAATATAATAATAAGCTGGCAGCACAGAATTTTAACCAAATCAGCTTTTGTTTTTATACACGATTTAATGCGAGGGAACCATTAAGAAATTTTCTAAATATCCAATGTCTGTATTTACCATTTATAAGCTATCCAACCGTCTTATTCAAGTGCACACTTGTAAACATGGAACAAATTGACTCATCGCGATACTACGCAGCTAATAATACATTTCACGCTCTTTTCGGAGCTACACGTCACATTTTAATGATGAAACATAACCTAAACGGAAATACCTTGGTGGTATAATTTACGGAAAGAGACGGACTGAGGACATGGAAGGAAAAGTGGCGCACCACTGAATCACGAACTGGCTCTCGAGCAATCACAGGCAACATGAAGTCAGCCGTCGCCATGGTTACCTTTGACGTCACATGGCCCGGCCTTGTCCCGGCTCCTGGGGCTGGTCTGATTGGAGGGAAACCCCGTGGATTAGCTCGACCGCCCGTGAGAATCAGCTGTGAGCCTCGGTTAGTTTAGCTCCGATAGGACCATCGTTATTCCCAGACACTCAGGTAAGAGAATCTGCTAGATCGGGATACATGCCATGCTTACTGGTCCCTTTTAATCATCTGCGATGAGAAAGTAAATTCAAAAACCGATGGACGATGCAAGGCACAGGACTGAGTAATTTAGCTGGTGATGCTAACGTGCTGAAAATGAACAATAAGCCTTTGCTTAGCAGATCTAGGCCGCCACTTTTTGGTTCTTCCTCTTGGAATATCTGGTGTGGTCGAGTTTACAGTTAAAAATTATGGCTAAAATGACACGTTTTATGCTTTAAATCTTACACTGGTCATAAATAGCAGTTTTCTATGCAGACCTGCCTTCATCATATGGCTTAGCCAGCAAGCTAAACTTGGTTTTAACCTGCAAGCAGCGGTAAATTGTCACCGTGACATTTTAGCTTGACACATTTGATATAGTGCGGGGCAGCGCTGTTGTTTGTATGCATTGCACAATGTATCGTAAGAAACCAGTCACACGCCTGTAGTCTGATGTTGCTGGTTAAGCTTTGTCTAGTCAGCAAGGACGTAACGTTATATTTTAGTCATTCTCAACTTCGAAAGGGATAGTTTACCCAAAATCATCATTATTTAGTTACCATTATTTGGACCGTTTTACTGTTTTTCGTGGAACGTGTTCATCAGAATTTGACGGACTGACGGCTTTGGCCGCCATTGACGAACAGTGAGCATGCTTTTTTTTCCCATACAATGGAAATTAATGGTGACTGAGGCTGTCAATCTGCCAACCAATACTATTTGTGTTCCACGGAAGAAAGAAAGTCATGAGGGTCAGTTAAAGAGGACAGAATGATCATTTTGGGGAGTGTTCTACCCCTTTAAGACATAATATGTAAAGCGCGTGAATGGGTAGCTATGGGAACTGGGCGTGGTTGTCGAGAACAGCACATCCGCATATTTCTTCGCACTGTAATGCGACCCTGGAGGGCAAATACTTGTGGCATAACTTTGTGTGGTGTGTGCAAGATTGGCAGCTAGAATTTATCATCAGATCTTTGGATGTTTGCAAAGTGCTTTTAGGTTGCTTCCGTTTCTCTTTTGCTTTCACTTTTTTGGGTTTTTTTTGGTTCATTGAAGGCTTTCCATAATTTAGATGAAAGCAATGGTGCTCATAAATATAATACAACATATTAATCATTTGATATATATATATATATATATATATATATATAATATATATACAC
>NW_015659312.1:1813127-1817338 GCF_001515625.1 Sinocyclocheilus rhinocerous
ATATATATATATATATATATATATATATATATATATATATATAATATATATACACACACGCATATATGCATGTCAGAGGCATAGCACAGATTAATTGATTCACTGCTGTGAAATTTTTTACTACTTCTGCAAGAATGATTGTCCAGTTTATTTCGTTTCTATTCTCAGTAATGATGAGCTTGCATCTAATCAGTAATCAGACACATGACACTTGTGTTACACCTCAAATAAATCAGACTCAGTGTCTGATTGAACTCTCTAACTCTCTTTTTCCTCAGCACTGAGCAGCCATGGACAAGAGCGAGCTAGTGCAAAAAGCCAAGCTGGCCGAGCAGGCAGAGCGCTATGATGACATGGCAGCCGCTATGAAGGCTGTCACTGAGGGCGACATTGAACTGTCTAACGAGGAACGCAACCTGCTCTCGGTGGCTTACAAGAACGTGGTGGGTGCCCGCCGTTCTTCCTGGAGAGTGGTCTCCAGCATCGAGCAGAAGACGGAGGGCAGCGATAAGAAGCAGCAAATGGTCAAGGAATATCGGGAAAAGATTGAGAAGGAGTTGAAGGAGATCTGCAATGACGTACTGGTAAGTATCTTACAACTGAGATAATCCCAATCGTTTATATTCTGACCCAGGGATACGCACAAGATACGCACATTTGCTCTTGTCCCCGTTTCTTTATTCCAGGTGTTGGTGGGTAACGTAGGTTGATAATCCTGCTTGCGTTAATTACTCATTGTGAGCAAGGCCCTCTTTCAGCCAAGCCTATTAGTCCAGGCCTGATCTCATTTGTTCCAACGCATGCACAGGTGTCCTTACCTAGGGACAGTTTTTGTAGCCCTGATGACAGATTTAAGGGGTCAGGGTCTATTTAACTTCTGTTTCAGTCTTCAGCCTGCAGAAATGACAGTTTTATAGATTCTGTAGAGCACAGAATTCACGTTGCATAGACTTTATGTAATGAGGTTCCTGTACACTTGCCTTACATTGTGTAGAATGTATTACACAAGGTTTACTTGTGCTTAAAAACACCATGCTGTCATCTCAAATGTATCCTTGTGTCATTTGGGAAGAATTAGAGATCAAAAAAGCTAAAGCATTTTACTTGATACAGGCTCTAGCTGGTCTAATACCTGTAAACTAGTATACTTTGAATTGGAGGTTATAAAGCAGTGATATTTGAATGTAGGGAAATGTGTATATAAATTTACAGTCATTGTGAACCATTGCTGGCAATCTACTTTACTTCTGTAATGCAATGGGTTTTTGAGTATAACAGTATTCTCAGTAAAAAAAAAAAACTAGATTGTGGTCCTTGTCTTTTCCATCCCAAAATGGAGAAAAATTTGCTGAAATATTGGCTAATTATTTATCTGTCAGTTAACATTATTAAATAGCCCGCACATTTTAAGTAATGTTAGAAGAACAGGAAAGTTGTTAATGTTTCAGATGTAAGAATTATTATGAGAGTTATTACATTTTTATTAATATTTTGAACTTTTTTTGTTGTTTGTTTTTTAAATTTGTAATAACATGTATTGATATACTTTTCACAATAAGGAAACGTATATTGATTTTGTTGTTTTGCATATATTCAAAAATGAGTAATTTGCCTATGTATATATGGTTAAATTCACCTCTAAAAAAACTATTGTCAAAAAGCTTAGTATAAAATAAAAAAATAATTGTCAAACATTTTAGTAAAACTAATATTTAAAAGACAATATATGCAAAAAATGGTTCGTAAAATGAAGGTAACTCACCTGTTTTTCTTTTTTCTTAACTCACCTGTTTTTGCAGTTGTGCCAATAGACTGGTGAATTCAACCAGGGATAACACAGTGACTTGTACTAGTAACATATCACCAAGTCCTTGAACATTACAGAAGACATAAATTTAAAGTCCACTTCAACTCAGTAAGCCATAAGTGAGGTCCCATGAGAAACATGCTCACTCTGAGGCTTCGGCTAATGTCTGTGTAAGTGAGAGAGGCAGCTAATTAGCTTTTAGCAGCTGCTTGGGTGGGAGAGATGAGGCTATGTAATGAGGTGTGGGAAGTGAAGAGGCCTCTAGAGAGCATGAGGACAGCAGAACTCCACAATGTGGCTGTGGACCAAACATGGGCACAGTAGAATACTTGACTACAGCTGCTTGTAGATGAGCACGACTTTTTGTTTTTGTTTTATTTTTCTTCTTCATCAGGTCCTGGTGACGATGAGCTCAAATCAAAGTAGAATAAGTGTTTTGGCCAGGCTGCCTGATGTGTTTGAAGGGAGGGGATAAATTGACTTTGTGTGCACATAGCATGAAAGTGGCTGAAGGCCACATGGCTCTGTTAATGCACAGGTTGAGTCACCTCTAATCCCATAATGACAGCAGCTGAGCTCTTGTTTTTTGGGCCACTGACCTGTAGCCCTCCACGTTACAGCCAAAGGGACTTTTTATTTTCACTGCTTTTGCATTTAGGAGAATGAAACGAGACTATGATGTCATGTGTATTCCTACATATTATGTAACTTAATGTTACATTAACCCTTACACTGCATTATAACCAGGCATGATGGGACAAGATTTCAATGCCAAGCGTTTTTTTTTCTTTACTCAAAAATGCTGTGCAATGGAAGAAAATCACAGCTAATCAGAAAAGTACATGTACCTGTACACTCTCTGTTTTCACACTCGTAATGCAAAAACATGCCTATTTACTTCAGTGAGTTTTTCTCCAGGCGGCATAATTTCTATGCGGAATGACGTATTTGTTATGTAATATTTAATGTTTCCGAATTTACATGTTCTGTCTAGGCATGGGCCGGTATGAGATTTTGATGGTATGATAACCTTAAGCAAAAAAAATATCACAGTTTCGCGGTATCACGGTATTGTTGTTACAGCTCTAAAATGTGTTATTTTTAAATGACTGGGTAAAAAAAACAACAAAAAAATATTTTTCCCGCTGAACACAATATATTTTGTTTTTGAGCAACATACAGAATATTAGGAACAGTAGAATTTCTTTATTTTTCTTTGATTTGTTTCCTAAAAAGAAGAAAAATAAAGACTGACATCTTTATTTAACCTAAATCTGTAATTACAGGTATTTAATTTTAGTTATATAATTCATATACATATCATTTATATAATTTCATATCATTTAGTTATATAATTTCATATACATAATTTGATTTAATAATAACCCAATTTGAAGCAATCTACATGCCTGAACGAAGCAAACAGAAGCTCTGAATGAGACGCAGATTCACTCTCTGACAGCAGGAGGCGCTTCTGGAACACCACATATGGCGTTTCCTTGGTTACCGCTGTAAACAAAGCAGCACTGCTGAAACACTGCTTTAATATGAACTGTACAGAGACGAGATTAAAAGAAAATACCACATAAACTTTTCTGAAGACAAGTCAGTTCCCCTCAGAATAGGGAAGGAACGATTACCGGTTTCACGATAAATCACGATAAAATGCCCTGACGGTTAGTATTACCGTTTAAAATTTAATTATCATCAAAACCGTGTTTGATTATCGCGCTTTTGAAAACTCGCGGTAAATCCTGTCCAGCCAGCATCAGTCTGACGCAGAAGCGCTGCCCCGCGAATTTATCAATAAAATAGTTTCGCAGCTACATGACATTTCTCAGTAGCGAGGTTCATGAAGGAGTTTAACTTAAAGATTCGCTATTAGTAGACGCTGCTGCTGAACGCTGCTGAGAGACGCATAGACGCAGGTATTCACACGCATTTAATATCTCTCTCTCCCTCTCTCTCTAATATGTCTGAGCTAGGTGATTCTGTCACACGCACTAGTGTAAATGTAGCCTAACAGATGTGTAAACTGAAGACTATTTGAGCTTTATTAAAACTATTTTGCACTGATTTATTGTGTTGGTTACATTTTGTTCCTTTGTGCAGTGGCTCAGGAGATGAGTCTTTGAGTTTGTATAAACATCAACAAGCTGAAAAATAAAACCAAAGTTTTTTTTTTAGATAATGTAATCTTGTTAAAATTGATTTCATAAAATTGGTATCGAAAAAAGTATCGTTCAGGAACCGGTATCGAAGTCAAGGTATCGGTATCGGTATCGATATCGAAAATTTTTGAACGATACCCAGCCCTATTTCCAAGATTATAAAATCTGTTTATTTCCTTAATCGACAAATGCAACTTATGTCAGGGAGAGAGTTTGGTAGTCAGTATAGAAGG
>NW_015659312.1:1817910-1831216 GCF_001515625.1 Sinocyclocheilus rhinocerous
TGCCGATCTCGTACGTTCCAGGGGAAGCTCCTTAGTTCGGCCATCCTACACAGTACACACGTGACTGACCGCTCGCTCGCACCAACAGGAGGAGGAGGGTCATGTTACTCTCTAAACTGCACTCAACCTGAAGGACCTGAAGAAACCTACGCTTTCAGTCTTTGAGGAGACATGAAAAACAGTGCATACCACAGGAACGGTATAACGGAAAATATTAGCGGTTTTGAAACCGTGACATTTTCAAATCGCGGTATACCTTGAAACCGGTAATCGGCCCATGCCTAGTTCTGTCCTTTCTTTTCCATGTTTAATAAACATGAGGATGGGATTTTGGTTTAATAAAAATGAAGTGACAGACAGATTGTTGTCACCTTAACCACTTCAGAGAAGTTACCATTGGATGGGCAGATGTTGTCAGAGCTAAAATGTTTAAATTATGATTTGTTTATTGCTCTAATTACTTTTTCATTTCCTGTCATATACTGTTTTTCTGTTGCATTTCTTTATGTAGTACATTAAGAAATGATTTGCTTGTCTGACAGTTATGGTGCGGCCATATTTACCATAGCTTGGTGTTTTGTTTCTGTTTTTTTGGCAAACTTCAGTCATTTCAGTAGGAATCCATGCAATTGGGGATTTCATGTGAAGGTGAAAGATTTCCCCACACAAATGTTACAACAACAGTCACATTGATGCAGAAAACTGCTTGATTTGAAAGTGACTACTCTGTGAGTTGTGCTTCATACATCACTACACTATTGACAATAGACAATGGACCTTTTTTTTGCCCACAAAATTTCACCAAAAATTTTGCTAATGTGACTGCATTATACAGTATACTATACAGTAATATAGCTTTATATTGTGTCATTTAATATGGAAGAGGAGGTGAGTGGCAATTGGCAAGTCACACTTTATTATCACTATCTACTAGGGATGTACCAATACTGGTATCGGTATCGGGCCCGATACTGCGCTCCTGTACTCGTACTCGTAAAAATGCCCCGATACCAAAAGCCGATACCACACAGCGTGTGAACAGAGCTGTGTCCAGAAAAAGAAACACTGAAAACAGAACAACAGAGTAGAATGGAGTTATTAGAGATTAAGAATGTCTATGAAGTACATGTAATTAATATAATGTTAAACATTCAATATTCACGCCTGTATAGCATTCACGCCTGTATAGCGGATGTGCGCAAGCTGATAAGCAGAGCGCGCTGAGTGGATTGAGCGCGCGGCGACACAGATGCGCGATCTTGTCGAGTGAATGTCTCACAGACATCACTGGAAAGTTTGTAGTTCGGGCGGATATGTCAAAAGCAAGTAACTAAAACAATGCACAAGTTACTTGTTTATTAGGCTGTAAGGAGAGCGAGAGAGAGAGTCCGAGAGCGCACACTTCTGTTGCATGATCTCGATTGTTGTTCGCTCCATTAGTGCATGCATTTGGATTAAAACTAAATCGTAAATATAAAACAAACAAAAATTATAGGGGCATTCACTATAAACAACATTTATTTTAAGCATCAAGCATACACAACTTTATTTAAAGCAGAAGTGAAACTAGCCGACTGTGTGAAATGCGCTGGGCTATAAGTGTCTCTCATTCTGCACCAATGCAAACGTGTGCGCACTGCGCATGTTTAGCTTGCTTTAAGGCCAAAGTATACTTTGGTTTTTGCTCGTACGTGAGGGTCCGTGTACACTACGCGTGACACAAATTACATCACCAAAATAGTACGCGTGCACTCGTTTAATGTATAACGAGTGGTTCCCTGCATTATTTTAGGAAAACGTTTTGTGATTACAGTCTTGAGCTGCTGCAATGGATTTTTTTTAGATTTTTAAAAAAAAATTACATTTTTCCTATTTAAAACTTGACTCTTCTGTAGTTACATTGTGTACCATGAGTGCAGCAGGCGCAATGATATTACGCAGCGCCTTTTCAGGTGCTGCGTAATATCATTGCGCCTGCTGCACCCATGGTATGGCAGCAAAGTTCCTTGATTATTACGCCGGAATGAGAGGATAGTTCCTAGCCATATCGGCCTAGAAAATCGCAACTTTTCATTTGTTTAACTCTAGCGGAGTTGGAAAATGAGCCTATTTTCAAAAAAAGTGGAGTGTTCCTTTAAGTGTGGAAA
Organism: Sinocyclocheilus rhinocerous; assembly: GCF_001515625.1. Lineage (NCBI taxonomy): Eukaryota > Metazoa > Chordata > Actinopteri > Cypriniformes > Cyprinidae > Sinocyclocheilus > Sinocyclocheilus rhinocerous. Next base: position 1,820,058 of record NW_015659312.1, read on the forward strand.
TAACTGAAGGTAATATCTGTTTGCTAAATGAAGCCAACTAACATGATTCATATTATTATTTTTTTGTTTGTTTGTTTGTTTGTTTCTTTACCCAATATTTAAAAAAAAATTACAAATGCTGTGAAAATACAGGTATCGGTAGTGCTGGGCGGTATGACCAAAAATGTATATCACGGCCAACTGAATGTGCTGCTTCTCTGCCGCTCACTGCACAGAACAGACGCCGAGAGAGGTGACACTTCTCCGGGAAAGTCAGACCTCGCGCTCGCGGGACAGCACTGGCAAAATCTTCCAACTGAACCATAGCTAAGGTTTATCCAAAAAAGTCGCTAGGTTTGTCAGTATGAATATTCTATATTCTGAACTTTCACGCTTAGTAACACATACAGCTGTGCCCTCACCACAGTGCAACAGTGAAAAGGGACCCCTCTCAAACAGTGTCGTGTTCCCAACGTTGTTTAAGCGACATACACTGGTATTTCGATATTTTAAAAATTCATATCATAACAAAAATAAACACCGGTATTCGGTATGAACCGGTATACCGCCCAGCACTAGGTATCGGTATCGGCGAGTACTGAAAATGAAAGTATCGGTATCGGACTCGTTTTGAAAAAAGTGGTATCGGTGCTTCCCTACTATCTACACATCAAATTAATAAAACATCAGATAAAACCGCTCACCTGACACAAGCTGCTGTGATCTCCCATCCACATGTCTCGACTTGATAAAGATGATGGGGAAGCAGATGGTTATGCAAAACCATAACTGTGCATCTGTCAACTTAGAGCTACATTATGGAATTGTGATTTGAATCCATGCATTGCTCCCCACCATTGAAAGCACAAGTAGGTCATTGGTTCATCAGTGACATGCTATTTAACAAGGTTAAATGACTCGGAATGCCTAAACGATTCCTCTGATTATGGAGACCTTTTCCACCTAAACAGTCCTGTCGTTTTGACCTTTGACATAATCAAGGTCACAGACCAATGAGATCCTTAAACATATGCTCCCTATTTATTAGTGACCTTGACAAAATCAATTTGATCCAATAAGATTTCCTCCATCATTAAGGTGGTTTGTTAGGGCGTCATTGGAGAGGCTAAGGATGCTTGTATTGCAATAACGACCCTGTAGTTCTGTTCAGGGTGGCTACAATCAGGCCAGTCAAGCTGTGAACAAGCCCAGCAAGCTCAATGACCTAGTTCCACGAGCGCTAGCTCACACGGCATAGTCAATTTTCCCATTCTTCCTCCCTCCCTGCAACAGAAAGTCTCAGAAGCATCTGTGAAACTCCAGTCCTGCCATAAGCCATCGGGCCTCTGTCATCCCTAAAGGCAATCCAAGGTTATTGTCTAAAAACGCCTAGAATGCTGAAATTCTAGAAACCACATTGTTGGGACTAAGTGAAGGGTCTTTTTTTTTTTTTTTTTTGGTTTACTGTAAATGGCATCCCGGGACTGGACACATTTTGCTATGAGAGGTTTCATGGTTTCACCTGGGCCTCTTTTTGTAACAGCATGTCGTCAAACGAGTTTTCTCTGTTATCTTATCTGTTCATTTCTTTACTATTGTTGACTCTTGTTCTACTCTGGACTACTTCCCCCTTTCCTACTACCACGCTGAAACCAGGATGTGAAACCATTTGACGAACCGCTAATATGGTTTTTCTCTTTTGTCTGTGTGTCGCAGGTTCTTCTGGACAAGTACCTTATCCCCAAGGCGACCCCGGCTGAAAGTAAAGTCTTCTATCTGAAAATGAAAGGCGATTACTATCGCTACTTAGCAGAGGTGGCTGTGGGAGAGGAGAAAAGCGGTAAGCCATTCTGTTAAGTCTATCCTTAATGTTAAAGGGAAAGTTAATCCAAAAATGAAATTTACTCACCCTGCAAGTTGTTCCAAACCTGCCTTATGACTTTCTTTTCTTTTTTTTTTTTTTTTCTTTTTAGTTTTTTTTTTTTAGTCCAAAAATTGAAAGTCATTGTGGTCCAATATTATTTGTTTTGGACTCCATTGACTTTCACTGCAAGCAAAATATATTCTTTTATTTTCATTTGTTTAATTAAATGTTAAAAGTTCTGAGGTGAATTTAATACATTTAAATTTACTAGACAGATTGAGATGGTGGTCTAGCACCCCCTGGAGCTCCTAATATCATTTAAATCCGGTTAACAATGTCAGATTGCGAAGCTAGTTAATCATGTAGGCATTTGAACAATGCTGCATGGCTCTCGAAGCTGCAGTAGTGACTAGTCTCCAACACCTGCACATGAACGTACTAACTTCTGCTAAAAATGTAACATTTCCGCAAAATGTTGACCTGAAGCCAAGCTTGAGAGGAAGTAAGGGGGTGGAAATCTCTAAAGAGGATCTGTTTTTTGTTGTGTTAAACAGTTGTGGCCCATTCATAATTTTTGGCTCCCTCAGTGAAAAATTCAATAGTAAATGGACCATGTTTTTGCCTCAGAAAGTTTGTGGTTAGATTTTTTATTTTTATTTTACTTTCAGTACTTTCATTCACCAAGAATGCATTAATTTGATCAAAAGTGAGTTAAGTCTTTTACTTTGTTACAGCAAATAAATGCTGTTCTTTTAAACTTTGTTCATCCAAGAATCCTGAACAAAATGTTTCGCGGTTTCCACAAAAATACTAAGCAGCGCAACTGTATTCATTATTATAAGATAATAAAAACAATTGTTTTTGAGCTGCAAATCAGCATATTTGAATGATTCCTGAAGGAGCATGTGACACTGAAGACTTCTGAAGCTTCTGAAAATTCAGCTAAATATTCACAATATTACAGTTTTGTATTTTTCTTATCAAATTATAGCCTTGGTGAGCATAAGACTTTCAAAAAAAATCTTGCTGATCCCAGACTTTTGAATGTAGTGTAGGTAAATCTTATCAACCCCTAACTTTTTTGGATAGTAATTACAATATTACCAGACACCGTATTAGCTTGCTTTGTTCACAGGCTGATTCTATTTAAAGCAGATACTATATAAACCTTGAAATGGTTTGCTCTCCATTGTCTGTCTTGGTAGAGTCAGAAAGGAACAGGGCCGCAGTGTGCATAACAGGAAGAATCTTGCGGCAGCCTTCCTGTGCCAGGAGGTTGACAAGCTTTCAGGGCGTGGCTTTAGGATTCAGTTATGGGAAAGAGAGAGAGAAAAAATAATAAAAGGAGGGTCTTTAGGTCTACAGGGGAAACGTTTAGCGGTCTGATTTCCTTCCTTCATTGGAACAGGTGCAGACATATGAGTCCACCCACCTTACTGAATGAATGAGAGCCGCCTGTGTGTGGGTGGAGCTCCAGTGCTGCTTCACAGCTTGTCCGATTCCTGTTCCGTCTTGTTAAGAAGGAAATTGAATATAATTCCCTTTATATTGATTCGGTTGTCTCTCGCTGACGCCATCTGGCACAAATCCTTAGTACACACTGTGCTCTTGGTACAATAGTGTTGAGTGAAACAAACTGAAAGGCCCTACAGCATTCTGACAGTGTAAAATCTTATACCTAGTGCTAAGTTGTTAGCAACACATTCTGAAGATCTTGAAGTTTATTAAGAGCTTTGTGTCTACTAGCAGCAGAGTACCATCAAAACAGAAATGGCCTTATAAAGAAACCGTTGTGGCTCTTCGTGTCTGTCAAGTCATGGGTGACACATAGTGAAAGCAGGGCAGAGGCTTGACTTCTAGAGAGGGATTGGTTCTAAAAAAGCGTTATTTATAACCTGAAAAACGTTTTACAGTGGGTGATTGCAGTCAAGATGGCACTACTATTAAAAATGGCAAAAAAAAATATTTGTGATGATTTAAATGGGTAATATATAGTACATTGTAAATAAATATAATTTAATCATTTTAAATTCTGTCTTTGGTTGGTTGATCAGAATAGCTCAATTCTGAATTAATATTTTCTTCACTTTTTTTTCCTTAAATATAAGATTAAAAGTGCCTAGTGCAAAGCTTATATATAACATACTTTCGAACTAAAATGTCCTAACTGCAAAGTTTGTGCTTTAACGCCCCCTAGTGAAAAATGTCATTTCACTGGTTTACAGCAGGAAGTGTTTATTCATGTCAGCTGAAAAGACTCTTTCTTCTCTCTCTCTCTCTCTCTGTTATTTTTTTTTGTTTTTACTTAATTCAAAGTTAAAGGAAAAGAATAAAGCAATATCACACAAGTTGTGCTCAAGATCAAATATTCGTTACATTAGCACAGATGCGAGAGTATGAAGTTTAAATTGAAATTTCAATTCATACTTCAGTTTCAGTTGCAGATATTTCATACACAATATAAACTTTTACACAGTTTATTCTTTAAGCTCACTGTTGTGTAATTACTATTAAATCTTGAAAATATGCAAGTACATTCACACACTTTTTCTCTTTGTATCTCCAGCTATCATTGCCAATTCACAGGAGGCCTACAAGGATGCCTTTGAAATCAGTAAGGCAGAGATGCAGCCCACACACCCCATTCGTCTGGGCCTTGCGCTCAATTTCTCCGTATTTTATTACGAGATTCTCAACGCGCCCGACCAGGCCTGTAAGCTTGCCAAAACGGTAAGGTTAACACATACCCACATGCACACAGGCTAATGAACAAGATATAAGAGTGTTACCCACAATTATATTGTCAATTCAAAATATCCTCATAACCATTTTGTTTTTGGTTGATCTTTTTCTCCTAGGCTTTTGATGAGGCCATTGCAGAGCTTGATTCACTGAATGAAGAATCATACAAAGACAGCACATTGATCATGCAGCTACTGCGGGACAACTTGACAGTGAGTTTCTCTTTACTAGCAGGTTAAATTAAGACAATTTAACACATTAATTTAGTCCAGGTATTAAATGCATTTTTGTGGACTATAGGTCATTGATAGGCTTAAGGCTCGTTCACACTAAGAAAGATAATGAAAACTATATTAGCGGCCACACCAGCAGGTGATAACATTCAAGCGTGTGCTGGAGATATGTCGTTTGCCACTTTAAATCCTGGAGCTCTCTAAAGTTAAAGGGGTCATATGATGCGATTTCAAGTTTTCCTTTCTCTTTGGAGTGTTATGAATTCTAATTGGCTGTCAGTGTTTTTATCATTCATCAGCTGCAATAAATCATTCTGATTCCAACAATATTGTTCCTCTGTGTTGTTATAGATGTGGTTTGGACTTGTAGATGTGGAGTTAGAATGATTATTGAAACTTTACACATCAATATTTTTTGTGTGGCGACAGTACAAAAACATACTTTTATAAAAACGTAAAATGAACATAACTATACATGATGGCAAAGTGCACGTTTACTCTATTGGACATATTATACATGTTTGCACGAGATTAGTTTATTAATTAAGGCTGAGAACAGGATTCCTTTAAACCAGCACTTAACCTTTGCACATTTGTTTTGGTAGGAAGTTGCAGTCTGATTTATTAGTAGTTTGTATCATTTATTCAGTTTTTTTTATTCATCTGACAGCCCTAATTTAAAAGAAAGTGTCTTAGCATTCATTCTTTTTTTTTTTTTTAAGGAAACTCGCTCAATTAGTGTCTAACTAGTGCCCTATCCTCCGTTTTGCAGCTGTGGACTTCAGATAACCAGGGTGATGGCGAGGACACCGAGGAGGGCCGGGAAAACTGAGTCTCGCTATGTCCGTCCTTCCCCTGTTATTCACCTGCCATCGTTCCAGCTCACCATCAACACTGAGACCACCTCATCATCAACTTCTGTCTCTTTTAGTTCTTTTACTCGCGCGCCTTCCTTGCTTTCTTCCTTCCTTCCCTGTCATTGTGGGTTTTTTTTGTAAGGATTTGTGAAACGGGAGGTGGGTGGGAGGGGTTAAATAGGGGGCGGGTGGCCGTTGGGATGCAGCCAGGTTGGGGGACCAGGAGGGGATGAGGTTTGTCTGCTGTTAACCTTGTTTTCTCCGTGGGGAGCTCTAGGTTGTCACATTAGTGACAAGAAGAAATGCGGGTGAGGCAAGTTCTCAGCTCATGTAAAGTTGCAAGTTAAACCCTTTTGTTATTCATATACTGTATGTAAATTTCTGTCAAGGAGTCATTTGTCATGGTCATTATATACACCTGCAATTTAGCGTCTGCATTATAACAGCCCTTGTCTTCAAGTAGAGGTGGGGATAGCAGTGCTGGTCTTTAGCTAGGAAAGAAGCAACGGCAGCGTCACACCTGCTCGCTCACACATCCAAAAAAGAACTTACATTCCATTTATTGTCACTTTCAAGTTTCTTATTCCAGGCATTTGGTGCCCTGCAAATGACATTTACTTATTCCCTGTTAATTACGAGGTATAGAGGACCCTAAGAACAAAGAGCACATAAGCTTGATACTGTTACCGTATGACTGTACAAGCAGAGCAGTAGGAAATACTGGTGTGATTTAGTTTTCCAGTAAATGGTTTTTTATTTTTTATATTTTTTTCCCCCCCTTTTTCCATTAATTTGTTTTGATACTTGCCTAATTTGCATGTGGCTATGAAGTAGTTAATATGGGGAGGAAAGGGAGTACTGTCGGGCTGGCTAGCTTTGTGTCATGTCTCTGGAATTTTCATACAGAACACCCAAGCATAAATGTTATTTGGAGGGAAAATATGTAATTTCATGTAAGTGGATTAAAAAATAATTTAACACTTATTTTATTATATGTGGTGTTTTCTTATTATTATTATTCAATAAAAATGTGATGCGTCTTACCATATTAGGATACGTAAAATCATGTAAATCAGATGTAAATGCTTTCAGAGGAATGTATTCTTGGCTTCCTAAAATCATAATTTAACCTAAAAATAGTTATCAGGGGAAAACTTAAGGAATACTGCAGTTCAAAAGTTTGGTCAGTTTTTTTTATTTATTTTCTTATTTTTTTATTCCGCACAAATTAAATAAATTTTAATACATTTTTAAAAATTAATAATTGATCCAAAGTGACAAAAGATATTTATAATGTTACAAAAGATTTTATTTCTAATAAGTACATATATTGAATATTATATATGAATATTGTAACAATATTTCACAATATTACTATTTTTTTTTAATCAAATAAATGCATTAAAGAAGCAAGTCTCACTGACCCCAAACTTTTGAAAGACAGTTTAATATATATATGTATATATATATATATATATATATAATTACTGTGTGCAAAAGTCCCCAAAAGAGGTGTAACACAAAGAGATGCTTTGAGATGATCAGATTTCATCTCCTTTGTCCACAACAATTCAGAGGCCCAAGGCATAAAATGAGTGTATTGAAACTTAATTCCATGTAGAAACCTAAATCTACACCCTCTTGAAAGGAAAATAATCAAACATCTGAACACTATACACCCCAGTCTCTCAGGAATAGGTTGTTCGGACCAAAGATGTGTTACAGAAGAGTAAAATGCAGTAAATGTCCATTGTTTGCAAAGTCTTTTTATATCTGTTTTTTGTGAATATTGCAAATGAGAGGCAAACATGGCTAAATGAAAATTTCAGTATATACAAAATTAACAGCTTGACAAGCACACTAATGACACCAATGCTCACACATCCTAGAATCAGCCATTAATATATATTTAGATTATCATTTAACCGATATAACCAACATGTAAGAATGTTGGCTGGATTTTATTGTTTTGTAAAACTAAAAATCACGAGAATCAGAGGATCATGCCAATTGAAGCTCAAAATGACATCTGTAGTATTGCGCACATCAGAATCCCCAGCTGAAACGAGAGGATCACGCTAGCGGTTTGAGCTCTGTTACAGAGATGTCCTTTACAGCAGCTCTGGTCCGCTGCTATGCTGGACTGGCTGATCTTGGTGGACAGCTCACCCATACAAAAACTTCTGGTCACACATCCTTTCATTGTCATCATATGTCCATCACTAAAGACTGTCGAAAAATGATGAAATAAAGAGGATCACAGTCATTCTGCTATTTTGAGAGGAAAAAATGTTACAAAAACTTTTAACAACAATGACACAAAACAATCTTGTTTGGGGCAGTGAGCCTTTGAAAAATGAAACAGTTTCATTGCTTGCAGTACTGAGCAGAGGCAACACTCGACTCCTGTGACATCTTGATTATGTCAGAAATACCCTTAGGCTCATATTATATCTCATATTTAACCAATAACATTTTTAAAACGAACAAAAGTTGTCTAATGCAATTGAATGTACAGCATTCAAAAGTGTGGGTTCGTATCGTTTTTCAAACGAAGTATCTTATGCTCATCAAGGCAGCATTTATATGATCAAAACAGTAAAAACTAATATTTTGAACTATTATTACAAATTTAAAACAACTTTTATATTTAATTTTTTTAAGTAATCTGTTTCTGTGACTGCAAAGCTGAATTTTAAACCGACCTACTTTTTTATTTTTATTTTTTTTATTTATTTTTTTACTTTAAATATAAATTCTTTATTACACAAAATTCTATATTCTGATATTTAGGATATTATGTAATTTAAAAATAATGAATATAAAAATCTAATTAGATTTTTTCTTTAAAAAAAGACCCTTTTCTGTACATTAAGTGTAGTTTGTAAATATATAAATGGTAATCTATAGAGCTTTGTTTACTCTGTGACGATTTTTGTCTTATCTTACCCGTTGCCTTGATACAATGATCTTCCTCATCAACACAAGGTAAAGATGACACACAGTCTTCTCCATTGCAAGTGTAGCATTGCATTCCATTTGGGATCATTTTGGGTGATTCTAAGAAACATGCATATAAAGCAACAAAATATGCTGTACTCCAGTGGAAGTCATGTCTGATGTAAATAATTTGAATTAAGCATGTACATTTTATTGTCACATAATACTATTCTTCCTCCTGTGTTAACTGTACCTGGTTCAGTCTGGGAATTGCACAGGTTAGTATTGCAGCACTGATTGTTGATGACTATTTTTGTAATTCCAAAATTTGCAGATGCAGTCACGCATTGACTAGTTGTAGAGCAGTTCTTCATAATCATGTCAGCCAGTGTGTTGTTTCCTACAGCAGAAATTAGCCTCATTTTTAAAACAAAAAAGTAAAGCTATACCATTTCAGTTCAAATATTCAAAACGTACCCATATAAGATGTGGTTCTCATGGTCCCACACTGACCAACAGGACACTCCACTTTAGTTTCAGTGCATTTAATTGATGTCTCAGGTATGCACTGATAGCAGGTTAGGGAATTTACTGAAATTGAACAAAAAGTGCAACCAATTTAAATAGATAAATAAATAAAAATGCCCTTTTAGAAAAGTCTGGTCAAAACATATATTCAGAAAAATATGATATAATGCAATGTAAATATAGGACATTAAGGAAATACAATATTGATGTTTAAGACTGCTACATTTTGTACTACAACGATTCAGTTCTGTATTTTAATCTATTAAATATCTGTTTTAACACCGTTACACAATGCACTATAGAAAACTCTATCAAACATACTTAACAGTAAAATATGCATAAAGAAAAATTCCAACAATTACCTTTGTAGAAAAGTGCACTCATGAGAATAAAGAGGAGAGGCTGTGCCATTTTGATTTGAGTTCAGACTGAGATGAGAAGGGAGGGACAGGAGACTACATCCCTCAGCCTGTGAGGAAACATGAAACATGACGAAACAGATACTGGCCCTCAAAAAAACAAAAACATCAAAAAAAAAAGTTTTTTTTTTAAAATGTTTCCGTCTCACACAACATCATTTTCTCAACTGAAGTTCCTATAGTGAATCTGAAAACTTGAAACTTGTTGGTTTATTGATGGATACTGGTATGATAATATATAGTATGTGTGTGTGTGTGAAAGAGATGGAGAATGCATGTGTTTAATGTGTAGGGCAGTAGAGATAAACAGGAAAGAAGTGAGAGAAATAAGATCAGGAATATGATCAGGATGACTTCAGCCTGCGTCCCTGTGGGAACAGCTTATGTTCGACCACCACACAGTAGTTTTATTGTCTGAAGCTAATGTTGGTGTGCTATAGTAACATGGCCTGCACTTGTCACTATATGACAGACTATAGAAATGAGGTTTTATTGACTACAAAGGAATAAATTGCAAGAAACATAATGCTGGTGGTAGTGTTAACTGGTTATTGTATAATAGTTACATTTATTTTGCTATGAAACAAAACCTGTAAGCAGTGAGTAAATCAGGTTTTGATCAAAATAATCATCACAAACACAATTCTGTCTAGTTAAGGATTATTTTGTATTTTAAATATTTTTTCAAATAGTTTGTAAATACTTTATGAATATTTTAAATGCACTATACAGCATTGGTTGTCAACCTTTTGGATTTCAAGGTCCCCTTTATCGAAGACAATAATTAAAGGCCCTCCACTGATATGTAACTCTGTTACTTCAGTTGTGATAATAATAATAATTAATTAATTAATAATAATAATAATAATAAAAACTCATGATGTCATTTTATTGTTGTACATATTTATTTATTTTTTAAAAATATTTTAATTCAAATAATAACACTTTTAAAAAACAAAACTATTTAAAAATATGAAATATTTATATTCTTTTTCATTACAGGCCTGCATTGAAACCTTTCTTTATCAAATAATGCTACAATCATAGCAGTTTACAGTAATAGGACTATAATATCGAATAATATAATAATATAACTATAATAATAATATACTCGAAGCCGGAGGGCGCTCTCGCGCAGAAAGTCGAATGAGGAAATTCCTAATATGGATAAAAGCGTCCAGCTATCACTGTATGAAAAACATACAATTGCAACAATATATGGTTTATTTATGTTTGTCAAGTCATCTCCAGGTAATAAATAAAGTATATGAACAATGCAGTGCTAACTGACATAGCATTTTATTTTTTCAGGTTTCTTTGATGAATAGAAAGTCCAGAAGAACCGCCTTTATCTGAAATAAAAATCTTTTGTAACATTATAAATGTCTTTATCATCACTTTTGATCAATTTAAAGCATCCTTGCTAAATAAAAGTGTTCATTTCTATAATTTCTTTAAAAAAAAAATTATACTGACTCTAAGCTTTTGAATGGTATAATGTATAATGTGTTACAAAAGCTTTTTATTTCACATAAATGCTGATCTTTGGATCCTTCTATTCATCAAAGAATCCTGAAAAAAATTAACTCAACTGTTT